>NC_059144.1:1800000-2100000 GCF_020740605.2 Lemur catta | reverse complement strand
CAGACTTCCGGCCTCCCCGACTGTGAGAAAATAAATACCTGTTGTTTTAAGACTTCTGCTTTGTGGTGATTGTTTACAGCTGCCCTAGGAAATGGATACAACTTTTTATGCCTCTTATGTTTTTACAAAGACTCACACAATTGTAGAATGTGAGCTTGAAAGCAGCCTTGGATATTTTTAAATCAAACTCTCTCATTTTCAAATAATAAAATTAAGACATAGAGGGGGGAAAAGGAGAAAGCCCCCCTATGACTCAGACATGGGTTTTCTGATTCTCTTTCATTTTACCCATCCAAGTCAATGTTGAAAAATAGTATTCAGATGGGACAAAGGGAAGAGTCCTTGACCCTTCTCCAGAAAGCTCACCGTCAATCTCCAGCACCATCACACACACCACCTGGCAGTACAGACACCCAACACAGACAGCACTGCCACTCCGAGCTGGCCGTCACGGGAAGGCTACTTTGGGGTGGCGTGTTCTTGGTGAGAATGTGCTGGCCGCCTGCTTCTCCGTGGGCACACGCCACCCTCAATGATCCGTTCTCATTCAACCTCACATTCTTTTCCTGCACACATTTCCTTTTTTCTTTTTAATAAGTCCTTTCCCTCATCCTAGATTTGTTGTGTTCATATTTCTGATCAGGCCTCAGAGAAAACATCTGCAGGCTCTTCATTTGCCAACAATTAAATCCAGCTGGGCCTGGAGACCTCCTTGAAGAAGCTGGGTTTCTTTCTTATTAATCTCTTGAGTATGAAAACTCTTCGCAATAATAGATGAAATGAAAGCAGGACATTAATATTGAACATCTGCAGAGTGTTTTCCTGTTCACTGAGCATTTTCATATCCAAGTCCTCATCTGATGCTCCCAGTCACCCCCAACCCTGGGCAGCTGTCACTCACAGTGTCCCGCTCAGCAGAGTGGTGGGAATCCGGCATGAGTGGAGCTGGCTCCCCCTCCCCCCATCACAGAGAGGGGCTCAGTGTGGGCACATGACCAAGCCTGGCTGGAGGTCCCTCTTCCAGGGGTGTAGAATTCAGCCTCCCTGACGCCTGAATCCCAGAGGCTTCAGACAATCTTTTTCCTCCTTCTTGGTTCCATATCCCCCTTCTCCTCCCACAGCCCAGGTTCATCCCAGAGCTTCCAGTGCCGCCCAGCCAGTGGCAAATGGTGGAAGGAACAGCGATGCCAGCACGGCTGTTTGGGCAAACTGTTTGAGAGCATCTATTCAAACTCGGCAGGGGCACACCCTATCACCCAGCAATTTTACATCTGGGTTTAAACTCATCAGAAATGTGTACATGTTTGCACCAAAAGACTTGTACTAAAATGTTCCTAGCACTCATTGTAGTAGCCCCAAACTGGAAATAACTCAAAAGCGTATCAACAGTAGAATGGATAAATACACTATGGTTTAGTCACATGATGGAGTACTGTATGGCAATGAGAGAGAGATCTGCAGCTTCCCCGCCAGTCTGGATGAATCTCCCAAAGCTGAACAAAGTGAGCTGGGCACAAAGACCCTTGTCACTTTGTTCTGGGAGCCGGGCACGGTGCTGTGTGTGTCTTGTGTAGCTCTCATGCCCGCTGCACGGCTGCACAATACCAAGTGCAACGGCAGGCAGAGATAGTCCGTGCCGTCCCAGTCAGGACAGCAGCTGCCTTCAGAGGACAGGGAGTGGAAGGGGCTTCCAGGGGGCCCATGTGTTCTGTTTCTTGTTCCCTCTGAGATAGAGAACCAGCAGGCCATGCCCGATAAGGAGTCATAAGACCCAAACCAAGGTCTCTGATAAAACAAAAGGTGGTGGAGAAGCCAGCCAAAAACAGCTAGGACCAAGATGGCCACAAAAAGATGACCTCAGGTTACCCTCACTGCTCATTATATACTAGTTGTAGCGCATTAGCACACTGAAAGGAACCCCCGCCAGCGCCATGACAGTTTCCAAATGCCATGGCAACTCCCAGAAGTTTAAACCCTATATGGTTTAAAAAGACGAGAGACCCTGGGTTCCAGGAACTCCACATCCCTTTCCCAGAAATCTTATGAATAATCTTCCCTCCACTTAACATAAAATTAAATGGAGGGTATAAAATAAGGCCCTGGAAACTCACCAAGGGCTGCCCCTCTCTGTTGCTCCGAGACGGCCACTGCCTGTGGAGCAAGCCTTCCTTCTGCTTCTTTGTTGCTTCAGTAAACTTGCTTTATGCTGTCAGCTCGCTCTTGGATTCTTTCCTGCGTGAAGCCAAGAACCCACCTGGCCTTAAGGCTGCACCCCAGTTTTGGGGTCCACTTTCCTATATCACTTCTTGTGCATGGATGTGTTCATGTTTTGAAAATTGTTTGACCTGTGCATTTATCACAAGAGCACTTTTCTGTTTATATTTAATTTTTTAAGGTAAGCAGCTTTTTAAAAAGAACAGAGGCTATGTGTCAGTCAGGGAAAGCGGGGTCTTGGAGGGGACGCACGACTGTAGGTCTCCACACAGCTAAGGCAGTGCCAGGTGGAAGGCGTGGGGGTCAGCAGAGTGAGGCTGGAACCTGAGGAGAGTGACGGGAAAGCACATTGCAGCTCAGTGTCGGGTGAGCTTGTGAGAATTGCGACTTTCCCACTGCAAACTCGGCTACCCGGAAAGGCAGCTCTGCAAGGAACACACTGCAGAGATGCACCAGCAGAGTCCCCAGGGCCTCTGCAGCCAGCCACCCCCTTCCACGCTGCTTCCTGGCAATCTCAGACCTGCTCCTCCTGGAGTCTAATGCCCTCCCCCCCCTCCTGCGGTCTCCCCGTCGGAGGCTGTTTTCCCTGCTTGCTTTGAAGAGCTGGTGTGTGACAGGGACTTGAGGCTGCCTCCCAAAAGACCGTCTCCTATCCTCTGTGTCTGGCAGTGTCTCTGTCCTCACTTCTGCAGACTCACTTTTAGGAGGAGAAAGGTATACACAGGACCCGATGTTATATCAGCCTCGTTGAGAATGTGAAGTGCTATTGGGTTCAAAGATCCAAACCGAAGTCTTTATTTTTAGCAAAATGAGACCGGAACAGACTATTCTGAGCAGACTCTTGTCCATGATGACAAATACTTTAGCGAACTGTGGTATAACTTGGATTTATTAAAGTAGGATGTGAACTTTTCCAGGGTAGGAAAATTTCTGATGTTTTTGGCTAAGGTATAACCTTCTGTTTATCTGAAATTCTCAAGTAAAGTTGCTGGGTTGTGTGAGACGTGCAATCTAGAATGATCTGTGTATCCCGTACTGTTCTAAGTGCTTGCCACGTACTGACTCGTTTCATCTTCACCAGCGCAGCAGGGGGGTCACACCAGTGTCATTCCCTTTCCAGCACGTGGAAGTTAGGTACATTACCCCGGGCTCCCAGGAAGTGGGGAGCTGGGGCTGAAAATCAGGCGTGCAGGTTCCCGCAGGCACACGCGTGCCCACCGCACAGACTGCCCAGCACCTGCCACATGCTAAGCACCGCGCACGGCACTTTGCACAACGGCCGTGTGCAACAGCCGGCACAACACTCACTTCACAGATGAGAAACCTGAAGTTTGCAGAAATTGAACTTCTCATCCAAGATGACCCACTAGTAAAGGATGGAGCCGCATCCACTGCGTGTTCAATTCCATGCGTTTCCCGCTCCGGCACAAGAGCATGTGAGAAATGGAATGTCCTGGCTTATTTACATTTGTAGTGAACGCCACTGTAGTATGTAAAATTTTCTGGCACTGTGCTTGGTTTATGGAAAGTTCTCAGGGCACTTCTTTCCTTTCTAATCGTGTGTTGTTAACACTCATTCTTTTGTTTCAACCTATGGGTTGAAAGTATTTCCAAAGCATTTGAAACTTTTCAGGGATAAAGATTTCTTGGAAATTGTATCACAGCGGGGAGACCAACTCAACCATTTATGCTTTGTGTGCCCTTGGGGCACGAAATACAACTTTCCTGTTCCAGTGATTTTCCCATGTGGAGATGATAACATCCTCCCTGTCTCTCTCACGTGGACTGTTGTGGTGCCGACACCAAAGCCCAGGTAAATGTGCTTTGAAAAAACAAAGGATACAGCCTGCAAGAGTGAGAAGAATCATTCCATCCCATATCTATTTTTTTCACTTATAATACAGAAATAAAATGGAAAAAGTTTATAAGCCTGTAAGGTTATTTTTATGGCTTTGGTTGGCACTAATTCAATCAACATATGTTTATCGAGCCCCTTCTCTGGGCCACACACTGAGCCGGGAGCAGAGCTGTGTAAGCCCCCATCTTCGTGGAGGTGAATTAACCTTGTCTAGGCCAGTGCCTGTAAAAGATGTGCGGCTGAAAACGCTGCCGCTTTGCAGAGCTCTTCCTTACGTGCCAGGCAAGGTGCCATGTGCACTTTGTACACATTAGCTCACTTCAGACGAAGTTTTATCACGCCCATTTGCAGAAGAGGAGCACAGGAGACTTCTCCGGAAGCTAGCTAGCAGCAGTGCAGGTTCTAAAGAGCAAGCACTGGTTGTGCTACACAATTCCAATCCCACTTTCTCCCCAAGTGTGACTTTCATTTATGAATAAACCAGGTCAAGAACCTGGCTGATAGTCCAGACCAGAACCAGCCTCACCAGATACCATGCAGGCAGCCAGGACAGGGCAGACTGAGCCGGCATTAGGGCAGATCCAGGTGAGGGCAAGAGGTTGTCTCAGGGCGGGTTAGGAGAGCAAGACACAAGTTAGGTCAGGTCCAGAGACAGAGGAGGCTTGTCCACACTCTGGGCATCTCCTCATTCCCAAATATTACTCCTGCGCTCTCTTAACAAGCCCCTCCTCCCTTGGAGCCCCCACCAGCTGGCTGCACCGTCTGCAATCCCTTCTTGTCTCTGCCACTGACCAACCTCCGTTTTGTACCTGTGGACCTGAGCCTGGTCTCGGCTTCCTTCCCTCTCCCAAATCCCTCCTCCAGCATGGGTGATCCCAGCCCCCATGTGCACATGGGGTTACTTGCTGCCTTAGCCCCAGCGATAGCTTCGCTCCACTCATCCACTCCACTCATCCACTGCCTTGGCCACAGTATGGAATTTACCGTCCGCTATGATTGCTCCATTATTGAAATGTGAAATCTGAACTCTCCCCTCTCTGACCATATCTCCTATCCTGTCTCCCTCATCCCCTTCCCTCCCGCCTCATTCAGACTGCCAGTCCTTCCAGCCTCTGCTGTGCCTCAGGACACCAGCTCCCTCCTTGCTCTACAAACTGTCCTCTTTGGCTGCAAGCCTTTGGTCCAACCTGTCGACAGTCCTCTTGCTCATCCCTGCCATTCCTGCCACACTTCCACCAAAGTCCTCAGCTTAGTCAATCCCATGATGCTGGCTGGGGACCCCTGGACGTTAACAGTGAGCAGACTGTGGGCAACCACAAGTGATAACACGGAGGGAGCATGATTACGGGAAGCCAGAGGCAGAGTGGTCTGTGTGAGAAAGCTGCGGGGACCTTCGGCTGCAGGGAGCCGGGGAATAAGTGCCCCCACCTCCCTCTCTTCCCACCTTCCAGCCTCCTGCTGGTGCCCCTGTCTGCTTGACCTACGAAGAAGAGGTATAAATGGAGCCCCCTGGTGCAGGGCACAGGGTGGCAAGGAGGCAGGTGGAGAGTCGACCTGCAGGGCTGGAGGGAAGCCACCCAGCACACGGGCCACCCTTGCCTGGCAGCCCGCACATGGAAATGCTCTCACGCACCGCGCTGGCACCCACAGTCCACACCACCCTCCCTGTCCTCCCCGCCAGGCCCGGTGGAGAGGTGCAGCACATCCCACATCAGCGCTCTTGGACTGGAATCCTTGGACAGGACATTTGGGTAGAATTTAAAGAGTCCTTTCACTTAGAAATTAGTGAAAATGAAGATGTATTTTTTCACATCCAACTGAAATTAACATGTCCTTCAATTATGAAAGCAACAAACCACAGTCTCTTGTTAGCAGTGTCTCTGATTCTGGCAAGAGCTGAAAGTGCACGGCTTGGCACCGTGGCTCATGCCTGTAATCCCAGCACTTTGGGAGGCCAAGGAGAGAGGATCGCTTGAGGCCAGGAGTTGGAGACCAGCCTGAGCAACATAGCGAGATCCAGTCTCTACAAGAAATAGAAAAAAATTAGCCGGGGGTGGTGTGTGCCTGTAGTCCCAACTAATTGGCAGGCTGAGGCAGGAGGATCACTTGAGCCCAGGAGTTTGAGGCTGCAGTGAACTGCGATGATGCCACTGCACTCTACCCCAGGCAATAGAGTGAGACCCTGTCTCAAAAAAAAAAAAAAAAAAAAGAGTTGAAAGTCCAGATAATTTCATATCACATTATAATTATTATACATATTTGTAAGCATTTTATCACTATTTTGCCATGCTTTTAGAGCTTCTTATTTAATACATTAATAAAAGTCCATATATTATTAAATCACCATTTATTTTTTAAACTTTTCAATAACATTATCTCCATATACTGTTACTGATTTCCTTTGTAATTCTTTTCATTCTATTATATGCAATTAAAAGCATCACTGTGAGAGAGGATCCATAGGCTTCGCTGGACCATCAAAATGTGGACTGGGCCTAGGTTCAGTGACAGAAGGGCCGTGTCTCTATTCGTGACCACTCCACCAAGCAACCAGCACAGGACCCAGCACATGGCAGGTGCAGTTAATATTTGTTAAACGAATGAATGAATGAATGAGTTTCTACCACCCTCTTTATAGGCTCCTTTTACCTTTGTCTTTTTGTCTCCTCCCCCCATTGGCTCTTTTGTCTTCAACGTACGATTCTGCTAATCCTTCCCCTCTCAGACAATATCCCCTGTTGTCCTGAAACCTCTTGGGGATATTGATTTCTCTCTCATCAATTCTTCACAGTTATGTTTTTAAAAGTGTTATTTACACTTGCTTCCTCTCCATCAGTCCTCAGCCCATGGTAATGTTTGCTCTTTTCCACCCAAACTATTCCATTGAGAACTACACTTTGCAGCGTCTAGTCTGCATTCACTCGGCGAATCCATGCTTATCGAGTGCCTGCGGTGCAGGAGGCGGGGCAGACAGAGCGTGGAGGAAGACATTTCCCAGCTTTTCCCTCCTGGAGCTCCAGGAAGGCAGATGTCAGGCAAGGAACAGCAGGTGTGATGAGGACGTGAAAGGAAGGCACTAGATCCTTGTGAGGGTGACGATGGAGTTCCTCACACCTGTTGGGGACCTCACCCAATAAATTTTTCGTTTGAAATCCTGAAGTCTTCCTTATACTTAATCAGAAACACAAAAACTAACTACACTTTGTCATCTTGTTTTATGATAATATTTATATAATAATTTCAAAATAATTTATAGAAAATAAAAATATAAAATTTTACCTGAAACCATGGCTATTTTATAATTTAATAATAGTTTACTTTAAAATAAATGAACATTTATTTACAGTATATTTTTCTTATATTTAAGGATAGGTCATTAGGTTTGGAAACTCTAGAAGCCCATAGCTGTATCACCTATGTCTAAGATGCTGAATAAGGGGAAACAGACATATCAGCTAATTCTGACTTTGGAGTGGAGGAAGCTACTCCAAAGAAACTGGGTCATAAAAAAAAACAAAACCACTTTCTTTCCTCCAGCTTCATAGATATTAATAATTTATCTCTTTGTGTTTTATGCAACAGAGCATTTTAGAATAATGCTGTGGTACTAGTTAAGTTGTGGCATCATTTTGAGACCAATTATTCAGAGTTTAAAGATGAAAAAGTAAATACAGGCATACCTTATTTTATCGTGCTTCGATTTATTGTGCTATGCAGTTACTGTGTTTTTCACAAATTGAAGGTTGGTGGCAACTCTGCATTGAACAAGTCTATTGGCACCATTTTTCCAACAGCACGTTTGCTTTGCTAGCATTTTTTTTTAGCAACAAAGTATTTTTACTCAGGTATGTACATGTTTTTTTTTTTAGACAAAATGGTGTTGCACACTTAGACTACAGCACAATGTAAGCACAGCTTTTGTGTGCACTGGGAATCCAAAACATCCATGTGACTCACTTAGTGCGATATTCACTCTGCTGCAGTGGTCTGCAGCCGACCGTGCAGTGCCTCCCAGGTATCCCTGTATATTAAACATAAACAAAACAGAGTCCTGTGATGGCGGAGTGGAGGTGACCTCCTGGATTCATGCTCCCAGAGTGGAAGGCATGGATCTTGGCCTCCCACAACGCTAGAGGATCGCTCCCCCACAAGAACAGCGGTGTGAACCCACGGAGAATCAGCATGGGACACAGAGAGCAAGAACAGACTGAGGTGAACGGGAAATCAGATCGTGACAATCTGGAGAGTGCGGGACGGACAACAGAGAGGGGAGCGTGGGTCGGCTGTACCCGCCTCACCAGCGAGTGAGGGGGGTTCAGCCCCACAGGAAAGCGGCCTGTGTCCCCATTGACCCCCACTCCCACTCAGTTAGGGATCTGCCTGAAGCCGGTGCGGAGTCACCGCGGGAGACGCGGGCTCTGCGGAGAGGAGACAATAGCGGGGGCATTTCGGACCGCGGAGCCCTGTGGGCGGACTGCGACCCACGGGAGAGGGTTCGCACTGGGCAGTAGCGACAGACACCTGGGGGACGCCGAACTGTCTCCTTGACACGGGCGGCTGGGCTCCCTCAATCCCCGGCTTCCCCGGCCCCTGCCGGACCCTGGACTTTCGCCCCCAGCGCCAGCGACCGGGGCGCGGGCAGCCGCCATTGTCGGGGTCCCCAGCCTAGCCGCTGGGGAGCGACTGGGAACCGGGTGGCTCCCTCCCCTAGTCCGTGGCCCCCACTAGGAGCTCTGCCCTTGTGTGAACGCTGAGGGCTTCCCCGGTCGCGAGGGAGCAGAGCGTGGACCTTGTGGACATTGGGGCGGGTGGACCGTCGCCCGAGGGACCCGCAGCAGCCGGGGCGCTGGGCGAACGAGGGCACCGGCCCCTCCCCCTAGCCAGGGTTTATAATGTAGAAAAAGGCAGAAACCACCCCTGGAGAGGAAGGGCCAAAAAGAAAAGACACTTCCTGCCTGCAACCAGTGTAAATCCTGGCTGCTAATTGAAAGTCAAACACAGTGACTTAACTCCTCAAACCAGTCTTAGGTCAAATCACTTCTCTGGGGCTGGACCCACCAGGAGCAGCCCCCCAACTGCGGTAGAAAAACTGTAAACAATACATAACAGGCTCCCCCTAGTGACTAAGGAAGCAACACACCCAGGCTACTACACAGCCTAAGAACAGAGCACAAGGCATGCTGCTATCCAGATGAAAGCTGAAAGAAGAGATCTAACGATTGATCCAGATGGGAAGGGATCAGCGAAAGAACTCTGGGAGTATAAAGAATCAAACGGAATTTCTCGCCCCCAAAGAGGAATACCAGCTCTCTACCAATTGATACAAACCAGATTGAAAATAGCAACATGTCACAGGAAGAATTTCAAATATGGATTATAAACAAGCTAAATAATATGCAAGAAAAAAAATGGATAACAACACAAAGAAACCACACACACACACACACACACACAAATCCAGGATTTGGAAGAAAAACTCACTAAAGAAATTGAAATATTGAAAAAAAATCAAACTGAACTCCTGGAAATGAAGAATTTATTCAGGGAGCTACAAAATACAGTGGAAAGTCTCAACAGCAGGGTAGATCTAACAGAAGAAAGAATCTCAGAGATCAAAGATAATACTTTAAATTAAATAAGTCAGTCACAGAGATAGAGCAAAAAAAGAAGAGAAAAGACCAGAGTCTACAAGAAATGTGGGACCATGTGAAGAAGCTTAACGTGAGAGTTATCAGCATTCCTAGAGTGAAGAAGATAATAAGCAAGGGTTAGGTAAGCTATTTGAAGACATAATTGAGGAAAATTTCCCAGGCCTTGCTAAAACTCTAGTTATACAGGTTCAAGAAGCTCAAAGAACCCCTGAGAGCTTCACAGCAAATCGGAAGACACCACGTCACGCAGTCAGCAGACTGACCAAAATATCCACTAAAGAGGCCCTTTTTTGAGCTGTAAGGAGAAAGAAACAAGTAACATACAAAGGAAAGCCCATCTGAATAATGCCAGATTTCTCAACTGAAACCTTACAAGCAAAAAGAGGTTGGGGCCCCATTCTCACTCTTCTGAAACAGAATAATGCCCAGCCTAGAATCTTATACCTAGATAAGCTAAGTTTTGTATACGAAGGAGAAATTAAGACAACCTCAGATAAACAAAGACTGAGGGAATTCACCAAGACAAGACCAGCCCTCCAAGAAGTACTCAAAACAGAGTTACATACAGACCAGCACATAAAAAGACCCACAAATGTAAAAACGACTCACGAGCTAAAGATCAAAGGCCAGGTACCACAATGGCTCAAGAGAGAAAACATAGCAATGAAGTTCTACCCAACAAGATGAACAGAAGTCTGACCTACTTATCAGTTCTCTCAATAAATGTGAATAGCTTGAATTCCCCACTCAAGAGACATAGACTGGCCCAATGGATAAAAAAAATACAAACCAAGTATCTGCTGTCTTCAAGAAACTCATCTAACCTGCAAAGATGCATTTAGACTGAAAATAAAAGGGGTGGAAATCGATATTTCAAGCAAATGGAAGCCAAAAGAAAGCTAGTGTGGCAGTTTTAATCTCTGATAACTTAGTTTTTAAATAAACAAATTAATGAAAGACAAAGATGGTTACTACATACTGGTGAAGGGCACAATTCAACAAGAAGACATAACTATACTTAATATATATGCACCCAACTTAGGTGCACCCACATTCATAAAGCAAACCCTACTTGATCTGAACCAAAGGATAGATAACAATATTATAATAGCTGGAGACTTTAACACCCCGCTGACAGGACAGATCCTCCAAACAGAAAATAAACAAAGAAATAATGGACTTAAATAGAATGCTAGAACAAATGGGCCTGACTGACATCTACAAGACATTCTACCCAAAATCCACTACATATATGTTCTTCTCCTCAGCTCATGGGACATTCTCTAAGATTGACCATATCCTAGGACATAAAGCATGTCTTAAAAAATTAAAAAAAAATAGAAATTATACCATGCATTTTTTCAGATCACAGCAGAATAAAAGTAGAAATTAACTCTAACAGAAATTCTCATTCCTACTCAAAGTCATGGAAGCTAAACAACCTTCTCCTGAATGATTATTAATTTTTTTTTTTTGAGACAGACTCTCACTTTGTTGCCCAGGCTAAAGTGAATGCCATGGCATCAGCCTAGCTCACAGCAACCTCAAACTCCTGGAATTAAGCAATACAACTGTTTCAGCCTCCCGAGTAGCTGGGACTACAAGCATGTGCCACGATGCCCAGCTAATTTTTTCTATATATATTTTTAGTTGTCCAGATAATTTATTTCTATTTTTAGTAGAGACGGGGTCTTGCTCAGGCTGGTCTCAAACTCCTGACCTCGAGCGATCCACCCACCTTGGCCTCCCAGAGGGCTAGGATTACAGGCATGAGCCACCGCGCCCGGCCCTGAATGATTATTCTATAAATGAAGAAACCAAGATGGAAATCAAAAGATTCTTAGAATTAAATGACAAAGGAGACACAAGTTATCAAAATCTGTGGGACACAGCTAAAGCAGTCCTGAGAGGAAAATTTATTTCCATAAATGCCTGTGTCAAAAAGACAGAAAACTTACAAATAGACAACCTAATGAATAGACTCAAAGAACTGGAGAAAGAAGAACAGACTGACCCCAAATCCAGCAGAAGGAGAGAAATTATTAAGATCAAATCAGAACTAAATGAAAAGGACAGCAAAAAAACCATAAGAGAGATTAATAAACAAAAAGTTAGTTCTTTGAAAAGATAAACAAAATAGACACACCTCTGGCTAGACTAACCAGAGCAGAAAAGAAAAATCTCTAATAACATCCATCAGGAACATGAAAGGAGAAATCACAACCAATGCCACAGAGATACATGATATCATCTATGAATTCTACAAAAATCTTTATGCACACAAATTGGAAAATGAGGAGGAAATGGACGAATTTTTAGAAACACACAGCCTTCCCAGGTTCAACCAGGAAGAAATAGAATTCCTGAATAGACCAATATCAAGAACTGAAATCGAAACAGCAATTAAAAACCTTCCCAAAAAGAAAAGCCCTGGACCAGATGGGTTCACACCTGAATTTTACCACACCTACAAAGAAGAACTGGTGTCCATCCTACATAAACTATTCTCCAACATCGAGAAGGATGGAATTCTCCCCAACACATTTCACTAAGCCAACATAACATTGATACCAAAACCAGGAAAGGATGCAACAAAAAAAGAAAACTACAGACCAATATCCCATATGAATATAGATACAAAAATTCTCAATAAACTCCTAGTAAATCGAATCCAAGTGCTTATCAGAAAAATAATCCATCACGACCAAGTGGGCTTCATCCCAGAGATGCAGGGATGGTTTAACATACGCAAATCTATAAATGTAATTCACCACATAAACAGAAGCAAAAATAAAGACCCTATGATCCTCTCAATAGATGTAGAAAAAGCATTTGACAAAATTCAACACCCTTTTATGATAAGAACACTTAGCAAAAGAGGCATAGATGGGGCCTATCTAAAAATGATGCAAGCCATATATGACAAACCCACAGCCAACATCATACTGAATGGGGAAAAATTAAAAGCATCCCCACTTATAACTGGAACCAGACAAAGTTACCCACTGTCCCCATTACTTTTCAACATAGTATTGGAAGTCTTGTAAGAGCTATCAGGCAAGAGAGCAGAATCAAGGGTGTCCAAATAGGGACAGAAGAGATCAAACTCTCACTCTTTGCCGATGATATGATGTTATATCTAGAAAACCCCAAGGATTCAACCAAGAGACTCCTGGAATTGATAAATGAATTCAGTAAAGTCTCAGGATACAAAATCAATACACACAAATCACAGGCATTCATATATGCCAGTAACAGTCAAACAGAGAACCAAATTAAGGACTCAATACCCTTCAAAATAGCAACAAAGAAAATAAAATACCTAGGAATAAATTTAACTAAGGAGGTAAAGGACCTCTATAGGGAGAACTACGAAACACTGAGGAAGGAAATCGCACAGCATGTAAACAGGTGGAAAACCACACCATGCTTGTGGATCGGAAGAATCAACATTGTTAAGATGTCTATACTACCCAAAGTGATCTACAGATTCAATGCAATCCCTATTAAATTACCAACATCATTTTTCACAGATATAGAAAAAATAATTTTACGCTTTGTATGGAACCAGAGAAGACCCCACTTGGCAAAAGCAATTTTAAGCAATAAAAACAAAATGGAAGGTATTAATCTGCCAGACTTCAAACTGTACTACAAGGCTGTTGGTTATTAAAACTGCTTGGTATTGGCACAAGTGCAGGGACACAGACCAGTCGAACAGAACAAAAATTCCAAATATAAAACCATCCTCATGTAGCCATCTAATCTTTGAAAAAGTAGACAAAAACATACTCTGGGGAAAAGAATACTTATTCAATAAACGGTGCTGGGAAAACTGGATAGCCACATGCAGAAGACTTAAACAGGACCCACAGCTTTCACCTCTCACAAAAATCAAATCACGGTGGATAACAGACTTAAATCTTATGTGTGAAACTATTAGAATTCTAGAAGAAAATGTAGGAAAGACTCTTACAGACATTGGCCTATGCAAAGAATTTATGTAGAAGACCCCTAAGGCAATCACAGCAACAACAAAAATAAATAAATGGGACCTGGTTAAATTAAAAAGCTTCTGCACAGCCAAAGAAACAGTCATGAGAGTAAACAGACAACTTACAGAAAGGGAAAAAATTTTCGCATGCTGCACATCAGATAAAGGACTGATAACAAGAATCTATTTAGAACTCAGGAAAATTAGTAAGAAAAAATTGAACAACCCTATCAAAAAGTGGGCAAAGGACATGAATAGAAATTTTTCAAAAGATATAAGAATGGCTAACAAACATATGAAAAAACGCTCAACATCTCTAATCATCAGGGAAATGCAAATCAAAACCGCAATGAGATATCACTTAACTCCAGTGAGAATGTCCTTTATCAAAAAGTCCCAAAACAATACATGTTGGCATGGATGAAGAGAGACAGGAACACTCATACACTGCTGGTGGGACTGCAAACTAGTGCAACCCCTATGAAAAGCAATATGGAGATACCTCAAAGAGATACAGGTAGACCTACCATTTGATCCAGCAATCCCATTATTGGGCATCTACCCAAAAGAACAAAAGACATTCTATGACAAAGATACCTGCACCCAAATGTTTATAGCAGCACAATTCACAATTGCAAAGATGTGGAAACAACCCAAATGCCCATCAATTCATTAGTAGATTAGTAAAATGTGGTGTATGTATACCATGGAGTACTACTCAGCTATAAGAAATAACAGTGATATAGAATCTCTTTTGTTCTCCTGGAGAGAGTTGGAACCCATTCTATTAAATGAAGTATCCCAAGAATGGAAAAATAAGCACCACATGTACTCACCAGCAAATTGGTTTCCCTGATCATCACCTAAGTGCACATTTGAGAATAACACCAATTGGGTATCCAACAGAGGTGGGGGGTGGGGGGAGGGGATGGGTGCATACCTACATGATGAGTGTGATGTGCACTGTCTGGGGAATGGACACGCTTGAAGCTCTGACTTGGGGGGATGGTGGGGGCATGGGCAATGTACATAACCTGAACTTTTATACCCCCATAATAAGCTGAAATAAAATGAAAAAAAAAATAGCAAAACAAGTTCTTTAAAAGCCAAAAAAACTGTTTATTACAGCTTTTCAAACTATAAATGAGAAAGCCACTGAAGCCCGTCATAGGGTAAGTTATCCTATCACACTGTCTGGGGAGGCACAGTGGGTGGCCTGGCTGGGGAAGCCACATGTGGGTGCCACACTGGGCACAAAGCCAGCAACAGGAAGCACAGCACAGCCAGTTTCCAATGCTACAGTAGCCCTTGGAGTGAAAGATTTAGTTGCAAACATGAAGACTGAGTCAACTGAGTTCAACTGCACTTTTTTCTTACAAACAGACGGATCTATAGAAGTGGCTGAACTTGCAGTCTTGCCTGTATTTGTCTGGTATCAGCACCCACGAATCATCAGAAAAGACCTTTCATGTGAATACCTTGCAACAAACACGGTAGTGGTGAAATATTCAAAGTGCTGAATAATTTTTGGATCTTGGAATGAATTATAAAATAAATGTTCTCCCTGACAGCATGAACTCAATAATGGGCAAAACTGCTGGTGCCTTTGCCCAAATTAAAACATTGGTAACAAACTGCACAGGTAGTTATTGTATTTCTCACTTCCACAAACTCATAAATAAAAGCCAGTTTCACTTAAGAATGACATCAACGAAACAGGAAAAATATATTAACTGTGCTAAATTTTCATCCTTGAGTATGCTTTTTAACACTCTGTGTGACAAAATAGGAAGTACATAAGTAGCACTTCTCTCCAGAAAAAAAAAAAAAACCCTTTGATATTAAACTGTAAGTGGAACTAGACAACTTTTGTCATGGTATGTCATTCCTACTCCAAAGGATGACTGACCCATAAACCTGAAGATGAATAAAGGAAGGAAAACGTTTGAATGCATTTGTTCCCAATAAAATTTGAGTTTTCAAATGACAACTGGACTTTTAGAAAACTCATGTTTGTCACATGAATTAGCTTTCCAATACTTAAAGATTTTTCCGATGAGTTTTGGGGGTGGTATTAATAGATGTAGTTTAAAAAATATTGTAAAATGGAATATGCCAACACTTGGAAGGTCTAAATAAATCAATGACTATTTTCCAAATTACCAGTGTAACCATGCGTGGATAAAAGAACCATTTAAATTTGCAGACAGACTAAAGGATTTTAATCTAGGGCAGAATGAAAGGTTCGTTGAGAAGCGCTCAGACGCCATATTGCAACTCATCTTTAAGGAGCGGCCACCTGCTGCATTTTGGCACGTAGCAAAGAATGTGCACAATGATCCGAAAAATAAGCTATTAAAATATTTCACTTCTTCAGCTACATGTCTGTCAGAGTTGGGTTTTCTTCATGTACTTCAATCAAAACATCACATTGCAACAGACTGAATGAAGAAGGAGATATAAGAATACTGTTCTCAATAAAAACAGATATTAAAGAGATTTGCAAGAATGTAAAACAATGGCACTTCTGCATTATATTTTTGTTTTAGAAAAAATAAGTATTTTTCATAAAAATGCTATTTATGTTAGCATGTAGGGGATTTACTGTTGTTACAACAGTCCCCTTATCTGCGGGGGACACATTTCAAAACCTCCAGTGGAGCCTGAAACTGTGGACAGTACCAAGCCCTATATAGACTATGTATTTTCCTATACATACATACCTAAGGTAAAGTTTAATTTATAAATTAGGACCAGGAAGAGATGAACAACTTCTCTTTGGCATATATTCGGCTTCCCTTTGGCATATCCGAAATGCCAGCATCACTCTGGTGCTTCGGAGCCATTGTTAGGTAAAATGAGGGTGACCTGAACACAAGTACTGCAATACCAAGACAGGCGATCTGCAAACCAAGGCTGCTCCTCAGGGACTGGCGGGCAGGTTGCACAGACAGCCTGGATGTGTTCGACAAAGGGAGATTCACACCAGGTGGAATGGACCAGGGTGAGGTGAGATTCCAACATGTTATTCCAATGGCGTGCAATTTAAAACTTATAAATTGCTTATTTCTGGAATTTTCCATTTAATATTTTCAGACTGTGGTTGACAGTAGGTAACTGAAACCGTGAAAAAGAAAACTGCAGATAAGGGGGCTACTGTACTCGAGTCCTGGATGTCTATGAGTAGGGATTATAAAGTGATTGGATATTGAAATAAATGCAACGTGGGGAAGAGAAAAGGGCACGCCTCGAATCCTCACTTGGGTGAGGCAAAGTCATAAAATGTAACCGAAATGCTTGTACCCTCATAGTATCCTGAAATAAAAAAATAAAAATACATAAATAAAAAAACTTTAAGGAGATAATGGAGTCTATGCAAAAAATAGCAACTTTTATAGCTCTAGTCAGCATATTAGCTTCAAAACATAAAAGCATGTCATTTGAAATTTGGTTTGCTCACATATGATCTCTGTCTTCATATTTATAAGCTGAGTTCATTCCTTCAGAAGTTAAAATGTCCTTATTTAATTGATTTTTAAAATGGAACGTTTTGTAACAGTCTTGCAGTTGTAACACAAATTGCTGAGCATATGCTTGGGTTTTGTCAGATTCTTAGAAGGAGATAAACTTTGAAAACAGAAGTCTGAAAAAACTGACAGTATTGAGAAGGAAAAATGGAGGGAAGCATTCTGGAATTCCCTGCTTGCCACTGTTGAGCAGAGCTCCCGAGCACATTTTCAGAAAGTTGCTAAGAAAAAGGCCAAACTATTTGCCTTTTTTCCATGGGAAATGGAAAATGTGCTGGCCTGGAACGAAAGGGGTGAGAGGCACTCTTGGTCCTTCCTTGAGGCTTTCCTGCCACCAGGACAGCAGCCTCTCCTCGGTAACGTGGACAGAACTTCACACGCAGGACGAGGCCCAGAGAGAGCTGACTAGAAGCTGCAGAGATGGCTTCAAAGCCCCAGCCGGCCTCGGGTGCTGGATCTGCAGCCCCCGGCGTGCAGCAAGGCGCGGACTGGCCGACCGCAGGCCACTGCGACCCCGAGAGTGAGAGCTCTGACGCGGGGAGACCACTGCGCTTTAAAATGCATTTATAAGTAAACATTTTTTACTTTCTAGGTTTTTATTTCTAAAATTGTGTATATTGGTAGATACAACCCACATACACAGAATCTCTATGAGATCCTCAATAATTTTTAAGGGTATGACAGGTCCTGGGACCAAACATTTTGAGAACCACTGCTCCAAAATGTCTATTTTGTGCCCACATAGATGGCCATGGGCACCTGAAATAGTGATTTCTAAAATCTCACTTTTTTGGAACTATATTAGATAACAATTCTTGAATGCTACTATGAGCCAAGCATTGTAATAAAGTTCTTTATAAGCTTTGTTGTATTTAGTTCTCACAGCTCTATGATAAAAGTTTTATTGATTATCATGCCCAATCTTTGTTCTGATTCCCCAGCGGCAGCCCTGAGATTTGTCTGGTGGTATTTACTAGTGTGGGCTCTTTGGAAACCACCAGAGAAGTGGGGCAAGAAAGGACAAGAGGGCAGGGAAAGACCAAGCACTTTCCCTTCACCAAGTGGAGCCCCAAAGGAGACTCTGGGGACAGTGAGTCACTTCTCAGAGGATCGCTGACTGGGCCACAGGGGGCTTGAGGGTTTACACACCTGCCCCCAAGTGTCTCCAAGAGGATACGGCTTCCCAGGAAATTCCAGCTCTGTGCATCAGGCAAAGAAGATTCTAGCAGGCTGAGGGCAGCCCTCCAGAAAAGACAGGCAGCCACTGGCAAGCTGGGGGAAAGGGCACTGGAGGCTGAAAGGAGGAGCCTCGTGGCCTGGTCACCTTTCAAAGGCCCCACCTCCCCTCTTAGTCCTACCGCATGGGCAACACCTGAGTTTCGGTGGGGACACATTCAAACCACAGTGTTCCACCCCTGGGCCCCCAGAATTCATGTCCTTCTCACATACAAAATACACTCATTCCATCCCAATAGCCCTCAGACTCTTAATCCATTCCAGCATCAACTTCAAAAGTCTAGAGTCTTAACTAGATATCATCTAAATTAGATACGGGTGATCTCAAAGTCGCAATTTACACTGAAGCAAATTCTCCTCTAGCCCATGAAATCAAAAGTTGTGTGCTTCCACAATAGAGTGGCAGGACAGGTGTAGACAATCCCAGCCCAAAAGGAAGAAAACGGAAAGAAGAAAGGAGTAACAGGTCCCAAGTAAGTCCAAAACCCAACAGGGAAAACAACATTAATGTGCTGAGGCTGGAGAATAATCTCCTTTGACTCCAGGCCTTCCCTTCTGCACACACTGGGGCAGGGCTTGGGTCCCCAAGGCTCGAGAGGACTCCACCGCATCTCTGCTGGGCACAGCTTTGCTCTCACAGGCTGGAGTTGGGTGCCTGCGGCTGCCAGGCTGCCATGTCATGCTAGCGGCTGTACAGGTCTGGGGTTTCAGGGAAGGCCCTGCCATCGTGATTCCACCAGGTATTGCCCTAGGGGGGCTGCAGCAGATCTCTGCCTGGGTCCCAGGATACTCAGAGACATCCTTTGAAACCTAGGGTCGAGGAAGTCGTGCTTCCACAGCGTCTTC
This sequence comes from Lemur catta, assembly GCF_020740605.2. NCBI lineage: Eukaryota > Metazoa > Chordata > Mammalia > Primates > Lemuridae > Lemur > Lemur catta. The sequence continues at coordinate 2,080,674 of NC_059144.1, read as the reverse complement.
ACTCTGCACAGCTGCAGAATTAGCAACATGTGGATGTTGCCAAGGCTTACCACTTGCACCTTCTGGAGCAGCTGTCCAAAATGCACCTGGGCCTGCTTGAGCCACAGCGGGGGTGGCCAAGGAGTGCTGCACCAGAATGTGGGGAGCAGAGACTTGAGATGGCCCTGAGCTCTGAAGCCCCAAGTGTCCCTGAGTCCCTCCCTCAAAGCCACTCTGCCCTCAAGGGCCTGGAACTCTGGGTGTATGATGGGCATGGAAGCCCCAGAGATCTCTGAAATGCCTTCAGTGTCATTCTTCTATCATGTCTGCAAATAGACCTGGTTCCCTTCTGTGCATACTAATCTCCTTATCAAGTGATCACTTGGCCACAACTTTCATTTTCTCTCCTAACTATGCTTGTTAAATTCTTTATATGGCCAGGCTGAGAATTTTTCAAATCTGTAAGTTCTGTTTTCCTTTTGATTACACATTCTGTCATTAAATTGTGCTCTCTTTCTGCATTTTACTGTAAGCAATTAAGAGAAGCCATGCAGCACCCTGAACACTTTTTTGCTTAGACATTTCTTCCACCACATAGAGTCCATCACTCTTAAGTTGTACTTTCCACAAAGTCCCAGGGCACAGGCACAATTCAGCCAAGTTCTTTGCCACTTTGTAACAAAGACAGCCTTTCCTTCAGTTTTCAATATGATATGAGGAATAAGATATTCCTCATTTCAGTTTAAAACTTCATCAGAATGACCTTTAATCTTATTCCTACCAACATCCTGGTCATGACCACTTAGGTGACCACCAGGAAGACCTTGGCTTGCCTGCAGCTCTTCTATGCTCCTGCGCCCTCACCAGAATCCCCCTTAATTGTTCAATTCATGGCATTTTAGGCTTTTTCCAGTATTTACTTAAAAACTGTTCCAACCTCTACCCATTATCTAGTTTGAAAACCGCTTCCACATTTTTAGGTATTTGGTACAGTAACACCCCACTCCTGGTACCAATCACTGTCTTCATCTTTTTGTGCTGCTTTAACAAAATACCGGAGCTGGGATAGTTTATAAACAATAGAAATTTATTTTATTATAGTTTTGGAGGCTGGGAAGTCCAAGATCAAGGAAGCAGCAGGTTCAGTTGTCTGGTGAGGGCTTCTCTCTGCTCCTGAGATGGCACCTTGATGCTGCCTCCTCCAGAGGAGAGGAACATTGGTGCCTTCATGTAGCAGAAGGCAGAAGGTGGAGGGGCAAGCTAGTCAATGGACGGAGCCTCTTTTGTAAGAGCCTTAATCCCATTCATGCAAGAGGAGCCCTCATGGCCCACATCTCTCAAAGGCCCTGCTTCTTAATTCCATCACATTAACAACAGCTGAATTTTGGAGGGGACACACCGAAAACACAGCAGGAATCCAAGCAGGTATGAGCATGGGCACAGAGCACGGACAGCATCTGCTATACCCCCATTTCACAGTTGAGGTAAGTTATTTCCCTCCAACCCAAATTTGTCTTCCCTGAGCAGCCAGATTATTTGTCTTATTATCTGTATCATCCAGCCCCACAAACAATACCATCCTCCCAAGCCTTAAACACAGGTATTATCTAAGACTTCATCTCTTCCTTGAACTCTTACAGGAATTTGGCTACCAACCCATGTCAATTTTATTTCCTTGACGTCTCAGGAATGCATGCCAATTAAAAATGCTGGATGCATCTTTTTGCTGTAAAATTGGGGAGAAGAATACAGCTTACTCAACTGGTGAAAACAGGGATGCCACCTATTTCCTGCTTCCAACAGTGGATGTGGAAACTTCAACATTAAAAGAGTTGGGTCTATAGAACAGATCTTTCACCCACTGGCCTGGGGAAGGAAGGAAGCAACAGAGAAAGACATCAACTGCTTCCAGGCAGGCAGGACGTCTCTGAGGAACAGAGAAAGCCAGGCACCCTCAGGGGAGTACTCACATCCAATATGACAATTCTCTGAAGGATGCCTACGTGATATTAGATATTCAATCACTCAGAAATCCAATAAGGCTATGAGAGGTAGGAAGAGTCGGTAGCGGCTCCTTTCCCAACAAGCTCCTTAAAGAATAGAATTTTCAGTAGTTCTCATTTGGGAAATTGGTAAAGAAGAGAGGGAGGCAATGGTTCTCCCTATACTGTCCGTCCCCAGTGCCACCACCTTAGTTGATCACTGCCACAGAGACCTCACTGACCTCCCTGCCTCTGATCTTCCTGCCCCCATTCAGTTACGCGCTCCCCTGGGGACGCAGCTAATGCAGGCATCATTTCATGGCCCCTCCCTACTTAAAACCCTTCCGTGCCTCTCATTGTCTCCAGGATGAAATCCAAATTCCAAGCCTCACATCCAGCGTTCCTGGTGATCTGCTCCCTGCCTTTCCAGCCTCAACTCTAGTCATTTGACCTTTTGCATTTTATGTTTTTGTTACTGCAAGCTGTTTACGTATGAATGCCTTTCCCCTACCTCTCTCTGACCTGGAAACCTGTCCTTCACCTTTCAGTATTCAGCTCTAAGGTCATCTTTACCAGAAAGGCTTATCTGACCTTCAGGTTGACCTACATGTCCCCTTTCTGTACTCTCTATTTTAGCACTCATCACACTGCCCTGGGATTTCTTGCCAGTCATCACAGAACTGTGAGCTCACCGAAACACCTGCCCTACCAGCCTTTATACTCCGAGTAGTGCCGGGCACAAAGCCAGAATTTGCTGGATGGCTGAATGGGTGAAAGTGGAGTGAACACTCCAGAACCATGGATAGCTCCGAGGCGTGCTTCTGCTCTGCTGGTTTCTGTGTGTACTGGGGCTAATACGTCTTCTCTTGGGGACTCTCAACTGGTAAGGATCCCTCAAATCCTTTACACTGGCGCTGTGGTGCTACCCTTGAGACTCAATCCTTTAGCTGACTCTGCAGCCAAAATATATCTAAACATATGAGCTTTCCATTTCTTTGTTACCAGCCTAATCCAAGCACGATTATCTTTCCTGGGCCACCACAAAACCTTCCCGAATAGGCTGCTTGCTTTCACACCTCCACCCGCCTTCCACAGAACAGTCAGACTGATCTTTTAAAAACGCAAATCAGCTTGGTGGATGAAAGACCGACACCAACCTCTTTGCCACTATTCCCAGCAAGAGGCAGAGTCTGTTCCCCTCCCTCTGTGCCTGGCTGGCCTGGCGGCCAGCGTCAACAAACACAGTGCAGCGGAAGCGTCTCTGTGTGGCTCCCAGGCTGGGGTCTTGAATCAGCTGTATAGAGTTAAGCAGTTTCCAGAGCCCTGAAAGGCTGGTAATGATACATCACACAGGAAAAAAAATAGCGATATAATGACAAAAACAACAACAGCTTTTAAGAATTGTTAGAAGTCCTGAGGCTTTCTTCTATGTATAATTTCCATTATGTCTCCAAATCGTGTGATGTTGGGACTAGAATCCATATTTTTCACATGGGAAGACTATATCTCTGGGAGACAATTTTCTCAGTAACCCAAGAGCCAGCATTCAAGTCCAGGCCTCACTGATGCCGACGCTCTCATTCCTTCCACCACCCCCCCTTCCTGAATGAGAAATCCTCAACTCTTCCTTCCCTTCTGTTTGGGGACTATGACAAATGCTCTTCCCCAAGTCTAGACATCAGACTTAAGAGAATAAAAGACAAGTCCAATTGTTGATGAGATCTTATTTTCTCCAAATTATTAAAACAATTAGTCAGATGGCTCTTGGATGCCACATTGCATGACTGTGATTTTTGTCCTGCCCTAAGAAACTCCCTGTACGTACAAGGGCCAAATCCTGTAATTGAAACCATATGTTAACCAATGCCCTAAACACACTTGCACACTCTCTCCTTCCAAATCTCACTGTTCTTCAAAACATGCTAATGAGGTAAAAATGGCCTGGCATTCCAGCATCACTTCAATAACAGCAAAATCTGTGGCCAATGTTGGTTTTCTAAACGTTCCTCCCCTACTGCCTCTTTCACCGTTGCTGCTTCTCAGCCCTTGGGTCTCATAAAATGTGGAATGACCTCCTGGCAAGGAAGAATCAAAAATATTTCAGTTCTATAGGTCAGTGGCATTTTTATGAACTTTAAATTATATCAGTCAATCATAATCTTGCCTCTAAGTCTGAAATAATGCAAAATTATGCCTCCTCTAAATCAATTTAATCTGTAATTGAAATTATGCACTGTGTAAGAGGGCCAGAGCCCCGTGCTATTCCCAAGGCAATGCGTAATCAGCCTCAAGGAAGCTGAGCATAGGCAGTTCACACTACTACAAAGTTGGGTTGTGCTGAGCCTAAGCTATTTATTTACTGTGTCCCTGGCGTGCACACACACACACACACACACACACACACACACACACACACACCCCACCCACACAGAGCTAGTATTTATCGAGCACTCACTATGCACAAGGCAAAGAGCACTTGGGCTCCGCATGCACTCACACACTTACAATGTTAGGCACTGGAAATAGAGCCCAATAGGACTTTATTTTACAAATTAACAAATCTGTTCCTATCACACCCACCCCACCTGGTTAAAAACCCAGTCAGGTTTTAATGGCTTCCTGTTAACCTTAGGATACGAACTAAACTGCTTATGCCAGTTCAGAAATTACCTCCAACCCCTTCAGCTCCCCGTCCGTTCTGCACACACCGCACGGGCGTCTCCCCTGTCTCCCTGGGCGGTGCTGGGCGCCTGCCCCCTGCCGTGCCCGCGTCCACGCTGTGCTCGCACCAGGGCTTTTCTCCTGCCCCATCCTCCTCGTGCCAGTCTCAAACTCCCGTCTATTTGTCAGCTTTCTGCAAAGAGGCCTCCCTGACTCTGACCCTAAGGCAGATGAGGTCCACTACTTTCCATTCTCACAGTTTCTTAGCCTTTTTGGTCATAACAAGCACTTCCCTTTGTTGTTTCTATTTCCAATAAATCCCACTGGGCCGTAAGCTCCAGGAGGGTAAGTGTTGTGTCTGCTGTGTACATCACTGTGTCCTTGGCACCCACCACGATGCCTGGCACCTGGATAAGGATGCCGCTTGTCTTTAACAACAGCTCTCAAAGTGTGGGCCCCGGACCCCCACCCCTTCCCATGTGCTGTTACAGTCCGTTTATCACAGGAAAAGACCTATGTAACTAAGTGTCTAGAGGGACAAAATCTCTGATTTCTCCCAAAATAAAAATGCTCTCTTGCTTCCTCTTAAAATTTAACACTTCATTCATACCTCTTTCACAATAAAAACGTCAATTTGGAGCATTGGGCAATATGCGCCAAAATATGTTAAGGAAAGATGAAAATTCAAATCTGTATGGACAGTCTCTTCCGAACATGTGAAAGTAAGCAAAATACTAAAAGAAAATGCCAAAGAAATTGAGACAGAGATAGTCTTTGAACCATGGGACCGTGAGTTATTTTTAATTTCTTCTTAAGTTTCTTGTGTTATTAGCAAGTTGTAATAATTAAGACAGTGTGCCTGTGGTGCAGGGTTGGACAAACAGACCATGGGAACAAGACAGGCAGCCCAGCAACAAACCCGCAGGTAGAAGGAAATGGCGCATGGCGCTGCAGGGCGCTTGGACCACAAGCCGCTGTGGTCAACAGCGCTGGAATAATGAGTTCTCTACAAGAAACAGAGTGAGACTGGCCTAAATATCACCATATGCAAAAATTAACACCTCATATCAGATATAGAAATCTCTTGAATATAGGAATCAAGTGTGAAAAGCCAAGCTTCAAACTGTTAGAAGAAAATATAGGGAAATATCATAATGACCTTGAGATTGGAAAGGATTTTTCAAAGCAGGCATAAAATATATTAACTTTAAAAGATAAAGATTGGTAATTTAATCCCATTAAATTTTTTCTTTAATCAAGAAGTGTAAATACAAGCTACAGATTGCAAGAAGATATTCAACATATATAAATCTCCCCATAAATCTATAACATAAGCAAAAAGACAAATAACCTTGTTACAAGTGAGCAAACAGCATGGATGTAGATGGGAGGGTTGCCACCTGAAACAGGGACAAGGAGGCTTCTCTGAGAAGGGAACATTTGTCACTACAAAGGGGCAGGCTTCTGTTAGCCGGGAGGAGGCTCGATCCAGGTGTGTGTTAGAAGCCCACTGCGTAAGGAGACCCAAGCCACAGTCGCCAGCAACCTCTTCATCAGTCTCCATCTGCCTCACTTCTGAGTTTTGTTCTCAATTGGTCAAAGATGGGGCAGGTAAAGGGAGGATGGAGTGTTATTTATTAGGCTCAGACCTCAACAGAAAGGAATTCAGATTTCATTCTGGGTGGTTTTGGACAAGTCGGACATAATGTGACTTAAGCTGTTTTGAAGTTCAGCCTGGCGGCTGTATGGAGAATAGACATTAGGTGACAAGGAGGTAAACAAACAATCATTAGTCGGCTTCTGCCATAACCCAGGACAGAGCTGATGGTCACTTGGTGGCAGGAGTGAAAGAATCAAGCCGTCAGAGCCAACAAGATTTTCCAGTGTACTGAACAGGGGTGATGGGGGAGGGTGGAGAAAGAATCAAAAGAAATAATGGATATAAAGTGTCTTCAAGATAGCAGTGCTAATTCACAACAGCTCCTTAAGATCATACATTATAAATATACATATATATATATATATATATATATCTTTAAGTGAATTCATGCTGCTCAGGTTTTACCTGAGTTTTAGAGCAGAGGATGCATAGACTGTAACTTGTAGAGATAAAACAAGAAAGCGCGAAGAGACAGAACACTTGCATTTAAAAGAACAGTGCCAACCCTCTCTGCCAGGGTCATAGAACATGGGTCTGCTCTCACTCGCCAAGACCCCTTGCAGGCTGACTCATCACGTATGAACATTTTATTCTCACAGCCAGCAGCCCCGACCTCGTGCAAATATGACATTTATGTCCAAGTTGAATGCGCATAAAATGTCATCCTACCCTGTCCAACACAGCAACTTCCAATTATATCATGTGTTAAGGGACGATGGCAAATGTGGGAGAAGTTGCCTGGTGGCCTTTGCTCAGATAACAAAACTGGAGCGTTTGGATGAGATTGCAGGATGAGGAGGGCATCCTGACTTCACGGGGTGCCAGCTAACGCTGACAAAGCAGACAGTGGCAGCTTCGGCAGGGGAACCGTGGTCAGGACCAGGGTTCACCCGCATCCGCATGGCCCACATCGCCACCGTAGTGCAGAAAATCTCGAGTTGTGTCTTGAGAGCTCTTAATTATACTGACAGGAAGGCCACAGGCTGCAGGGAACAAGCATTTGTTTCCTGAGGTGTCACATCTGAGTGTTACTTGGACAGATAAACCTGAGTGCCTGGGTCTGATTCCTGTTTGTCCCTCGGTAGCTGTGTCACGTTGGACGTGGTTTTCTGCATCCTGTGCCTCAGTTTCCCTACCTGTTAAATGTCAATAATAATCACATCTACTTGCCTACTAATTGTGAGGATTAAAAATGATGGCCGGTTTAAAACACCTGAACAGTCTCTGATGCATAATACATGCTCAATAAAGATTAGCAAGTAACAGTATCATTGAATGAAATCACCTATGTCGTGCTTTGTTATAGTACCTGACACACAGTAGGGGCTAAAAAGTCATTTGTTGCATAAGTGTTCAATGAAGTATCATTACCCTCTTCAGTTTTCATTGGTAAAAATTAACTCCCAGGGTTGTCATGAGCATGAAATATTACGGCAAATGCCCAATCAGTGACAGTTTATAAAATGAACTGTACAAGCCCCATTCACTGAAGAAGAAACAAAATCAGAGAGACTTGTCACTTGATCATTTTAGAGCTTGTGTGATTCACAGTTTAAAATGCAAGTTTGCTTACTTTTCAAACGAACAAACTTGGATTTTAAACTGTGAAGCAAGACTGTTTGTGTTTCTGTTTGTTTTTTCCTCCTGGGAATGGATTATGCCTCATGGGGTCATTGCGCAGGGTGAGTTTAACACAGGAGAGAAGGCTGGCGTGGATGCTCCGTGTTTGACAATATCGCAATAGCCTATTCCTGAAACAAACGAACAATGTGCCCGCCAGGGATTCACACCAGGGATTCTGTCTCCCTTGCTGTCTGCCCTGACAGAGTCCCAGATGCCAAAGTGCCCATGGGCTCCTTCTCCTCCCCAGTCCTCTTGGGACCTCCTCGGATTCTGGCTGTCACGGGAGGGGCTGGGGTGACTCTTCTGGTCATCCTTTGTTAACAGGACTACCTCTTGTGGCTGCCAATGCAGATTTTTCTCCGCATGTGGCAGCTAAGCACCCCTGTCCCACCCCCAGAATTACAAATCTTTTCTGTTAGCCTTGGACCAGGAAGCTCTTATCTTCTCAGTTTCTTACAACATACCCAGGGGAGAGTTCCAAGGAGTAATGAATATTTGCAGAAAATGAAGTCAATGAACAAATAAGTTTGTTCTAAAACTTACTTTACCTCGTCAACCTTTGGATGGAATATGCTTTTGCACACTGTGGTGTAAGTGTTCCAAGGAATATATTAAATGCCCATTTATCTGCTTTTGAAAGCCTGCCAATGCCTATTGTAGGGCAGGACACATGAAACCAACTTCATGCCTGGTCCCTGCCTTCCTGGAGTTTCAAGTCTAATAAGGGAATGACTGACCAGGAAATAAGCGCACAAGTAGAATTCATAATATATCCCATCGAAGGACACAAGAACACAACAGTTCAGGTTTGTTTTGGGTGAGTGCAGGGTAAGAAAAGTCTTCATGGTAAAGGAGATATTTGTGAAGGACTGGCTACGATGTGCACGTGCAGAGACAGAAGGAGGAAAACGGACAGCACAGACAGGGCAAGAAGACGGAAGCACATAGGGCCCAGGTTGTGGCACATGGCCAAGGAGAGGGGACACACGGAAGGCGAGGTGGGGAAGGTGTGCACAGCATATCAGAGGCATCTGGAAGAAAACCTGGAGGAAGGGGAGGAGGAGGCGGAGAAGGAGGGGGAGGGGGAGGGGGAAGAGGAGGAGGGGGAGGGGGAGGGGGAGGGGGAGGAGGAGGAGGAGGGGGAGGGGAGGAGGGGGAGAGAGGATGCATAGCACACCCAGGCTGGAGTTGTCTTTGACATTATGCCTTGGTAATAAGATGCTAATTTCAAGTAAATGGCTGCTCCATTGCATATATGCTGAGCTGTGGGTGTGTGTTTGACATTTTAACTTTCTAGCGGAAGTGCTTCAGTGATGCATAATTTAAGCCTTCCAGGAATTGTGATGTTACATCCAAATCAGGCAGTTGGCCTCTAAAAATCCACATATTTGACCTACAATCCTGTGTCAGCAATGTGAAACCTATTGCCCTTAGAAATTCACGTATCTGACCTAAATTCCTGTGTGGGCAGCATGCAGCACCCAGCCCTGAGAGACGCCGCGGCAGAGGAGTCAGTCTGGGCTTTGGAAGCAGACAGCTGCGGGACCACGTCCCGATTCTGTTTCTTTTCAACGTTGCAACTTGGGACCAGGTTGTTAAAGTATCCAAACTATTTCCTCACCTGTCCAGTGGGGGTGTGATAAACGCATCCTAGGCACCGCATTTTATAATAATTAGGAGAGAGAACGTGGGTGAGGGGTCCAGCACACAGCACACAGTGGGCGCTCGCCACAGACGGCAGCTACTGTGATGATCATCGTCAGTCGGTTCAGTTTAACAAACAGCTATGGACAGAGTAACTCAGGGAATTATGTGTCGTGGAGCTGGTTCTCTAAAAAGTCACATACACAACAGACAAGAAGACAAGACTTGTAAACTGGCCCCTGCTTCCACGGAATGCAGGGGAGGGCGGGGACAGAACGGTTCCTCCTGCTGCTCCCGATTCACTGCCTTCAGGACCTTGGCTATTGTCACATTTGAGAAATGTAAACTCTGCTTCCCGAGGACATGGTCCCCCCCATCTCTCTCCCCCTCCCCCCACCTGATGTTAACGTCTTAGCCAGACGCACATTGTCCCTGCCCCAACCTCTGCACTTGCAGAAGTGCCTGGGGACTGGGACAGAGGGTCCAGAGAGTGCTGTGAAGGAGGAGGCGGTGCCCAGCTGGGTGGGACTTTGAAAATCAAACAAAGGAATTTAGATTTCTTCCTGAAGCAGTTGGGAGCCCCCTGAATTGCACAGCAGGGAGGAAGTGGTTTCCAAAGAATGGAGTTTAATGAAGGTTGCTTCAGAGGCATTGGGATCACTTATCTGACAGAACCAAGCAATCCTGTTTACCATATGGGCTTGGCTGGGGAAAATCAAGCCAGGATCAGGATCTCTCATCATTCCCGACCCACCATGGGGTGATCAGTAAATTCTTAAGTGGACCCTCCCTGCTTCCCCACTCAGGGCTTCTGAAAGGCCTTGAGACTACCTACCTCGCTGACCAGCGGCAACGGGAATGCCACGAGGGTCCCAAGCCAGGGCTTCAGGGGGGAGCCGGGAGCCCTCGGGGCACAGAGCTCCTGCTGTGAAGCCAGAGCCACGCCTGCCAGTCCCTCCAGCTGAGTGGCTCTGATATAACCTCACTCAGCCTTGCTGGGACTCAAGTTTTCTCCCCTGAAACTGAAGTAAGTGGGAAAACTCATGACTGGTTTGAAGACCAAATGTCACAACAGCTACAAAGTGTTGTGTATGCAGTAAGAGCTCAATAAATCGTACATGAGACTTCGTTTTAGTCCAGAGCACAGATCGTGGTTTGTTCTTATTTGTCACTCTAGCACCAGTGTTTGGTGATGGCTCATCCTACTCAGTAATATCTACCGTCCTTCCTTTCTAGGCACATGGTAGAAACTCACTTTCTGATCCTCTGTGCTGCAGAGTCCTGTCACAACTAATTGTCACTTGTGAGCAGACGTGTGTGTGCCGCTCCTGGGCTGAGCTCTCTTTCCCGCCGGCCCTGACATGCACAGGGCTCCAGGGGCACCCTCAGCCTTTGCACCTGCGTCACCCAGGGAGCAGGGCCCTCCGCCAGCCTGGGTGAGACGTTCTGCAGAGGAAAGGGACCTTTGGTGTGTGAGCCACAGAGAGCTGGAGGCTGGCTGTCACCGCAGCACAGCTGCCCGTCCCGACTGACACAGCGGTGCCTGGAACATGACGGCGCCCAGAACATGTGTTCTTTCTGCATAAATGTATAGAGAAGGAAGTAAGGACTTGAAAAATCAGGGGACAGGGGAGACAAAGAAAAGGAAGGAAAGTAAGTGTCCAGAAAAGAGACAACAAATATATGACACAGGTCATGTGACTCCTTCTTTGCCCTCCCAGGGCAGGCAGCAAAACTGGATCACCGTCTTCTCTCCTGAGGGGGACCTGCCTCCTCTCAGATGTGGCTTCAGACTCTCAAAACAATGCAGCCACTACCAACCATTTCCCATTGAGAAGAAAAAATAAAAGCCCACCTTCCCTCCCTGGCCTACTGCCACCAGCCCGCTCTGGAACAAGGCGGCGGGCAGGCGTCCCAGGACGGGAACGGCCCAGAGGGCTACAGGTCCTCAGGGAGTTGGAGAAGACGGGGAGAGAGTGGGGTCCAGGGCTGCCCCTGAGGGGAGTCGGGACGGCGGCTCCGCCACCGCAGACGGAGGCAGCCGCGCACGCCGTGTAAACGACGGCGCCTGGCTACGTTCCACCAAGGCCCCAGTCAGGGAAACGGGAGGCACACCACGCTGGCTGGCCGTGACCCTCAGTCCGCCGACCCCACCAAAACTAGCAAAACCCGGCAGCTGCCGCAGCAGTTCAGAATGGGTTGCGTCTGGACTGGCACTGTGGCCTGGGTCGCAGCCGGACAGGGCGGGAAGAATGAGGGAAAGAGATTAAGGAGGAAAGAGTAGGAGGGCTCGTGGAAGCGGCAGGGAAGACAGCCAAGGAGCAGATGGTGGCGCTCTGGACCCCACCCCCAGCCCCTGGGCACGTGCTCTCCCAGACCCAGGGTCAGGCTCCTTCTTGGACGCGTGTCTGTCCTCGTGGGTGCAGACTGGGTCTGGCGGACGCTGTCTCGTTCCAGCAGAGACAGATCTGGGTGGATGCAAATGTTTTGCAGATGGGCCTTTGCACGTCCCCCGCACAGCTGCTCCCACTCTGCCCGTGTGTGCGTGACGCGCCGCTCGTCAGCTCAATTACCGCGGCCCCCATTCACCAGCCCCCACCTGCCGGGCGCCCCTCGCCAGGCCCCCGGCACTCCTGAGCCAGAGCTACCGCTGCTGGGAGAAGACACGGCTCTGCCGTTCACTGGAGACGGAGAGGCGCTGTCATCTCTCCAATCAGCCGCACAAACGACTGACCACGTGTCATTTCCCAGGAGCTTGGCAGCTCTGCAGAGGAACAGCAAAAGCAGGGGATGCTTACAGTTGAATATTTAGGATATTCCTAAATATCCTAAATAGTACGATATTCCTGCAAATACGCTCACATGGGAAGCCACTGCCTGCCCTGTCACTAGAACTACCCTTCTGCGGAGGGAAAATAGGGAGTCAAAGGGAAGGTTCCTGCTAATCACCATAAGGGAAGAAAGTCGTAGCTTTCATTGGATTGTGAGGGTTGTTTGTGCGTTTTGTCTCTCTGCTGGGCGTGACGACGTAGGAAGATATTTGACCACAACCCATAACTACCTCCCTCTCATTGTCACAGGCTACAGTAGAAAACAGCAAAGGGGACGCTCCAAGCCAAATCTGCTGGCTCAGCACCACACAGCTCTTCGGTCCAGCCCGGCTGGAAGGTCTTCACTTGGCGTCGGCTGAACCGGGCTGGGCCGCCTGGGGCTGAGACTACCCCCTCTGACCATGGTGGACATGGCCCAAGTGGCCTGAAGGAAAGCCTCTTCCATTCCTTTGCCCCGGGGTCCCACCCTGACCTTGTGTTCCAGTATTTTCTGAAGGAGAGAGCAAAGGAGGCAAGAGTTGGTGAGAGAGAATTCCTTCAAGGCAGGATTTCTCCCGAAGGCCCCGAGTAGAGAATGTGGGCACTGCCCGGTTCCACCAGGCGGCCTTCCCGGCTCAAGTCGTCCTACACGTGCACGCACGCACACAAATCCTGGTCTACCACCGTCCCTGCTGTCACTTCTTTACTCCCTGTCACCTCCACCCCTCCACCCACATCTCCGAAATTACAGCTGGACTAAGATGAAAAACCAGACCTGCCACCCCCAAGCGCAGGGGGCCGCCAGGGCACTGCTTCTCCTCCGTGTCTCTGTGCGCTCTGACCCTCGCCTTGCCTTTGCAGAGCAGGAAGAAGGGGAGGTGTATTAGTAAGGTTCCGCAGAGAAATAGAACCGGTAAAATATTTATAGACATAAGAGGAGTTTTATTGTAGGAATTGGCTCTCAGGATCATGGGGTCCAGGAAGTCCCACCATCTGCAAGCCAGTGACTGGGAAAGCCGGCGGTGAATTTAGTCTGAGTCCAAAGGCCTCAGACCCAGGAGCTCCAATGCCCAAGGGCAGGGGAATGTGGCTATCCCTGCTCAGATTTGCAGGGCAAAGGCGCTCTTCCTCCTTCTTTGTTTTACTGGGCCCTCAGGGGACTAGATGTGCCTGTCTGCCCACGTTGGTGAGGGCGACCTGCTTTGCTTTACCCAGTCTTCTGATTCAAATGCTGATCTCTTCTGGAAACACGCTCATAGGCACACCCAGAAATAATGTTTTACCAGATACCTTGGCAGCCCTTAGCCCAGCCAAGTGACTCTTAGAATCAGCCATGATAGGAGGCGAAGAGAGAGGAGGCTTAAGAACCCTCCCGCTACCCCCGCCGGAGCTTGGTCCGTAGAGGAGGACAGAGAGCCAGAGCCCAGACTAAACAGTACCCAAGAACCAGGAGACTCGGGTTCTTGTCCCGTCACTACCACTTGTGTGTTCTGTGACCTCAGACAAAACTTCCCATCTTTACCCCAGTGCAGTCCCAGCGCAGAGCACGTGTTCCGTGAATGAATGATGGAGGTCTCACTAGTTATCATCTAGGACTTCAGCCAGCTCTGGAGTCCTACGATTCTACTAGGTTTCTGCCCTTTCAAATACACGATTTTCTCAGTTGGGTCCTTCCCGATGAAGACTCTGAGAAGATGAGGGCTCATCCACAAGTGACTCTTTAAGGAGTGCTCCCAGGAGACCAGCAGGGGAGAGAAGCTATGGCGTGGTGTCAGGCAAGTCCCAGCCTCAGCCTGACCGACAGGGTGCTCCATCATGACATTGTACCTCCATGCAAAAGAGCTGGGCTTTCACAGTCCTGGGCCCACCGGTCACCGGCAGGCTGCGGTGGAGAGGCGTGTGAACTCCCAGGCATTGTGGGTGTGCAACAAGTTGCCATAGCAACTGCAGGATGCAAGGGTGGTCCCTGAAGAAGGTGTAGGTAGTTCCCTTGGAGGCGATGCACACAGGATGGAAGGACTGCTCTGAAGGGATCTGGGTGGAGAACCAACAGATTCGGCTTGGAAACATAGAAATTAGCAATGGAAACGTGGAACTTCTAGGCTGCAGTGAATGATGACTGAGTACCTCTTATGTGCCAGGTAGTATGAGAGGCACTGAGGATATAATAGTGAGAGCAAGGGAACTTGTTCCTGTCCTCATTGAACTTCCCATGAGAAACAACACTAATCAAAGGTCACAGCAGCCCTCAGTGTGACAGGGGAGACACGAGTGTGTGCTGGGAGAACGCTGGAGGGGCAGGCGGGGAAGTGGGCGATGAGCTGCCCCTCGAGAGGAGAGACACGTATTAAGGGCCACAGCTGCCGTGGGTGGGGGAGGGGAAGGAGTTGCATTCCAGGCAGAGGGAACAGAATGTGCAAATTGCTTATTAAGTGAATTAACGAGCAGATGAATGAGTGAATGAATGAATGCCACAAACAAAAATTCCAGTAATTTAATCAGTCAGGAACAAAAATCACCAGAGGATAATCTAAAGAGACGGATTTGGGTAAGACAGGATGGCGGGGTGGTCCTTTGTGGAGCACCGTGTCCTAAGTGGGGTACACTTTATATATCACAGTTTTATTTACTCATCACCGCAACAAGAAATACTTCCCTCTTTTCAGAGAAGAATGAAACTGAAGCCAGAGAGGCTGGCTAACTTGCCCAAGGCCACACAGCTGCCAAGTGCAAGGGCTAGGATTCCAGTTCAGGTTCCCCATTCGCCAACGCCCCAGCCCTCTCTGCGATTCCACATGGTGCAATTTGCTTCCTAAATCAAGGTACTGGTGACCACAGGGCACATTCTAAGCTGAGGTAGTGAATAAGCCGGTTCCGTCAACACTCATCCACTTCCAGGATGAACGTCTATAGTTCCATGTCGCCTCAGGTCCCTAGAGGGGACTCCTGAAATGACAGACACGGGAGGTGATGTTACCAATCAGCCCTGGGGCTGACGTGCAGGTAGCGTCCCTTGCTGACCCCTGCGTTTCAGGGACTGCGAGCCCCACAGGTAGAAATAGCTCCGTGTGTTCTGCCCGTCACCTTGAGCAGTGCCAGAGGACGGGCAGCCACGCGGCCTTTCCCCAAGGGCGCCCTGGGCAGGAGCACTCCGCTTCCTTCCTTGCGCCCCCATCCTTTGGGAGTGGGGTACAGTAACTGGGGAGTATAACTGGCACCCCAATCACCGAGCTGTGTGTGGACATGGAAAGGAACGTTTTCTGAAGCAAGAAGCAGTGCTGGAAGCTTCCATGGCTGTGGCTACACTGAGGCAGCCCTGCCCCTGCCACCCACCAGGCCCACAGAGACCCGCAGGGCTGGGACCTCCCAGGGTTAGTCACAGGGACAAGGAGGCAGGCGTCTCTGTGCACAACGCTGCCTTTCGGTCAGGAGGGAGCTCCGGCCCTCCTGCCCCCAGAACATTGCTGAGAACAGTCTCTCCTTCCCGCTCCCTCACATCCCCCTAAAAGGGGCGGGGAGACCCACACAGCTGAAGGGAACCTGATGTCCAATTGCTGAGCCGTGTGTTACTAGTGGGTGGCATCACTTGATTACAAAAGCAAGCTGCGCTGCATTTTCCTGCCAGCCATTCCTTCATTGCCAGGGTCCCGAGGAGAGGCCCGGCCTCCCCGGCCCGTGCACACTCAGTGGTGCCACTTGTGTGCTGAGGGGCTCAGTGGCTCAGGCGTTACAACCCTGGCTCCCCTCGGACTCACCGGGAGCCCTGCAGTTACCCGCGCTCCTGCCGCAGATCTGTGGAAACCCAAGGAATGGGGCCCCGGCACCCGGAGTTCGCGAAGCTGCCCCATTGACGGGCAGCCCGGGGCAGTCAGAGCTGCTGAGGGGCGGTTTGGGCGAATACATTCAGGGTCTACTTGTCCCGATTTTGCCTATTTCTGTAGCGACACCTGAGCTCCTGGATCCTGCGACTAGACTTGAGCTAGAGGAAGAAGTTTCCATTTTGGCCTTGAGCCTAAGCCAAGTTTTCCAAACCTGTTTTTGGCAGAACAGTGCAGTGAGGTGTGGGGGTTTTGCCAACGTATCAATAAAGCCATTCTCTCCCATCTGCTGTGGGATCCCCACGGGCCGGGCACCGTCCTGACCCTGGAGCACAAGGGCAGCGTGTGCGAGGCCTGGGTGTCACACTCCCTGGCAAACAATGCCACTTTAAAAGTAGAATCGTTGATTTCAGTATATTTTGGCCCCTTCCACAAGTGACTTTAGGTGGCTTACAACATAAACATAGAAAACAAAATGATGATAAAAGCAGAAACAGAGTTTGGGTGAAGGAATTATAATGTCCACTGGAAAGCAAGGCAATGAAAGAGAAGGGGAGAGGAGCACATGTATACCGAGATTCTTCAACGTGCTGAGAGCCGTCAGGCATTTAATAACATGTTTTAAATCTAAGAACCAGATATCATTCCCATTTTACAGATGATGAAACTGAGGCTCAGTAGATGTCCAAAGTCTTGCAACTGGTGACCTGAGATTCACATTCAGGCCAGCCTGTCTTCAGGGTCTCTGTCCCTAACGGCACCATGTGTCCCAGAGGTGGTTTAGCTCTGGGCTTCCTTTCAACCAGAAGGAAGAGGATGACGCAGCCAGACACACAAATACTCATTATCAGCAAGGAGGAAGCACTCCAGTTCCCCAGGAAAAGTAATTTTTTCCCCAAGCACTCAATTCAAAAAAGGCATCTCTCAAGTGGAAGTGGGGAAGGCTTAACAGAGGAGCAGTGGGCAGGGTTTTGTAGCATAAATAAGAGCTCACCAGGTGGGCAGAGTGGGGAGAAAATTCAGGAAAATGGAACAGCACATACAAAGACCTGGACAACTGTAGGAAAACATCTGGTGTTGGAAGCTACGAGCAGGCCAGGATTTGTGGAGCACAAAGTGGGGTGGACTACTTTAATAACGTTTTAAAGCTTAGTCAAGTTGGAGAGCCAAAGAGAAGTGAACAGAAAACTTAATTTAAAGAGGTAGGATAAAATCTTATTAAGGTGGCTCTGTTGATTTGGAACATGCAGAAATTCAGAGAGGAAAAGGAAGTCTCTGCAGAGCTGACTTACAATGCAAGCAAGATTGGAGTCAGCAGTTCAAAACCACATAAAATACCAACAGGTTTTCAATATTCAGGAGTACTTGGTCACATAGCAACAAAGACATGCTAATGACAAGCACTTAATATATTCATTAAAATAGGTCCCTGCGGTACTTTTCCTGTCTACACCTTATTAGTCTTTCTACTTTCTGCACAATGTTGATGCACGTCGCTCTGCCTCACTTGCCTTGCTTCTGTACAAATAGCCACCTTGCATGCTTAATTAAAATGATACTCATCTCACGCTCTGCCTTTAGCTGGACTTGTGGTTGAGAAGGGCAGCCTCGGCTGCCAATCTCCTTTATAATGTCCCACAAAGGGTCTCTGTAAGGCCCAGGATTCCCGTGAGATGAATATCCAGACACAAAACCTGGGACTGACTCACGGCTCATCAGGAATCTCATTACTCCCAGTGCAGACCTGGAGGGTGTGGACGAAGTGGAAATTGCCAGAGTGGGTTAGGCTGATGTTCCCTTTCACTGCGCCTCGCACAGAAGCGCATAATCAGGAGGGAAAGGCAGGATCGGCCACCTCTGTATAAACACTGTGCGTGGCAGGGATTTTAAACCAGCCTGACACCGAGATCTGCCACTGTGTCTCTCAAACAGCCAGAGCCAACTAAATGCGAGTGAGGACGTGCTGTCTGGGCGCCATGGGCCGAGCCCCAGGCCTCTGTGCACGTCAGCCCGTGTGCTTGGTGCCCCTCCCTCCTCTCCTCTGCCTTCTGAATCCCTGCCTCTTCAGGACAGAGCATGATCGGGTGACCCCACGGTCACCAGGATTAAATTGGACCACGTGGCTGAATATGCTGGGTCCGTTCCTACCCTCCACTCCTGCCAGACAGACCCTGCCCCAGGGCTGAAGCATAAGAGCCTCCTCCCTCTTGCACTTCAGGACCCAAGTCAAACATGCATTCTCTCAGAAAGTATTTATTGAACACGTGGCCAATAATCTGAAAAAAGTATCAGTATTATTGGGAGTCAAAGGCATGTGCATTAAAACAACTAGAAGGTACCATCTCCCCCCATCACATTAGCAAATTAGCTGGCGAGAAGGTGGTGAAGGAGGCGTTCCCACAGATTGCTTGTCCGGTGGTATAAATTCTGAAATGTGTCTTCAATGTATGTTTCAAGACTTTCAGATCCGGTGTGTTGACTGACACTTAGGGAATTATATTCTCAGCAAATAATCAGGGATGCAAAGTTTGACAATAATAATAATAGCTAACTTTGAGAATCATCCATTGTTGGGCACCAGGCCCTCCCTTTACAAGCTGGTTGACCTCACGCTGTTAGTTTGAAATGAACCGTTAAAAGAGTATTTACACCACAAAAATCAGCAAATGCTACAAATCAGGGCCCGTTCCTCCCCTAGCCGGGCCCCACCCTGGAAGAGCTGGTTGTTGAACGTTTACCAGCACACCATTGCTTCTAATCCCAACACTGCCTCTTATTAGCTACGTGTCTTGCACAAATAACTTAACCCACGAGTCCTCAGATTCTCCACTGTAAACTGGAGATAACAACAGCCGCCTTGCAAGATGGTTCTGAGGATTAATCATGATAAAATACGAAGAGGGCTGTGCACCACAGGGGATCATTAGATGGTGCTGTTACTGCTATTATTGCATAGGTGTGGGATGAACTTAACAACTCCCATGGACCAAAGACAGTTCTAGTTTCGGAAAGACGTGGGAGAACATGAGGAGCAGTTAGAAAAGTGGGTATGAGAAGGTGTCATGCTGTAGCAGCAGAGCACCCCAAAGACAGCCCACAGGTCTGAGGAGTCCTGGCTCTTCCACATGACCTTGGCAAATGCCATGGCCCCCTGATGGACTGTGGGATCCTCCATTCACCTGCAGGAACTGCTTGGCACAGCAGAGCCAACGTCTTCCCTGGGCCCTGTCTCTGCACAGCCTGTCCTCTGGCTCCTCATGCAGCCCTCCGCGTGGCTCGGTGCCAGCCCACTGAGTGTCAGGCTGCAGCTGAGCACACCCTGTGACCCACATTCACAGCCCCAACCCATGCCACTTACAAAGAAAATGTTGGAGATCTGGCATCTTTAAAGCACACGATGAAGTTACCATGATGCTACAAATGCTGGAATTGTAAGGACAAGACAGCATCACCTCTTACCCCTTTTATTACGGAAGTTGCCATGGTGATGGGAGCATCCCAGGAGACTGAAGAAGACCTCACTGACTGGACTCGGGAAGACTCCCACGAGCACCCTCCATCTCTGTGTGTCGGGGATGGCCCAGGACATCATTTGCTCCCCAGGGAATGGTGGATGTTCGAAATCTCTATAATTTGTTGACTTACCCCAGGACCCCAAAGCACCATGACTACTCAAGTCGGAGGGAAGAGAGCAGGGAAGCATAGGCACCTGTCAAGTAGTGTCTGTCCGCTCTCACCTGTAAGCTCTGGAAAGACCGGGGTGACTGTCTTTCTCATGGTTCTGCCACCAGGGTCGAGTACAGCACCTGGCGTGTTGGAGGCCCTTAACAGCACCCGGTGAATGAATCTACTGAACATCAGATCATGGGGAGACAGAGAGGAGTAGGGCCCAGTCCCCTTCCCCAAGCAGCTTGCTGCCAGCGGAGGAAGCAGACGCATCAGCGGATGGCTGCAACAGAGCCTCCTTGTACCATAGCAGGGTCCAGGAGAAGGCACAGCAGGTGCCAAGGCTCGCAGAGATGAGAGCAGCAAGATGCATTACGGGTACCACGAATCAGCGGTTCCACGGCCGGAACAAAATCAGGTGCAAAGACGGCAGCAGGCGTGGGTGTCGGGCGTGAGACTGGACGTAGCGCTGGAGGCCAGGCCGTGGGAAAACACGTACTCGGTGTGCGCTGCACGGCCACTGTGCTGCCTTCCGCAGAGCAGTAGCAGGCGCAGATTCACGCTTTGATGAGATCTGCCGTGTGAGGGGCAGACTAGGGATGGGCAGCTGTGGCTGACGTTGAAATGCCAGTCAGGAGGCTGTGACAGCGGTCAAGGCCAGCGATGGGGACGTCAATGGGAGTGACGCTGCTCAGCCTCTGGCAATTGTTCATCAAGGGCTTGTTCCTTTGCCAAAGGCTCCCCTGGGGGTTTCCAGCCTCTGTCCTCCTCCAATGTCTTTCCCTGCCCTCCTGTTTCAGCCAGAGCAGTTCCGCCTTTAAATACTTATGTAGTTTTATTTTAATGAAGAATCTCAATGCTTAAAATTTAGCCACTGATCTAAGTGGTTCTTTCTTGGCTTAGAATGGCATGTAAACAATTGTGCATTGACTCATTCCATTGCCACTCAAAGAAGGTTCTAGAAACCTACACCTGCTCTGAGAGCTATTTAAATGGACTCTAGGTATCTTTCTCATCCTATCCTGCCAGGCATGCTCACAGTTTTTTAGACAGTAGACAACATAATTCTATTGCACACTTAATAGAGTAGAGTATAGGCTGGGTGCAGTGGCTCATGCCTGTAGTCCCAGCTACTCGGAAGGCTGAGGCAGGAGGATCGCTTGAGCCCAGGACTTTGAGGTTGCTGTGACCCATGATGACACCAGTGCACTCTAGCCCAGGTGACAGAGCGAGACTCTGTCTCAAAACAACAACAACAAAAAAATAGACTATCATATAATGTAAACAACTTTAATATGCATTGAGAAATCAAAAAATGTGTTTGACTTGCATTATTGCAATATTCGCTTATTGTTGTGGTCTGGAACTGATCCTGTGGCATCTCCGAGGTGGGCCTGTAATGCCAATACCAATGCAGACCCTTTACGGGGTCGTTACCAAAGTCCAAGACTGTGTGGGTACCCGTTATGTATCACCCTGCTTGATCTGTAGAACAACACTACGACATCCTTATCCTCTTGTTCCCATTTTACAAATAAGCAGCCTGAGATGCATGGGGGCAAATCAGCTTCTCTTAAGGCCTCTGCAGTAGTCAGCTCAGGCTGACATACAGAGAAACAGGCAGGGGGCCTTAAACAACAGAAATTTACTTCTCCCAGTTCTGGAGGCTGAAAGTCCATGGTGAGGGTGTGGCAGAGTGGGGTTCTGGTGAGGGCTCTCTTCCTGCCTTGCAGACGGCAACCTTCTTGCTGTGTGCTCAGTCAGATCTGTCTCTCTTCCTCTCTCTCTTCCTCTTCTTACAAGGCCACAGTCCTGTAAGATTAGCACGCCACCCTTATGACTTCATTTAGCTGTAATTACCTCTTAAAGTCCCTATCTCCAGTTGCATTGGGAGGTAGGGCTCTAACATACGAATCTGGAGCTGGGGGACACAATTTGGTCATAGCAGCCTCTTAGCTGGCCAGACGCAGAGCTGGGATTAGAACCCAGGAGGTCAGACTTCAACTCCCCACCCCACCAGGGCTCCCAATAACAAGCCACCCTCACTCTCTGGGGTGTGATTTTTCTTTCTCTTTCTCCTCTGCCTTGGTTGTCTTAAGCCCAAGAGAGTTAAACAGCTTTTCATTAGAACAGGTGAAAATACTGCACTTGACAATTCAACTCGGATCACCACAGGCTTGGGAGCACAAATCATTCATTCTTTAGAGGCAAAATTGTCATGAAAACTAATCAGTGCAGGGCCTTAGCCTGTGCCAGTTACAGAGCATGTCAGCCAAAAAGAATAATGAGAAGGTGTGCAGTCAGGATTTCCAAGGCTACGATAATTCACCCTCCATGTAATGAGATGAAACGCTGACATATAATTAATATACAGTGGTGGTGTCCTTTTGGACCCTCCAGATAATTCCACATGGTGCACTCTTCCAGCAGGTGAGAGAAGCAGCCAAAGAGAAGCCCCGTGGGGGAGGGATAGGGCAGGGAGGGTGGGCTGCAGCAGGCTCAGCAGGGAAGGGCCAGGCCCCATCACAGCAGCTGTGGGAGAGGGGGGACAAGTGTGGGCCAGGAAGCCAGACAGCCTGGTTTCTAGCCCCATGTCCTCCACTTACTAGTGGCATGACTCAGTTGCCCCATCTGTAAAATGGGACCAATAATAGTAAGATAACAGCAGAAAATTAATGAGGCTGTTAGGAGCATCAAAGAAATTCAGAAAGACACACATAAAGTACCCAGTAAATGTCAGAGGTCATTTCCTGATACGAACTGAAAACATCAGGGCACAGCAGGATGGTTTGAGTCTGAATCGAGCGTCACTGGTTCGGGCCAGGCAATGAGTGGCCTGGGGCCCTGCTTTCCATCTCTGAGACGTGGACAGAGTTGACACGAAGACTCCTGGACAAGCATGTAGTGCGTGGGTAGCAGGCACCGACCATGCGGCTAGAACAGACTCCACCTGTCTGCTTCTGGAAACAGCTCTGAATTTCCCCCTGGAGAGCCCCTTCCCCCATTCTCTGCTCATGAGACACAGTGGGGCAACCTCCTGCCCCTCCTCCACTGTGCCAGGGATGGGCACGTGACCCGTGACCTTCAGCCCCTGGGGGCTGTTCAGCTAGCAGGAGAAACTGGACCTACCAGGGGTCAACATGAGTTATGACTCTGAAAATAAAGCTAATACAGGGAAAGAAGGGGAAACAGAGGGAGAGACCAAAGTCAGCTATAACTCTACAGTTTTTAGTTATAAAAGCCAAAAAATTCCCTTTTGTGCTTAAGCAAATTTGTTTCTCTTCCCTATAACTAAGTAAATCCTGACCCATACAGTATATAAAGTGCTTGGTACTGACCAGTGGAACGATGACCTTTCTCTTTTAACATGTAGCTTGAAGGACCATTATTTATCTCTGTCTATCTATTAATGTCGCTATTTATCTATAATCTAGCATCTATATCAAATCCATCATTTATCATCTGTGTATCTATCATCCACTCAGCTTATCATCCGTCTATCATCATACATATACATACATACAATATATACATCATACATATACATAAGTGCATATATAACCTCTTAAAGTGAACAAAATTTTTATTTACAGAAAATATACTTCATATATTTTCTTTTCAGCTAATTCTTGAAATAGTCACAAATATGGCATTATTATGTCCATTAACAAGTGAGAAATTGAGGCTCAAAGAGTTTGGGAAGTGACTACAAAATCCAGTAATAGGTTCATTCCTTTTTTGTTTACGATGGAAATATAATGCCAATAGAAGCCAACACTTGCAGAGAATTTTCTTATTTACAGCCCTTTCATGTAACCAACAGGTATTTGCCATTAATCTGTTGGTATCTTAGAGAACATGAACAGAGCATAAAAAAACAGTGCCCAACAAGTGGGTGCTCCAACATAATCTTTCTCCTTTAACAAACAAACCCAGTTATGCACCTGATCCTGCTGGTCCACTCTAAGGAGACTCTTCTGAACATATTTAGGCTCAGAGATATTCATCTAAGTAGTATTTACACTGGAAAAATAATTAGAAACAGCCCCAAATAACCTATAAGACAGGATAAGGGTTTGATGGCTTATGTACTTTTCCAAAGTGGACTATTATGTAGCCATTAAAAATGATAGACAAAGAATTTGCAATAATAAGGAGACAGGGCCCCTTACCACACTATTAATTTGAAAAAGCAGAAGACAAAAATCATTGTGCCTGGTTTTTATATCAATAACACATATAGTCATATGTCATTGATATAAAAAATGCAAGAAAAGGAGTACAAAAAGAACCAAAATGTAATCTGGGTATGATTTGATTCTGGATAATTGCTGCTTTCTTATGTATTTTATTTTCTATATTTTCCAATGAACATATGTTGCTTTTCCAATTAGAAATTTACTTTTTAAAAATTGCCTTGCATAGCAATCTAAACACAAAGGGGTGCATTTCTCCCAAACAACTGCAGTGTTTAGCTCTGCAGTCCCCAACCCCCGGGGTGCCTGTTAGGAACCGGGCCATGCAGCGGGAGGTGAGCAGCGGGAGAGTGAGTGAGGCTTCATCTGTATTTACAGCCGCTCCCCATCTCCCCCCGCCCCACATCCATGGAAAAATTGTCTTCCATAGAACTGGTGCCTGGTGCCAAAAACATTGGGGACCGCTGGTTTAAATCACTGCCCAGAGGCATGAAAAACTTTCAGCTATTACTCAGACTGGGATGTACAACATCCAGTTTGCTTTTTCCCATGGAAATGCCTGAGTCTGTGCATCTGCCACACACACCTTGATTTTCTCCAACAGGACAATCGTATTCCTCCTGTTCCCCTATCACCCAATGTTCACAGTGCTTCTAAGTATGAAGAGACAGAATCAGAGGTGACAGGAAGGAACGTCCCCCACCAGGGTCACTGTTGTCACTCTGAAGATAAACAGTCAGCTGAGCTGCTGAATGGAACAGTTGAAATTTGTTTCCTAAAGTGGCCTATCCTCTCCCCTTCAACAAAATCCAGCTGAGGACACATTTGCTAAGTGCCTCCAGTGTGTCTGACACTGTGTTAGGCCCCAGAAACAGAGAACTGAGTTTCAAGCCGCAAGTGATTTCCTAGTGAGGACAGATGAGTAATCCGATAATCTGGGTTCACTGTGGTAAAGGCTGCTTGGGTCAAGTGCGCGGCGTGGCAGAGATTGTGAGGTGCACTCACCAGGGCAGCAAAGGCTCCTGGCCTAAGGGCTTCCCAAGCCTCGTGCCCGGAATGCACAGGAGCCGGTGAGGGGGCACTGGTGCTAGTGGAGACAGGAGAGCGTTAGGAGGAGGAGATGCCACGTGCAAAGGCACAGAGGCAGGGGTGTTTTAGGATGCAAATTTACAGTGGAGTAATAGCCAAGGATGGAAAGGAGAGAAAGTTCTGGAACATGAGTCACGGCAGGCCTCGTGGGCTGCATTCAGAACTCAGAATGTAGCGTGTCCACGCTGGGCAGCTATCAGCTATCCTGAGTGGAATAAAACATGGGTCCCAAGTGGCCTTTCTTGCCATCAGCTCTGTGGGTGTGATTTTCCAAAACGCTGAACTCCCTTAGCAGGCTCTACTTGGCATTCTCCTAAAACATTCCACACAGCTTCTCAAATATACAAAACCTTCTCTTCTGAATCCATTTCAACTCTGATTCATCAGATAAGAGTACGGAATTAAAATGAAGCACATCCTTGAAGATTCATCAGAAAATGTACTCTACGACACACTTAAGAATATCTGAACCCAGAAAATGTCATTCCTTTCCCTTTGCAGCACAGATGATTCCTTCCGGCACTTGGCTGCACACTGGGGGGGCACAGGAGCCCCAAACAGACACACTCACCACAGGTTGACCAGGAAGGGGTGCTCCAGCCCCTGCATGATCTGCAGTTCCCTGAAGACGTTCCGAACTTCATCCCTCTCAATGCACTTCTGCTTGTTCATGTATTTCATCGCGTACATCTTCTTAGTGTCTCGCTTCTGCACGATGCACACCTGAGTGGCAGCAAAGGGGAGAGCATTCAGGCCAACAACTAAAAAGGAAGGGGAAGAAAAGTCAATCCCCCGCCGATCTCTAGTCCTGGACTCAATCAAGTCTCTGTTCTGAAAACTTGCTAGCAGAGCAGCTCTGGCTGAGTTAGCGCCACAATCTCTACATCTGTGAAATGGAGAACTGGACCAGATTCGTCCGCTCACTAAATACTTACACTAGGACTGGCCACGTCCTGAGTGTGGGAAAGGAGCTGCAGACGCATGAGATGGGAGGAGCAGCCCTGCCCACAGGCTCACAGGCGAGGAGCCAGCAAGACGCGCCAGCGACTAGGCCCCTGGGGGTGTGGGATGCAGCGTGCCACAGACCCCTCTGCCCACTGAATGTCCTCCCCCTTCCCACTTCAGCACACACCTGCCTGACCTCCAGCCACCAGCCGGGTGTCACTTTGCCTGAGGCCTCTTGTTGCCAGTAGCCCCGTTTACTGCCCATACAGCAGAGCAGCAGAGCCAGGGAATTAGTGTCCACAGGAGCGGCGCTTGGCCCATGATGGATAGAAACGGGGTGTCAGTACCCCAGCCCTGCCCGGTGGGTGGCATAGGTCTGAGGCTGCAGCTCCACACTGGCTCTCAGAGTGTGGTTACGTGGGGCTGGATGGCACACCCTTCCCGCTGTCTTCCTTCCTATCCTTCCCGACTCACTTCCCAACTCACGTGCTTGTGTTTTCTTTACCTCTCCCGGTCCCTGTGCTCAAACCCTGGCATTGGAGCCTGCTTTGGGGGAAACCTAGGCTCAGGCACACGGCCTCTGGGGCAGCACGGAGAGGTTGTAACAGCGGGGACAGCAGCGCCCGTGTACTGAGCACTTTACTGCAGGCCGGGCACTGAGCAAATCATCTCCTTCGTTGTCTCACCTCATCCCTGCAAGAACTTTCTGGATAAAGTGCGAGGAGGCTATAGCCCTGAGTGTCCTAATTAACTTGCCCAGAGTTCAACGAGCCGTTAAGGGGCAGGCAGGACTCAGCGCACGGGTCTGACTTCTGAGTGACTCCCTTACCGGGGGCAGCAGGGCAGGGGGGGAGACGGCTTTCCCCGGGAATCCGTGCCAGAGGGAGCAACCTTCCCACCCTAAAGGACGGGCAGACAAGACGGCAAGGCCAGAGGAGGAGGCCTCTAGGGAAGGGAACGTCACCAAAGAAGACACGAGCCTGAGAAGGCGCCGTGAGTAGTACGATATGGTGGGAAAAAGTCACCAAGGCTGACGTGCGCCGTGTGACGTGGACAGTCGACAAGGATTGCATGATCCATTTGTCCCAACAGTCCCTCGGGCTGCCATAACAAAGTGTCACAAGTTGGGTGAGTGGCTTAAACAGCAGCAACGTGCTGCCTCACAGTTCTGGAGGCTGCAATCCAGTCACAGCGTCACAGCGTCACAGCGTCACAGCGTCACAGTGTCACAGCGTCACAGCGTCACAGCGTCACAGCGTCACAGCGTCACAGCGTCGCAGGGCCGCGCTGCCTCTGACAGCCCTGGGGAGGCCCCGCTTGTCCCTTCTAGCCTCGGTGGCTGCCAGCGGTGCCTGGTTCTTTGCGGCTTGCAGCTGTAGCACTTCAGTCCCTGCCTCCACTGCCGTGTGGCCTCCTCCCCGTGTCTGTGTCGCTGACTCCAAATTTTCATCTTATAAGGACACCATTTACTATGGATTGAGGGTCCACCCGACTCCAGCATGACCTCATCTTATCTAATTACATCTGCGATGACCCTATTTCCAAATGAGGTCACATTCTGAGGTTCCAGGAGGCTGTGGATTTGCTGGCGGTGGAGGGGGAGACACTGTTCAGCCTAGGGCAGCTACTGTTACTACCTTGTACAGATAGAGGACAGCAAGGCCCAGGAAGCTTCCAGGCCTTTCTCAGGGCTCTCAAGCCTCAAACCCAGGCCCTGTGCCTCTCAGCTGTCACTTTTCCCCCACAACGTGGAGTCCTTGACAAAAGAGCCACGTTGGAACAATCCAGCAAGGAGGCAGTGGGCCAGGTTTTGTCCTGACGTCCCAGGTGCTCCTCTGTTGGAAACTGGACCCCTTTCAGCTCCGACACACTGTGAACTACGCAAGGCGGATCCGGGATGTCGGGAAGAGCCTGGATTCTGACTCCGGCTCTGCTCCTGCTGCGGTCCAGGCCTGAGTCTCAGCACCTGTCTGAGCTGCGTCAGCAAACCTACCTGCACCCCTGGCGTGAAACCAACGAGACTGAGGAAGCAGGAGTGCCTGGAAATACTGGGGGGTGGGGGGGACAATAAATGTCATCTGGATCTCAATGTATTAAATAATGCACTTTATAAAACCGCCACAAAAATGTTTTTCTATGCAGTAAAATCCATAGCATGAGGCTGAAGGCCCGTGGAACTTCCATTCCCAGTGAACTTGAAAATACAGAATGCGCGGAGGCAAAGGTGCGACGGCCAAAGGCAGCTTGGGGAACCGGCTTTGTGGGAGTCTGAGCAGAGACTTCTGGAGCCCTGAGCACAGGCCCCAGCCCCAGGTCTGAAGGCAGACATGCCCTGGGAGGACAATGCCACTAATTGAGTTTCTCCCTCTCTCACTTCTCATTTGCCTGCTCAGAAGGGACGCTCAGCGGGCACTGCCTCTGGACCAGGACCTGTGGCAGCCGGGCTGGGCCGAGCGCGTCCCGGGCCGTGTCTGTTCTGATAAAGACTTCCACGGCTCTCCTGGGCTTGGACAGGCAAAGGTGCTGAGGGGTGGCTCTCGCCTCAGCTCAGGGACAGTTTAGGAATTATTATACAAGAGGTGCTCCAAAATCAAATTAGAATTCCGGCTTTCAAAGTAGAGCTAATGATTTCAACAGAGCTTGGAAGTTTGACTTTTCTTTGTGTGTGTGTGTGTGTGTGTGTGTCCATTCCTTTTTTTTATTTATTTATTTTTTATTTTTATTATTATTATTTTTTATTTCAGTTTATTATGGGGGTACAAAAGTTCAGGTTATGTATATTGCCCATGTCCCCCATCCCCCCGAGTCAGAGCTTCAAGCGTGTCCATTCCCCAGACAGGGCGCATCGCACTCATCATGTAGGTACGCACCCATCCCCTCCCCACCCCCCTTAAGAACAAGAAGGCGGTCGGCACAGGATGTCGGATATAGCTTCGAAGTTTAGATTTATAAGTAAAAGAAGAGAGACCAAGGGACAGGGGTCTTGGTCAGCTCCACGGGGGCCCTGAGTGTGGCTGGGGTCCCTGGATCATCTGGGCCTGGGCTCCCTCCTCGGTAAATTGAGGGCTGGGCCCCAGTGCTCTCTAAGGCATCTCAGAAACACGGTTTCTCAGGGACGCGTGCTAAGAAGGCTGGACCCCGGGTCAGGCGAGCTGAGCGCTGATCCTGGCCTTCTTGCAGACTCTGGGGACTGCTCTGCACAAAACCCTGTGCTCCAGTGCACTGAACGGAGAGAAGCGTCTGCCAGGAAGTCAGAAACACAGAGTTTGAGCTCAGGGGCCACTCTGACCAGGACTTAAACTCCAGCTCTTTGCTGTGTGATCATGGGCAAGTCACTCACCCTCTCTGAGCCTCAGTCTGCTCCTCAGTGCTCCTGCTGTTCACCATGTGAGCACACAGTGAGAAGTCAGCAGTCTGCCACCTGGAAGAGGCCCACACCAGAACCCAACCATGCTGGCACCTTGATCTGGGACTTGCAACCTCCAGAACAGTGATCAATAAATATTTGCTGTATCAGCCACCCAGTCTGTGGCATTTTTGTTACAGCAGCCTGAACGTACTAACGCAGTGCCCTTATTTGGATAAGGGTCTTTGCAGTTGTGATTACGTTAAGGATCTCAGGGTGAGATCATCTTGGATTAGGGTGGACCCTAAATCAAATGACAAGTGTCCTCAGAAGAGAAGGGGGAAGACACATCAGGAGAGGCCGTGTGGTGACAGAAGCAGAGACGGGAGGGTCCCAGCTGCGGAGCAAGCAGCACCAAGCCCGCCTGACCCACCAGACGCGGAGTGAGAGGCTCGGGATGGATCCACCTGCAGAGTCTCTGGAAGGAATCCACCCTGCCCACGCCTGGGTTTTAGACTTCTGGCCTCCAGAACCGTAAGGCAATAGATTTCTGTTGTTTGAAGCCACCCAGTTTGTGCTAATTTGTTACAGGATTCCCTGGGAAACCAGTGCAGTCCAGAAACGTGCACCGCCGCGCCCACCTATGGCTGAGCAGCTCGGCCACGTGCTCGACGGTCCTTACTCTCCTCCACTGTGGAGTGGGTCTGCAGTCCGGTCTCCGCGGCTTGGGGTGGAAAGAGCCCGGCAGAGCATGTGGCCCACGCAGGGGACGCTACACACGGGCTGGAGGAGTGATGGGCGCACTGACGCTTTGAACCCAGCCCCTGCGCCCCTGGCGAAGTCTCCTCTCTGAGTCCCTGCAACTACAGTGATTTCTGGATTTTAGAGTTTAGTTCTTGAAATTTCAGTGACAGAAAGAATTCACTGCAGTAGCTTCCTGACTGGCCACCCTCACCTCTACTCTGGTCTCTGCAAATGTCTTTCTGCCTGGTAGAAACCTCTGGAAAAGCAAAGACTTAAAGCCTGCAGGGGTGTTCTTTTGCCTTCAAAAACAGTTCAAGGTCAGTATCCTGGCATTGAAAGCCCTCCATGCCTATGTCACCCCAAACACACGCATGTGCATGTGTGCACAGCCCCCCCCCTTCGCTACTACTACCTCAAACCCTTCAGAATTTCTCCAACAACCCCCTCCTACCCTTGTCACCTCCTCCCCTGTCCCAGTGCTCCCCAGTCTGGCCCTCCCAGCCCGGCCAGCTCCGTCTCTGCCTGGCCATTACTTCTTCAGGGAGCTTCCCTTGGAAGCTGTTCCCAAAGGCCCCGTGTCTACTGTAAAGCCATGCGCACTGCACTGTCAACCCCTGACATTCTCTCCAGGCAGACAGGCACCCTGAAGGCAGGGGTCACGCCCACCCGGTTCCCTGTTCAGGGGTTCATCCGTGTGAACTTGTCACCTTCTCTCCTGACCCCCAGACTAGTCCATTTCACTCTCTGTGCTTGGACCGTCCTGCCTGCGGCCTTCCCCACCTTACTCCTTGCTGGGAACACCCACCACCTCCTGGCCTCACGGTTTCCCTGGCCCTGACCTCTAAGGCCGAGTCCCCAAAGGAGCTGAATCTCATGCGCGACTGGGTCTGCCATGTCCCACGTGGCCCACAGCAGGTCAGCGGGCCTGGGTGCCTCCACAGGTACAGCGTGGGAGGACAGGCTTTGCTACTCCCCACTCGAAATCCATGGCAACCATGTGATTGAGGGAATCTGCTGAAGTAGCATTTTGGCTTCCTGAGCTCCCGACAGGTGTTCTAGAGGGAAGTTGAGCACTAGTCACCAATGGCCAACTCTGCCCAGGACCTGAGCACCTTCAGAATAGAAGAGCCAGGTCTCAAGGGACACCAGTGCTCTTTAGCAGGGTGGCTCAGGGCCCTTCTCCAGAGGAAATCACAGTTACTGAGGTGAAAACAAGCAATTTGGCCAAAGCCACCCAAGCTGCTAAAAGGCAAGCACCCAATTAGCATTCCTCATCAGTCTGATTCAGTTAGGACCTGATGTCATCATTATTAATTACAACCTAGTGGGACAAATACATAAACGCTAGCCAGCGTGGATTTCGGTTGCTCTGCTGTAAGAAAGGCGTGTGTCAAGCACACTGAGCATCAGAAACTCGTGAAACGATCCCAAGTCAGCAGAGAAGGCGGCAGAGATCCTACAACACGCCTGCGTCCGGTGGGCACAGTCCTGACACGTCAGTTCTGCAGCACACCCAAAGGTCCCGGGACGGCCCTGGAAATTGGTGCTTTTTAAATACGCCCCAGGGAAGGCCAATGTGTAGCCAAGGTTGAGAATGACTTTGCTGGAATCTTCAAAAAGGTCCTTCTTGGCTGCATCTTCCCCGTGTCCTTTATGATTGGGACCCAAATCCCTGGCTGGCAACTCAGGCGACTCAGGCTCTGGAAGGACAGATGGCCACAGTGCAGAGAGGCCAGAGCTGTGCCGGGACCGTGGGCTGTGAGGGTGCAGAGGCTTGAGCTGCCTCTCCAGGGTGAGCCTGCACCGCCCCCTGCCCACCAGCCCGCGAGGCAGCTGCACTCGGACCTGCTGTCCACTGGCCTCGGGGCTGATCCTCCTCCGCGCCTCCCGTCACCCCCAGCTTGACTGGCCTTAGCAAATAATGAATAAGCAGCGACATTAAAGGACACCGTTTATGCTTGTAGGAGGAAGAGTCCGAAAAACAACCAATTTCTGGAAAAAACAGAAAGAAAATCAGAATGAAATGTAGTCACCAAAGAGAGTGCTCATGCTGGCTGCTATTGCTCAGTTAGCTGAAGGAAGCCTGTCCTTAGTGGGTGACGCTTTCAACCACGCAGGACGCGCCCTCCCCTGTGCTCTCCTGTAACAGGACAGTCTTCCTCAGGGAGGAAAGGTGATCTGCTCGACACACACCTGCAGCCAGGGTGGCCACGGTTCTAGCCAAGGACATGTTAGTCTGCTGCAAGTTCCTAGAAAAAGTCTTGCTTTCTGCGTAAAGGGGAATAGCTATAGGTGGTATTATCTTTCTCTTTCCACCATCCTTCTTGTCCTCCCCATCGTGAACATGGATATAACGTCTTGAGCTACAGCAGCCCCTTGTGACCACGAGGCCCAGAGAATCTCAGAGGTGCTGAACCTGATGTCATGGGGCCTCCTCCCTTCAGATTTCTTGCTATGTAAGAAAAAGGAACCCTTCTTTGTTCAAGGCACCATAAGGTAGGTTTTCTGTTCCTCGATACATCTCAACTGATACACAAACTCTAAGATGACTTTTCACTGAATATAAAACCCATGTGGGCTGTGACAGATGGTGGCCTCACTGAGGGGTCAAAGTTTGATCTCAAGAAAAATACTTATTTGGATGAATATTTCACTCAATAAACATTTATTAAGTACCTGCCATGGGCCTAGTACCATGCTAGCCTTGAAGATCTTGCACTCCCCTGGGAACCCAAAAGTTAATGGGATAATCAGATAATACACAAGGGGAAAAGGCAAAGTCCCCACTGTGGATCCTCAGGCCCCAGGTGGCCTGAGCCCAATTCCCCTCCCACTCCTCACACCGACCTCTGTGCTACCCTCGTGACTGTCATGCTTTTCCCAGGCGTCCACAGGTCTTGGGCCCTGGCCAAGGAGGGTTTGGGAGGCCATTCTAAGACAGATGGTGTGTCTGATAAATCAACTAATGCCACTGTTCACACCCACACACTGATCCCCTCTGGAGTCACTACAGGAAATTGCATGTGGGGGCTCAAGGGCCCTAGGACCACCCCTGATGCCTTGAACACCTCAGTGTCCTCTGGGGTGAAGGGAGGTTGGACGCACTCTGCAGATGTGGAAAGGCCTGGGAATGCAGGTCTGTTGCATAGAACGAGACGTCGCTAGGACATGCCGAGCAATGCAGATGAGCAACAGAGTCTGCCCAGCTGGTCATCAAGGAAGCACTGGCTCTGCTGATGCTTGGAAGCCATTCATGAGTGAGCCTGCAGCTCCTGTGACAGCTAGCTCTCAAGAAAGTGATCCCCAGGGGCTGGACAATTCCTCCAAAGTATGCCTCAAGCCAAACGCAAACTAATTGATATGAAATGAATAAATATTTCATTAAAAAGAGATGGGTTCCATCCTTCATAAAAATGCATGAACAACGAAGGCTACTAGTAAATGCATCATATTCAAGAATTCTAAAAATGATTCTGACAAAAGAAAACAGCTAAGTCGAGGCTCAGAGAAATTAAGTAACTTCTCTGAGAGTCACATAGTTGGATCAGAACTCCAACTCAGCTGTGTCAAACTTGAGAGTCAAAGCCATTGAACTATTATACTATAAGCTAATTAACTCATACAGTTTCCTAAAAAGAGCAGTCACATGTTCTGAGGCCCTACTTGTGGCAGACGCAGTGCTGGGCATCGGATATACATCGGCTGCCATTTGTCCCATTGCTGCCTCTGTTCCTGCCTCAGGAACTTTGCATCTGCTGCTCCTTTTGTCTGCAATGTCCTTTCCCCACTGACTTCTCAGCAGTAGGCCTTAGGTCAAATACATCTGCTCAGAGAGCCCGCCCCTGTCACCCTGGCCCCCAGTGAAGCAGTCCCAACCTCCCAGGTCACTGCGCCACCAGTTTTCTGCAGAGCAGCTGTTACCAATGGAAATCATCATGCTTATTTACCGTTTGTGTGTGTGTCTGTCTCTCCTACCAAACTGTCAGTTCTGTGGCCTGAGAGACCTTGTTCAGCCAGTTCACACCTGCACGGCCACCTGGCCTAATGTCAGGACGGAGCCAGTTGTCCATAAACATCTACGACCCAACTCAAAATCCTGCAGTGTGTCCTACCGTGCTACTGTTATCCTGGAGACCCAGTAACTTAAAAGATCAAAAATATTCTAAAAGAATAAATTTTTAAGGGAAAAAAACCCTGATAAGCCAAATGTTTCTGAACATTCAAACTTACAAACATACATGCAAAATCTAATCCCTGCTTAATTCCCAAATGGGTTTGTTGCAGTCTGGACGCTAAATTGGTTAGTCTGCTATTAATCAAATATTTTTTTCCCACTGTGAAGTCACATGCAGCTGTGAAAGCCTGGGCTGAGGCTTCCCTCGTTCTCGTGTGGAATGAGACAGCTAATAACATGCTCAGTGGGGAAACGATCATCATGGCATAATGAGGCAGTGTTGAGTCTGGAATTATCATTTGTGCCACTCTTGTTCAATTTTATCTAGAATCCTCCTTTGAGGGACACAAAGAGCAATTATCATACAACTCTGTGCCATTTTCTGCCATTTTATGTGCAGGCTGCCTCTGGCTGTTCCATGAATTTTAATTAACTCCATGTTTATCTTGCTCTGACCCTGCAGCTCTTTAAGCAGAGGGCCCATGTGCCAATCCAAGAGAGACGCTTTGGAAGCAAACTCCTCAGAGTTCTCCCAAAGGTGTCCTCCTCCTTCCCTTGAAGATAATTCAGCCCTGTTGACTTCAGAGTTAACTCAGAGTGGAACCCTGCACCCTGGACTCCCTTCCGCTGGCTCGGCCATCGGGGCAGCCGAGAGCCGTGGAGCGTACAGAGGGAGGGCTGAGCAGGGAGCGTGGGGACGGGGAGGAGCGTGCACACAGGGCAGCGGGGAACGCGCCCAGCCCAACCCTGAGGCCGTCAGTGCAAACCACCTGCCTGAATCTCATCTACTGACCGGTTCATTGTAAAGTTCCTCGGTATTTGCATATATTTCTTTCTATTACATTCATTCATTTATATTATGAGTATGGTATAGGTATCATAGATACACACGTGTGTATATATACACACTGCTTGGTGTACGTATATATATGTATATACATATGCATATATGTGTGTATACCTGTATATACTGCTCACTGTGCATATGTATATGTGTGTACATGTATGTATATGTGTTTGCATGTGTACTATGTGTTTTATGTGGTGCATATATGTATGTGTACATATATACACTGTTCAGTGGGTGTACATTATGTATAGAGACATATATGTGTATATGTATATACATATGTGTGTATATATAGCTTAGTGGGTATGTATATATTCACACACATATATGTGTGTGCGCATATGTATATCTATAGCATATGTTATGCATATGTGTGTATATATATAAACTGCTTGGTGGGTGTATATATATATATATACACACACACACGTGTGTGTGTGTGTGCGTGTGTGTGAGAACAGGGAAACACTGCTTCCCTCAGAGAGCTTATGCTCTGATTCACGAGGCCCTCAGCCAAGAGGAGAGATGGACAAACACATAATGGAATCGCTGTAGTTAGTTACAGGTGCTATGAAGAAAAGGGAAGAAAAAGGGAAGGAGATATGAAAAGCTTGGGGTGAAGTCACATGGTGTGGGCCTTCAGGGAAGGTCCCAGGAGGGGACATCTGAGCAGAGCCCTGCACACCTCGAGGGAGCCTGGCAGAGAGTGGGGAAAGGTGAGCAAGGAGGAGGGAACAGCGAGTGTGCGGGTGCAGAGTGAGGGGTAAGTTCCACGTGGTGGAGAGACCAGAGGAAGGGCCGGAGTGGAATGAGCAGGAAGACAGGGCAGAGGCGAAGTCAGAAAGACAGGCCCAAGCCACTGCCTGGCCTGGCAGGGGGCACAGAGAGACTGGCACGTACTCCGCGTGGGAGGGAGGCAGCAAGCAGGCAGCTCACGGATGCTCTACGCACATGCCTGGCTGCCGTCTGGACTGAGGCTTGCTTTCTTCTCTCCCCCGCCCGCCTCCACTCACTGAGCCAGCATTTACTGAGCCTTCACCATGTGCCCAGCCCTGAGCTAGTGCCGACAGCACCAGGCAGATGGGCGCGACCCGGTCCCAGCCCCCCAGGAGTCTTACGGTCAGATGGGGCAGGCAGATGAGTGACCTGAAAACCATCCGTGGCCCAGTGTGTGCGAGAGGTGGTGGAGGCAACAATGAACATAGACACAGGAAGGGTCTCAGCCTCTGAGCCTTCTCCCCTGACATGTCCCTCCGTGTGCATTCCCAGATCTTTCTAGAAGCCTTAGCCATACTGGCTTCAAGAAGACATGGAAAACGATTGAAAAATGCCAACTGCATGCCAGGTGCTGTGCTAGGGGCTGTATGTCATTTGTCCCCTTATTTTCTTATGAAAACTTTAAGTCCATTCTAGTCACTTTCCTTTTTCAGGAGAGGAAAGGGAGGGCTGCAGGTGCTACATGGCTGGTCCAGGTTCACTCGACCAGAAGCAGGAAGCTCAGACTTGGAGCCCAGCCCTCCCCACCCCCCACCCCACCCCTGCAAAGCCCGCCCTCTTCCATGCTCTGCTGCTTCCAAAACCAAATGTCCAATGTTGTTGGACACTGGTGGACATTCTGCACCTGTCCCCTGGTTTACAGCTGATGTGCACGTGACTAAAGTTGGTTTCAGCCTAACTTCTGTATCTGGGAGGACCTGTGGAAATGAAACAGGGTGTGTGTGGCAGTGGGTTCTCCCCAGACCTCCAGTTCATCAACTGAAAAATGGGCATGATAATGCCGAGTACAAGGGAGATGGTGGGTGTCCAGCTCCCAGGACAGCAATTGTTAGTTTCTGATTAGTCAGGACTCGTTACGTTGCAAATATTGGAAGCCCAACAAGATCTCACGTAAGCAGACAAGGATATTGTTCCCTTAGCGAGTAAGGACAGTGGATATCTCACGGGACCGGAAGGCGAAGAAGACAGCAGCACTGTTGTGTCTACCCATGTGCCCCCCACTCGCCTCCACACACCCCAGGCTTCCCGTGAACACCTGCGACTCTGCGGGAGGCCTCTTTCTGGCCTGCACAGGGCAAGCCAAAAGTGCGGGAGAGGTAAGCATGCGTGCGGCGGGCCTCCTCCAACGATGAACGAGCGCCACGCATCCCTGCGTCGGCTTCTCTAGGCTGCAGTGCCCCGAGGGCATGCTCTGAGCTGTCCCCGAGACGTCCCCCACAGAACCCAGCTCCAGGTGCCCACAGTGGCGAGGGGCTTCACCAAACACCCTTTACGGGCCGCCTTCCTTTCTCTGCCTCGCTCCCCCTCTCTTACACGTGATTCCTGGGATCACCTCCTGATAAACAGCTGGCACTCCATTCCTTCTCTCAGAATCAGCTTCTAGAGGAACGAACGCAACTAAGACAGTCATCAGCACAGCCAGGGCCAGGGTGAGGCCAGTGAGGTGCCAAGGTGCAAAATTTAAGAAGCATGCACCAAGCACTTACAAAATTTAAGGAAGCAAGATGCTTGTAAAATCAACTCAAGTGCCTCACCTTAATCCTGAACCTCACCAACAGGACGCCATCTCCCCAGCCACCCCTTAAGTCTGTTTCTGTGTGCTGAGGAGAATGGCCAACAGCAAACGCAGACCTGTTTCCTCACAGGACATGACGCACAAGGGCAAGAGGACATGTCTTGCACCTCTGATTCTGTGGAGGGATTCTGAATGTTGGCCTTGGGTCCACATCCACTCCTTGGCCCCGTGCTGTGTCTGGCTGTGCCGCATCACGGGCCCATCTCAGCAGTGAGCAGGGGCCACAGAGACTGACAGTCACTCTGGGCCCACACGGAGTGCGGGGTGGTTTCTCCAAAGGAAAGGGATGTTATTATGACAATAAAGCTGGACAGTCAAACGTAGTAGCCACCACTGTCTACTATGGGTCTCCATTCCCTTTTCCACAGACGCTAGAGTGGTTAATTTGCTTTCCCAGGTATCCACAACTAATACACATGAGAGTCATCCTGACTCCAAAATCTAAAGTATTTCTACTGGATATACAGAAATTAACATGTTTAGCCTCGACTGTCCCAGAATTTAGTCATAAAAATGATTATTAAAAATGGCAGTAAATTCTTGCTAAAATCAATGGATTACCTGCAGCTGTTTACTTTGGTGCTACACTGGGAGGCATGAAAATAAAATGAGATTTCTGTGAATTCACATGTACTCTTTCCTGATAACCAAGGCTGTTGTCATAGTTTAACAATGAAATGTCTCTTTTTAAAATTCTTAATAAATGCTAGCTCTAACCTGCCAAAGGCAGAAAGCAAAGCCAAAAATATTCATTTCATGTTAGCAGGGTGGTTTTCTTCATCTTATGCCAGCACACCTCCACCTTAAGACTAATAGTAGCCATATAGACTTCACCAGCATTTACCATGAATGGCAGGGATTATTTGGTATTTTGACCAGAACAAAGCTATATTCTATTCCCTTAAAGTAAGCTCACTTCATCCTGAATACTGGACATTTGTGTACGTTCTATATGAATTTGCATGTCATCAAGATATTGCTATAACCCACAAGCAACTTAAAAATAGACACTCTAGAAAGCTTGGATTTTCAAAAGATCCATTAAACCACAGCTATAAGACATTTATGCCCGAGACTACAGGTTCTGAGAGCCAAGCCAGCAGCCAAATACTATCACAGGTAGAGGCAGAAAAAGTAGACAAAATATTCAAGGAATGATGACAGGCTATAACCAATTTAAAAATCATGAGGTCACATGTTCACAGATTTGGTAGTATGTCATGAAAGGGTACAAAAAAGGTTTAGGACCAAAACCCTCAAAGATGTGAGAGTAAAAGTGATATGCTTCTATGTAATGCCAACTCTCTGGTAATTTAAGACACGCTTCAATTTTTCTTAAGCCAGACAATCCCAACATTAGGATGAGAAACAACATAAATGATAGTTTTAACGAGATTTTTCATTTTGGTGTGGTACTTTAAATTCAGCCACTGTCCATGAGACTATGGGCAAGCCCCCTAACTTCAATGGGCCACAACTCCTCTTTGAGAAATCCAGAGAAGGAGAGTCTCAAATGTGGTACATAACCTCTGCCCAAATCTCTAGCTGACTCCTAAAGATCAAATATATGGAGCAGACTAAAAGCAGTCCAGTTAAGAAGAAAAAGAAGTGGACTGAGGTTTGTGTGCCTGCTTGAGACACAGAGTATGTGGTGTAAGTCCAGCTAAGTTAATTTCTTGTTAAAAATATGTTTTCCAAGAAATACATTAGGATCCAAAGTTTCTGCAACATAATATTCAAAATGTCCAGGATGCAACCTAAAACTACTCAACATAAAGAATCAGGAAAATGTGACCCATTCTCAGTAGAACAGACAGTTAATGGAGGTGAATCTTAAGATGTCCCAGATGTTAGAATTAGCATAAAGGACAAGCAGTTATTATGACTATGCTACATGATATAAAGGACAATATGGTTGAAATAGATGGAAAGATAGGAAATCTAAGGAAAGAGAGATAATCTATTTTTAAAACATTAAAAATTCCCATATATGCATATCACAGCTAAACTTCTGAAAGTCAAAGATTAAGGAAAATTTTCTAAAGGAGTGACACATTATATACCAGATAATAATGAGTGAAAGTTTGATGACTTCTCATCAGAAATTATGGAAGTCAGGTGACAATGGAACAAAATCTTTAAAGTAATGAAGGAAAAAAAAAAACCCTGTCAACCTAAAAATATGTGTCCAGCAAAAATGTTCTTCAAGAAAGAAGGTGATATAAGTACTTTTCAGCTAAAATAAAATAAAGGGGATAAATTAACTAGAGATCTGCACCATATAAAATACTAAAGTAAATCCCTCAGGCTGAATGGAAATGATACCAGATATGGGTCAATATTAAAAATTAGTTTACTCTTAATTTTTTAAAACAAATAATATATATATATATGATTTATAATTTCAGAAGCTGTAAAACATTTGACAACTATAGTAAAGGCTGATAGGGTGGTAAATGAACCTCTACAGTTGCAAAGTTTCTATACTTTATGTAAAGTATAAAATATTAACTCAGCACATTATGAAATAAACTAAGGATGTATATTATAATCCCTAGAGCAACAATTTAAAAATGTAATACAAGGAAGTATAGTTATAACATAAAGTCAATAGATAAATTTAAAGGGAATTCTAAATATTCAATTAATCCAAAACAATACAGTAAAGAAGAAACAAAAGAACAAAAAAACAGATGGGGAAGAAGAAAACAAATAAAATCATGGTAGACCTAAATCAAACCATATCAAAAAATTACATTAATTGTGAATGGATTAAACAATCCAACTAAAAGGCAGAGAGTGTCAGAATGGATTTTTTTTTAAAAGCAAGACCTGCCTATATACTGTCCTTAAGAGATTTATGTTAATATAAAAACACAGATAGAATGAAAGTAAATGCATAGGAAAATATATGCCATGAGAAGAGCATAAATAAGGTAGAATGGCTATATTAATCTCAGAGAAAATAAGCTTCCAAATAAAGAGTATTAGCAGAGAAAGAGAAGGACATTTCATAATGATAATAGAGCCAATTCATTATGAGGCCATAACAATCATAAATGTGTATGCATCTAAGAAAAGACCTCAAAATATAAGAAGCAACCATTCATAGGCTTAAAGGAAGAAGAAGAAATTCCACAATGATAGTTGGATATTTCATACTATCACCTCAGAAATTGATAGCACAACTAAATTTTAAAAATAAGCAAAGACATAAAAGATCTGAATAACATTATTAACCACCTTGACTTATCTGGTATGTATTGAATCTTACACCTGACAACTTTGAAATATACATTCTTTTCAAGCAGGTGTAGTGTGTTTACTAAGATAGACCATAAACTGGGCATAAAATGACTCTCAATATATAAATGGATTGAAATCATAGCATGTTCTTGAAACACAATGGAAAAAAATCAGAACCAATAACAATAAAGCATTTAGAAAAACACCAAATATTTGGAAATTAAATTCCACATGCCTAAATAATTCATGAGTCAAAGAAGAAGTCACAAGTGAAATTAGAAAATATTACGAACTAGACAATAATCAAAATATAATATTTAAAATTTTGTGAAGTGTAGCTAAAGCAGTACTCACAGGGAAACTTAAAGCTTAAAATGCTTATATTAGAAAAAAGAAATGTCTATAATCAATGATCTAAATTTCCACCTTGAAAAGCTAAGATTATAAACTGACCAAGAAAATAAGAGAAAAAAGACAAATTAGTCACACTGGAAATGAAAGAGGAATTATCACTGCAGATGCTACAGAAATCAAAAGGATCATATGAGAATATCATGAATTATTTTACACCAAAAAATTTGCCAACATAGAGAAAATTGGTAAGTTCCTTGAAAAATAATAACTTACTAACATTCATGTAAAAACCCCCAGAAAATCTGAGCAAATTTTCTTAAACAGTTGCTTTTGTAGTCAAAAGTCTTACCAGAAGGAAATCTCAATACCCAGGTGATTTCATTTGTAAACCTAGCAAGCATTTAAAGAAGTAAGACCAACTTTACACGAACTCTTTCAGAAAGAGGAAACAAAGGAAAAGGAAAATGTCCCAACTCATTTTAAGAGACTAGTATAACCCTAAAAACAAATGTGACAAAGATACTACAAAAAAAAATTAAGAAATTACAGATAAACATTCCTTAACAACATAGATGTAAACTTCTCTAATAAGATGTTAGCAGATGAGGGAAAAAAGATGGCAGAGTGGAGGTAACCTCTTGGATTCCTGCTCCCAGAGAGTGAGGCATAGATCTCAGTCTGCTACATATGAGTGGGTCACTCCCCCGCAAGAACAGTGTTATGAATTGACAGAGAATCAGTGTGGGATACAAAAAACAGGAAAAAGAAAAGGTGAACAAGAGGTAAGATAGCGAAAATCTGGAGAGTGCGAGACAAACAACAGAGAGTAGAGTTTAGGACGACTGTGCCCGCTTCACCAGCAAGTGAGGTGGGATCTGTCCCACAGGAGAACATCTTGCTTCCCCACTGGCCTCCACACCCACTCAGACAGGGATCTGCCTGAAATCGGTTCCTCCTCCCACGCAAGAGACATGGGACTCTGTGGAGAAGAGACATTAGCGGGAAGCACCTTGAATTCCCTGAGCTCTGTGCCAGGACTGTACTGGGCAGTGGAGGACTGGTCTGGGCTACTGCTGGAGGCAGTTAGGAGACAGGTAACTTGCCTCTGGAACTTAGCGGGTCCAGAGTGACGGAGGTGAGCACTAAATAGGGGACTCTGACCTGGAAACCACTGTGGGCTAACAGGCCCACTCAGGGTGGGTCAGAAAGAGCAAGAGCTCCTGCTGGACAGGCGTGAGATTGTGGGAGGGTGACATAAAAGATACAAGGGGGCATCCTGATGATTCAACCCCCAGACCCAGCACCCACCAACCTCTGAACAGTTGCCCCCAGTGCTAGCACTCTGCAAGCGGGCAGTCACCATTTTTGGGGTCCACAACCCAGCCACTGTGGTGTGATAGGGTGTTGGGCAGCTCCCTTTCCCTAGCCCAGGGACTCTCGTGACAAGCTCCACCCTTACACAACCTACGGTCAACTAGCCAGACCCGTTTTTATGTGTGAACTCTGAGTGCTTCCCCAGTCGTGAGAGACTAGCGCCCAGGTCTTGCAGGCGCTGGGGCAAGGGAGGCTATCGCCCACGGGACCTGCAGCCGCTGGGGCGCCGGGCAGACTGTGGCACCATCCCCTCCCCCTAGCCAGCATCTTTCATGCCTAAAGTGGTAGGTGCCACCTCTAGAGATAGGGAGAGACAAGAAAAACCACTCTCTCTCTGCAACTAGTGTGAATCCATGGGGCCCTGGCACAGGTTAAAAGCTGACACCCCAGTGACTTTACTGGTCAGACTGGATTTGATCATCTGGTCAGATCAAAACCCTGGGGCTGGACTATTCCCTCGGGTTGGCTGCCAAGAGTGGGACCCATGGCCAGGGAACAAAAACCCTGGCAAGAGGCCAAAACAGGCTCCGCAAGGAACTCCCCCACCAGGAGCAATTCCCCAACTGTGGTAGAAGAACCCTGAACAACACATAAGCGGCTCCCCCTAGTGACAGAGGAAGCAAGCATAGAAGCGCACACATCCAGGCTGGTAAGCAGCAGCTGCAATCTGCCTTGCCCCTACAGCATGTACTGGAACAGAGCCTGCACATGGTGTGTTACTTTCCAAATGAAAACTGAAATGTGATAATCAACCATTGATCCAGATGGGAAGGGCTCAGCGAAAGAACTCTGGAAGTATGAGGAATCAAATGGAAAACACACCCCCAAAGAGGAACACCAGCTCTCTACCAATGGACATTACCCAAATTCAGAACACTAAAATGATAGAAGAATTTCAAACATGGACCATAAGAAAACTTAATGATATGCAAGAAAAACTGGATAACCAAGACAAAGAAACCACAAAAAAAATTCCAGGACTTGGAAGAAAAATTCACTAAAGAAATTGAAATATTAAACAAAAATCAAACCAAACTCCGGGAAATGAAGAATTTATTCAAGGAACTGCAAAACACAGTGGAAAGCCACAAGAACAGGGTAGACCAAACAGAAGAAAAAAACCTCAGAGATTGAAGATAACACTTTCCAATTAAATAAGTCAGTCACAGAGATAGAGCAAAGAAATAAGAGAAAAGACCAAAGTCTGAAAGAAATGTGGGATTATGTGAAGAAGCCTAACATGAGAGTTATGGGCATTCCTGGGGGTGAAGAAGATAATACACAAGGGTTGGATAAGCTATTTGAAGATATAATTGAGGAAAATTTCGCAGGCCTTGCTAAAAATCTAGATATACAGGTACAAGAAGCCCAAAGGACCCCTGGGAGATTCATTTCAAATAGGAAGACACCACGTCATGCAGTTATCAGACTGACCAAAGCATCCACTAAAGAGGCCCTTCTTCAAGCTGAAAGGTGAAAGAAACAAGTAACATACAAAGGAAAGCCCATCCGAATTATGCCAGATTTCTCAACTGAAACCTTACAAGCAAGAAGAGACTGGGGCCCCATTCTCACTTTTCTGAAACAGAATAATGCCCAGCCTAGAATCTTGTACCCTGCAAAGCTAAGTTTTATATACAAAGGAGAAATTAAGACATTCTCAGATAAACAAAGGCT
This sequence comes from Lemur catta, assembly GCF_020740605.2. Taxonomy (NCBI): domain Eukaryota; kingdom Metazoa; phylum Chordata; class Mammalia; order Primates; family Lemuridae; genus Lemur; species Lemur catta. The sequence goes on along the minus strand of NC_059144.1, from coordinate 2,036,264 downwards.
GAGGGAATTCACCAAGACAAGACCAGCCCTCCAAGAAATACTTAAAACAGAGTTGGACACGGACCAGCACAAGAAACACTCACGAATGTAAAACGACTCAGGAGCTAAAGATCAAAGGCCAGATACCACAATGGCTCAAGAGAGAAAACATAGCAATGAAGTTCTACCCAACAGGATGAACAGAAATCTGCCCCACCTATCAGTGCTCTCAATAAATGTGAATGGCTTCAACTCCCCTATTCAAAAGACATAGGCTGGCCCAATGGATAAAAAAATACAAGCCAAGTATCTGCTGTCTCCAGGAAATTCATCTAACCTGCAAGGATGCATTTATGCTGAAAATAAAGGGGTGGAAATCGCTATTTCAAGCAAATGGAAGCCAAAAGAAGGCTGGCGTGGTGGTTTTAATTTCAGATAACTTAGTTTTTAAATCAACAAAAGTAATGAAAGACAAAGATGGTCACTGTATAATGGTGAAGGGTACAGTTCAACAAGACATAACTATACTTAATGTGTATGCACCCAACTTAGGTGCACCCAGATTCATAAAGCAAACCCTACTTGATCTAAACCAAATGATAAACAGCAACACCATAATAGCCGAAGACTTCAACACCCTGCTGACAGCACAGGACAGATCTTCCAAACAGAAAATAAATAAAGAAATAATGGACTTAAACAGAAGGCTAGAACAAATGGGGCTGACTGACATTTACAGGATATCCTACCCCAAAACCACTGAATATATGTTCTTCTCATCAGCTCATGGGATATTCTCTAAGATTTACCATATCCTAGGACACACAGCTTGTCTTAAAAAATTTTTAAAATAGAAATTATACCATGCATCATCTCAGATCACAGTGGCATAAAAGTAGAAATCAACCCTAACAGAAATTCTCATTTCTACTCAAAGTCATGGAAGCTAAACAAGCTTCTCCTGAACAAAATGGAAATCAAAAGATTACTTGAACTAAATGACAAAGGAGACACAAGTTGTCAAAATCTGTGGGACACAGCTTAAGCAGTCCTGAGAGGAAAGTTTATTTCCATAAATGCCTATATCCAAAAGACAGAAAATTTACAAAGAGACAACCTAATTAATAGACTCAAAGAGCTGGAGAAAGAAGAACAGACCGACCCCAAACCCAGGAGAAGGAGTGAAATTAATAAGATCAAATCAGAACTAAATGAAATGGACAACAGGAAAAGTGTACGGGAGATTCATAAAAAAAAAAAAAGTTGGTTCTTTGAAAAGATTAACAAAATTGACATGCCTTTGAGTAGACTAACTAAGAGCAGAAAAGAAAAGTCTCTAATAAGCTCCAACAGGAACATGAAAGGAGAAATTATAACTGATGCCATGGAGATACAAGATACCATCTATGAATTCTACAAAAACCTTTATGCACACAAACTGGAAAATGTGGAGGAAATGGATAAATTTTTAGAAATACACGGCCTCCTTAGATTCAACCAGGAAGAAACAGAATTCCTGAACAGACCAATATCAAGAACTGAAATTGAAACAGCAATAAAAATACCTTCCCAAAAAGAAAAGTCCCAGACCAGATGGGTTCACACCCGAATTTTACCACTCCTACAAAGAAGAACTCATCCTACATAAACTATTCTCCAACATCGAGAAGGATGGAATTCTCCCCAACACATTTCACCAAGCCAACATAACATTGATACCAAAACCAGGAAATGATGCAACAAAAAAAGAAAACTACAGACCAATATCCCTTATGAATATAGATGCAAAAATTCTCAATAAAATCCTAACAAATCGAATCCAGGTGCTTATGAAGAAAATAATCCATCATGACCAAGTGGGCTTCATCCCAGAGATGCAGGCATGGTTCAACATATGCAAATCTATAAATGTAATTCACCACATAAATAGAAGCAAAAACAAAGACCATATGATCCTCTCAGTAGACACAGAAAAAGCATTTGATAAAAGTCAACACCCTTTTATGATAAGAACACTTAACAAAATAGGCATAGACAAGGCCTACCTAAAAATGATACAAGTCATATATGACAAACCCACAGCCAACATCATACTGCATGGGGAAAAATTATAAGCATTCCCACTTATAACTGGAACCAGACAAGGTTGCCCACTGTCCTCACTGCTATTCAACATAGTGCTGGAAGTCCTTGTGAGAGCAATCAGGCAGAATCAAGGGTGTCCAAATGGGGACAGAAGAGATCAATCTCTCACTCTTTGCTGATGATATGATATTATATCTAGAAAATCCCAAGAATTCAACCAAGAGACTCCTGGAATTGACAAATGAATTCAGTAAATTCTAAGAATACAAAATCAATACACACAAATCAGAGGCATTCATATATGCCAATAACAGTCAAACTGAGAACCAAATCAAAGACTCAATACCCTTCACAATAGCAACAAAGAAAATAAAGTACCTAGGAATATATTTGACTAAGGAGGTAAAAGACCTCTACAGGGAGAACTATGAAACACTGAGGAAAGAGATAGCAGAGCATGTGCACAGGTGGAAAACCATACCATGTTCGTGGATTGGGACAATCAACATTGTTAAAATATCTATACTACCCAAAGTCATCTACAAATTCAATGCAATCCCTATTAAATTACCAACATCATTTTTCACAGATATAGAAAAAATAATTTTATGCTTTGTATAGAACCAGAGAAGGCCCCAATTAGCAAAAGCAATTTTAGGCAATAAGACCAAAATGGGAGGTATTAATTTACCAGACTTCAAACTATACTACAAGGCTATGGTTATTAAATCAGCTTGGTATTGGCATAAGAACAGAGACACAGAACACTGGAACAGAACAAAAAATCCAAATATGAAACCATCCTCATATAGCCATCTAATAAACATACACTGGGGAAAAGATTCCTTATTCAGTGAATGGTGTTGGGAAAACTGGATAGCCACATGTAGAAGACTGAAACAAGACCCACACCTTTCACCTCTCACAAAAATCAAATCATGGTGGATAACAGACTTAAACCTAAGGTGTGAAACTATTAGAATTCTAGAAGAAAATATGGGAAAAACTCTTATAGGCATTGGCCTAAGCAAAGAATTTATGCAGAAGACCTCAAAGGCAATCACAGCAACAACAAAAATAAATAAATGGGACCTGATCAAATTAAAAAGCTTCTGCACAGCCAAAGAAACTGTCACCAGAGCAAACAGACAACCTACAGAATGGGAAAAAGTTTTTGCATGCTACACATCCGATAAAGGGCTGATAACTGGAATCTAGTTAGAACTCAGGAAAATCAGCAAGGAAAAGTCAAACAACCCTATCAAAAAGTGGGCAAAGTACATGAATAGAAACTTTTCAAGAGAAGCAAGAAGAATGGCCAGGAAACATGAAAAAATGCTCAGCATCTCTAATCATCAGGGAAATGCAAATCAAAACCACAATGAGATATCACCTATTTCCAGTGAGAATGGCCTTTATCAAAAAAGTCCCAAAACAATAAATGTTGGCGTGGATGCGGAGAGACAGGAACACTCATACACTGCTGGTGGGACTGCAAACTAGTGAAACCTCTGTGGAAAGCAATATGTAGATACCTTAAACAGATACAAGTAGACCCACCATTTGATCCAGCAATCCCATTATTCAGCATCTACCCAAAAGAACAAAAGACACTCTATAAAAAAGACATCTGCACTAGAATGTTTATAGCAGCACAATTCACAATTTCAAAGATGTGAAACAACCCAAGTGCCCATTAATACATGAGTGGATTAATAAAGTGTGGCACATGTATACCGTGGAGTATTACTCAGCTATAAGAAACAAGAGTAATATAGCACCTCTTGCATTTTCCTGGATAGAGCTGGGACCCATTCTACTAAGTGAAGTATCCCAAGAATGGAAAAATAAGCACCACATGTACTCACCATCAAGTTGGTTTCACTGATCATCACCTAAGAGCACATTTAGGAATAACATTAATTGGGTGTCAGGCAGATGTGGGGGGGGAGGGAATGGGTGTACACATACATAATGAGTGTAATATGCACCATCTAGGGATGGACACGCTTGAAGCTCTGATTCTGGGAGGGATGGGGGGGGGCAAGGGCAATATATGGAACCTAAACTTTTATACCCCCATAATATGCAGAAATAAAAAAAATTCCTATGAGAAAAAAAAAAGATGTTAGCAAATGAAATTCAACAATATATGAAAAGGATAAAATTTTACATCCAAGTAGGATTTATCTCCATAATGTGTGGTTGGTTTAAAGTTTGGAAATCAATCAATGTAATTCATCATAGTAAAAAAATAAGGATAAAAACAGTATGATCATTTTAATAGATGCAGAAAAAACATTTGATGGAATTTAACAACCAGACATGATAGTCATTTGCAGCAAACTAGGATTAGAAAAGAATTTCTCAATTTGATAAAGGGAATCTCAGAAAAATTTAGAGATAATCACATCCTCAATGCTGAAATAGCAAATGCTTTTTTCCTCTTAAAATTAAGAACAAAGCAAAGATGCGTACTCTTGTGACTTCTCCCCAACATTTTACTGGAGGTTTTAGCCACTTCAATAAAAGATTTTAAAAGGATAAAGATGGGGAAAATAGGTAAAACTATTCTGTTAGCTGATGGCATAATTATTTCCATAGAAAATCTCCAAGAAACTACAAAACAACTATTACAACTAATTATTTAATAAGCAAGGTTTCAGGATAGAAGATTAAAATATAAAAATCAATTGTATTTTTATATCTAGCAACAATTAAAAACTAAATTAAAAACAATTTAATTTCATTACAACAGTGTCAAAAAAAAGCCCTCAGAAAATATTTAGGAAAAACATTAATACAAAAAAGAGGAAGAAGCCCCTGTCCTAAAAACAACAAAACATTCCTAAAATAAATTTTTAAATACACAGTAAAAATAGACATAAGTAACAACAGAGAGATTTACCATGTTTGCAGATTAGAAAACTACTTTTAAGATGTCAATTATTTCCAAATTGATATACAGATTTAATGTAATACCAATTATAATTCCATCAGTTTTTTATAGAAATTGATAAGTAAAATATCGATGAAAATCCAATGACCTACAGTATCCAAAACAATCTTGAAATATAATAATTTTGAACGATTTATATTACCTGACCTCAAGACTTATTAGAAACATGCAGTAATTAAGATAGTCTGGTATCTGCATAAATATTTACAAGTGCATCAAATGAACAGCATAAAGAGCCCAGATGAAGACCTCCCATTTATACAAGTCATCTGAGTTTTCACATGGACACCAAAGCAATCTGATCAACAAAAGCCTTTTCAAGAAATACATATCCATATGTGGGGAAGAATGAATCTTGACCCCACCTCCCATCATACAAGAAAACTAATTCGAGATGAAACAAAGAACTAAACCTATCTATAAGCCAAAGCTATAAAACTTTTAGAAAGGAAACATAAGAAAATAGCTTTGTGACTTCAGTACATTTTCTTGAGCCAAGTTTTCATATGCAAGTTACACAAAACAAGGCCTCTAAAAAGAAAAACACTCAACAAATTAGACTTTACCAAAATTCAAAACTTCCATGCATCAAAACATACCACTAATAAAATGAATAGCCAAATTAGTCTGGTTGAAATTCTCATATCTGATAAAGCACTGGTATTTAGATATATATATCCCACAATTCAGTGATAAAAAAGATAAAAGCCTATTTTTAAAAAATGCAAAAAGTTTTAAATAGGCAGTTCACAAAAGAAGACATAACTGGCCATTAAGCACACGAAAAAAAAATATTTATTGTCATGAGTTATCAGGGAAACGTGAGATAAAATTGCACTGAGATACTACAAAACACTCATCAGAACCAGCTAAAATTAAAAATATTGATAGCACCATGTTGGCAAGGATATGAAACAATGAAACTCTTAGTAGGAGAAAAAAATATAAATTTTATATAAAACTAAATCATATCTATTCTATGATCCAGTAGTTCCTAGATATTCACCCAAAAGAAATGAAATCATATGTCCACAAAAAAAGACTTCCTCACAATTTTTCGTAGCAACTTTATACAAAATAGTTAAACTTAGAAACAGTCCTGGAGTTTATCATGATGAAAATGGATTAACAAACTGTGATATATTAATAGAATGGAATATTATTCATCAGTAAGAAGGAAAAATATGCAGCAACATGGATGAATCCCAAAAACATTATGCAGAAAAAATATTATGCAAAATGAAAAACATTATGAAGCTTTAAAGCAGCGTTAGGGATAGATTTTGACTGGAAAGGGTGAAGAGGGGACTTTTGAATGGTGGTGATACGCTATGCTTTGGTAGGGGGTTAGGTTACCCAGGTGCATACATTTCTTAAAACTCAGCAAATATAAACTTGAGATTTGGGCATTTTGGTGTGTACATTTTACATCAAAAGAAAAGCTATAGGCAAATCACTATGCTTTCATATTTAGGGAGAAGTGTGCAGATATTTTCAATTTACTATGAAATATATTAAAAAATAAGATGAATTGATGGATGGGTAAAAGAATAGGTATTTCATAAAATAAGTTTGGTAACATGTTAATTATATTAATAGTATATAAGTTGTAGACATGGGTGTTTATTGTAAAATTTTTCCATCTTCAGTATATGTTTAAAAATTTCAGTACTAAAGTGATAGAAAAAAAATCATATGAGTACCCAGTCAACCCTGCCCTCTACAGCAAGGGCATCACAGGTTCTTTTTTAATTTCAAAATATTAAGGGCCTACAAATGTTTTTGTTACATGGATAGTTTTTATAATGCTTTAGTCAGAGCTATAAATGTGCCTATCACCCAAATAGTGTTCATTGTACCTTTTAGGTAGGTTTTTACCTCTCCCCTCCTCTCCCTCCCTCCTGCTCAATCTCCAATGGCTTTTACTTCTCCCTGTGCCTATCAATTAGTTGCAAATTATTAGAGAGTACATATGGTGTTTGTTTTTCCATTCTTGAGATATTTCATTTAGGATAATGGTCTCCAGTTCCATCCAGATTGTTGCAAAAGGTATTAATTCATCATTTTTATGGCTGAGTAGTACTCCCTGGCATATAAATGCCACATTTTATTAACCCACTCATGAATTGATCTTTGCAGTTGTGAATTGTGCTGTGATAAACATTCTAGTGCAGGTGTCTTTTTGATAAAATGACTTATATTCCTTTGGGTAGATACCCAGTAGTGGGACTGCGGGACCGAATGGTAGGTCTACTTTTAGTTCTTTGAGAAATCTCCATATGATTTTACATAGAGGTTGTACTAATTTGCAGTCCCACCAGCAGTGCATAAGTGTTCCTTTCTCTCTGCATCTATTATTTTTGACCTTTTTAATAATAATCATTCTGACAGGAGTAAGGTGCTATCTCATTGTGGTTTTAATCTGCATTTCCCTGATGATTAGTGATGTTGATCATTTTTTCATGTGTTGGTTGGCCATTTGTCTATCTTCTTTTGAAAAGCTCCTGTTCATGTCTTTTGCCCACTTTTTAATGGGGTTATTTGTTTTTATCCTGCTGATTTGTTTGAGTTCTCTGTAGATTCTGGATATTAGCCCTTTATTGGATATATAGTTTGCAAATATTTTCTCACATTCTGTTGGTTGTCTACTTGCTCTCTTGATTATTTCCTTTGCTATGAAGAAGCTTTTAAATTTAATCAAGTCCCATTTATTTATCTTTGTTGTTCCCGTAATTGCCTTAAGGGTCTTAGTCATAAATGTCATAAATTCTTTTCCTAGGCTGATAACTAAAAGAGCTTTTCCTACATTTCATTTCCTTCTAAAATTTTTATGGTTTCCTGCCTTGCATTTAAGTATTTTATCCATCTTGAATTAATTTTTTGTAAGTGGGGAGAGATGGGGTCCTATTTCATTATTCTGCATCTGCCTATCCAATTTTCCCAACACCATTGATTGAATAGGGCTTCTTTTCCCCAGTGTATGTTGTTGACGGGTTTGTTGAAGATCAGTTGGTTGTAGGCAGGTGGTTTTATATCTCGATTCTCTGTTTTTGTTCCATTGATCTATGTCTCTATTTGTACCAATACTATGCTGTTTTGGTTACTATAGCCTTGCAGTATAATTTGAAGTCTGGTAATGTGATGCCTTCATATTTGTTCGTTTTGCTTAAGATTGCTTTGGCTATTCAGGCTCTTTTTTGGTTCCAAATGAGGCATAGAATTATTTTTTCTAGATCTGTGAAATATGACATTGTAACCTCAGAACCTAGGATAGGGCTCAGAGCAAATATCCTCTCCATATGTTGGATGGATGAATGGATGGATGGAGAAATGAGTGCCTGAGAGAATGAACAAATGAACCTTAGGTTGATTTTATATCAACTCCATACAAACTGTCAATAACAGGACAAGATACAGACTTAGAGGAAAGTACAGTGACAAGGCCACTGTTGAGCCAAGAGCTATACAGTTTCTAGGAAGAATGAGTGTCATGCAAGATCATGAGCTGGCCAGGCCTTGTACCACCATTTATCAACAGTGACAGATGTCACATGGTGCAATGTTGTGGGAACATAAGTGTACACAACAACCCTGCCGTCCCAGGGCCACATTTGTGTCTGGATACCCCTCCAAGCAAGACCTCTTCAGGTCACACACTTCCAAAAAGTACATTCAGTTAAAGTCTCCCTTCCTCACTCCCTGCTGCCCAGGGGGAAAAGAATCTTAAACAGTGAGAGAATCAACTTGTCCTGATACCAGCTTGGACTCTGTGTTAGGCACTCCACTATACCATCTCATTTACTTCTCATCATAGCCCTGTGCAGAAGTCATCAGGATGCCCATATTACAGGTGAAGAAACAGAGGCTCAAAGCTAGGCTCATAGTGTCTGCAGGCAGCACTTGACCCCTTGTTTGTCTGGTTCTCAAAGTGGTTGTCCTCAGTGCCGTGCCATGCTGCCTCGTGTTCTCATCACACTTGTTGGGCTGACCTCCCAGTGGTGACCATTGCAAAGGAAATTCGTGTTTACCCAAAGGCACTGTGTGAGGATGAGACACTGCTTGTACACACTGACTGTTCAGTCACTCCCCTGGGAAGTGCTCTACAGCAGAGCCTGAGCCAGCTGGGTGGGGAGAGTAGGTAGAGAGACAGATGGAGAACTTGATTCAAGAGGGAAAAGGCCATTGGCACCAGAGCACCCTGACCAGTGGGGGCGAACGTAGGTGTGCAGAAGGCAAGTTATTCATTCAAGGTCCTTTTTTAGAAGGGCCCTAATGGAAGAAGAGGCCAGCATGGACTATGGAAGGTCAGAGACAGAAGCAAGAAGAAGCTTTGCTATGACCTGCCTTCTGGAGAAAAAGATAAGATCGGAAGGTGGTGGGAGCACCTGGCCCCACCTGTGGGAGGGTGGTGGGAGGGCTGCAGAGCTCCCCTGTGCAGCCTGAGGCCACTGGAGCTCTGAGAATTCTGGGAGCTTCGTCCTGGCGTTACTTGGCACTTCTTAGACTTATGAAGTGCAAGTGAGAAGGGAAAGAGGAGGCCCAGAGTCCGGGCCCTCACGCTAGCCAGGTGGAGGCTGGAATGCAAAGGGGCAGTGTGTGAGTGCCAAGCAGAGCAGACAGCAGGCTGAGAGGAGGGGCCTGGAGGAAGGTGGTGGAGGAGGACCAGCTGCAGGTGCATCTCCGAACCAGCTCTGAGATCCATTGATCAGTCTGCAGGACGGCACGGCCCGTCTCATCACACGGTGAAAACTTCAACAACTCTTATCCTACAGTGCAGGCCTGGAGAACTGAGTCCCCTCCCTCTTCCAGACCCGCCCAGAAGTAGGAGCAGGAGGAAGTGGGGGGCTGGCACGGTGGGTGGGCTCCAGAATAAATGCAGGCATCGGAGGTTTCACCAGGATTTGCAAAGCGGCACCTGCCAGATCTGAAACACTATTTGTGAATAATCATTTGCAGAGAGTCAGATTGGATTCAAAGAGCCCCGAGGGAAAAAGAGTAAACATGTCTGAAACAGTTTCCTGTGCATGTGGCCTCTTTCCTCTTCAGTTTTTCAAATAACTTCTTCCCAGGCCTCCTGCTTCCCACCTCAGTTGGAGCTTGCATGTGCTCTTATGGTGCTGCTATTGCACCAGGTATTCGTCAGGGTTCTCCAGGTAAGCAAAGCCAATGGGATGTGTATGAATGGATGGACGGATAGATAAATTAGTCAGTCGATTGATCGATAGATAGATACATAGAGACAGATTTATTTTAAAGAATTAGTTCATATAATAGTGGGATCTGGCAATTCTAACTTTTGTAGGGCAAACTGGTGGGCTGGAAATCCAGGGAAGAGTTGATTCTGCAACTCAAGTCCAAAGGCAACGCTGAGACAGAATTCTTTCTTCATCAGGGGAGGTCAGTCCTTTTCTCTCAAGGTCTTCAACTGTTTGGATGAGGTCCGCCCTCATCATGAAAGGTCACCTTCTTTACTCAAGTCCACTGATGTACGTGTTAACTGCATCTTAAAAATATCCTCACAGTGACCAAATATATGGTTATTGTGGCCCAGCCCAGTTGGCACATAAAATTAACCATCACACATTGTGTCATAATTTACTGTTTTGTATGCTTGCTTTCTAAACAAGCTTTCTGCTCTTAAAAAGCCTCAAGTCTTGTTAGGAAGTCAGTGGCTAAGGCAGCACGTGGCCCTGCTCAGCGGCCCAGGGAAAGTCTGTTAAATTATCAAGTAACCCAATTCACTTGATGATATAAATGACCAACACTTTTAAATGTGCATATTGTGGTCCTCAGACAGGAGATTCTGAAAAGGCAAGAAGCTCTCTGCTACCCCAGGGTGCCTACAGCCAAATCTGCGTTGTGTGGAGAAGAAAAATTGAAGTTGAGAATTCAGTGTCAACTCAGTAACATTCTGCTCGGTGAATAAATTCCAAACACATCATGTTCAGAAAGGCTTCTGTGAGAAGGTCCATCATAAACCATATGAGCAAAAGAAAAGCAGAAATCATCAGAAAATACTCCCCATGGAAAAGGTGATTTTTCCCAGGAATAGAGTTGGCCGTTGAACATACTGATCCATATAACCGTCCACCCCATCGGACAATGAGTTCCTGGTCAGTCAGGACCCCGTCTTACTCACCTTTGCTTCCCAAGCAGCAAGCACAAAGATGGTTAATTTACTGGACATCCCCAAGGGCACTTTTGTGTCCCGTGCAAGCTATTCTCCTGCCCTTCCCTACTAGAAGACAGACCTCCCAACTACAGGCTGAAAAGTGAAGATACTTATTTTCCCAGCATCCTCAGCAGCTATGGTAGTCATGTGACCAATTATAGCCAATGAAATGGAAGGAGACGCCAGCTGGGCAGATTCTGGAAGGGATGTTCTTCTCTGACAAAGTCACAAAAGTGAGGAGCAGCTGTGTGAGGAACTTGGCAACCCCTTAACACCATTAGGTCAGAAGCTGGAGGAGAAAGATCTCATCTCACTGAGGGGGGTGGGGGGGTGGAAAGAGTCCAGATCTGCGATGACATCAGAGAGCCTATGTGCTGCTGCAGAGTCCCCCTACCCATGGACTACTTGATTTGGTGACACTCTCGACATATATCCCAACTCTGACTCTCTCACCGCTCCCAGCACTGCCGCCCTGATCCGAGCCCCAGCCCCTCTCGTCCGGCCTCCCTGCTTCTGCCTGGGCCCCTCCCAGCTGCTCCCAACACGGCCGCCGAAGGGCCCTCCAGACTTCTCCAGACACATCATGCTCCTCCTCCGCTCGGAACTCCCCAGGGCCTGCCTTCCCTTCCGACTCTGAGGAACGGCCAAAGTTGCTGCCACAGCTGACGAAGTCCTCTGTGGCCTGGTCCCTGCAGACTTCACTGACTCTGTCTTCCCCCAGCCCCACTGCCTGCAGGCTCCTCAGAAACGCCGAGCACACTCCCTTCCGTGGCGTTTGCCCTTGTGGTTCCCTCTGCCTGGGACCGTCTGTCTTCCTCCTTCACTGCCTTTGGGTCTCTGCTCATCTTGTCTCACGTCACCTTATCATTGACAGTGCTGTCCAGGACAACTGTCCACGGTGATGGCAACGTTCTATAATAATCTGAGCTGTCCAAGGTGGTGGCACTGGCCGCATGTGGCTACTGAGCACTCCTGGTGTGGCCAGTACAACCGAGGAGCTGAATTGTTGCCATTTCATTTCATGTTAACTAATTTAAATTTAAATATCCACATGTGGTTGGTGGCTACCCTACTGACAACTGAGCTCTGTAAAACAGCAGCATCGGCCACTCTGCAGAGAACCCCATTTCCCCCTTACCTTATTGTATTTTTAGCACACTTACTCTCATCTAATGTTCCATGAACGTGCACACTTGTTTGTCATCTCTCTCGTTTCTAAATGGAAGCCCCATGAGAAAAGGCACTCGGGTCTGCTTTGGTTACTACTGATCAAGAGACTCTAAAGTAGTGCCTTCTACAGAGCTTGCATTGGATTAGTATTCAGAGATTGGCTTAGTCAAAGTAGGGAGGTTGTTTGAGGTGATTCAACTTCTTAGGTCAAATGTCTCAGTTTAACTCCATGAGTTTTTCAGTGGTCTAATCAAGAGTGTGGGCTGCTGGACTAGCAGGTGTGTGGTCAGCCTCTGGTTCAAATCCCAGTCTTGGCACCCCCTGCATGGGCAAACTATTCCATTGTTCTGAGCTACCGAGACTGAGTTTTGCATCTAAGTTTTTCCATCTGTAAAGTGGAAATAATTATAGCTCTGTAAAAACATTAGAGAAGATCTGGAAGTCAATAGGTACTCAAAACAATTCTTGCCAAAGGAAATTTCTAAGTTGGAACATACTGGGGCTTAGTTGGGGGAACCTTTTTATTTTCTAAAAACTCCTGTCTTCTTCTCATAGTTTTCTATAGCCTTTTACCAAAAACAGTCAAGGATCACAAATATGAACCTTCCAAAACAACAAATGCCTCTGTTGCTGAAAAGAGCTGCTTTTCTGATAAGTTTGTGGGTTGTTTTTCCACTTCCCTCATTTAGATTTTCAAGGAAGAAATGGCATTAGCAATCTTGAAATAATTACCATTGTAATTCACCTAAACCAGGGCTGCTCTGGTAATTTAATTTTCAGAATAAAATTATACCATATCCAAAGGAACCTATTCAGACTTCTTTTCATGTTCCAAATTTGTCAAATTGAAATCTTTCTGTCAAGCAGGAAATTCCCAGTGCCCAGCAACCAACACAAAAGCAGACACACAAATATACACATCTACTTAAAGCCCAGTGGTCTCAACTTTTATATTTTGGTCATGAATATTTTAAAAGTTCATCATTCTTACCTTTCCGAAACTCCCTTTGCCAATGGCCCGCAGAATCTGGAAATGGTCAAAGTTGACTGCAAAAGAAAAGAAGAAAAAGAAAACAAGTCAAATTTGCCAAACTTGTGCTGCTTCTTGAACATCCTCACCTCTGTGCCTGCTGGGTGTTCCAGCCCCTGGTCTGCGCTGCACTTGCCGTCTTCGCTGTCCACCCCAGTGGGTCCACAGGGTCCTGTTGGCACCGTCCATTCTCCAGCAGGCACACTGCCCTGTCGCGCGCCTTCCCGCCACACCGCACTTCCCGGTGGGGCTCCCCGTTCCTGCCCTTCCTGCTTCCTCCCTCTCTACCCCACTCTGTCTGGCTTCCACGCCCCTCCCTACACCAAGACAGGTCAACAATGTTCCGCCATGCCACTACCCCAGGGGACACCTTCCTGTCCTCCTTCTGCGTGACTACTCCCTGCTTTTCGAAATACTCGCTGGGCTTCCATGGCGGTGTGCCCTCTCGGTTCTCCCCCAACCCTTCAGCTCCTTTTGCACACTCAGCCTTGTCCTCCCAGGAGTCAAGTCTGTCATGCCCTGTCCTACAACTGCTCTCTTCCTGTGGGCTCCGGTGGCATCCATCACCATCTAACTGCCCGTGAGTCTCCAAGGTATCTCCAGCCTCGGGGCTGTATATACCAAGGCCTATCCCACAGCTCCTCGTGGAGGTTTCAAAGCCACCTCGAACTTGACGGATCCAAAGCAGGGCCTGGGATGAGTGGCATCAACATCCATCGACTGCTCACGCTCAAGCCTGGGGCTCCTCCCAGACTCCTTTCCCTGCCAACCCCACATCCAGTCCTTCACATTAGGTCCACTCTGCCCCTTCATCGTCCCTCACCTCACTCCTGTGGCCACCCCTCTGCTCTAGTCCACCATCTTCTGTCACCTGGACCACTATAGTGGCCTCTCAATGTCCTCTCAGGCTGGGATACCTGTGACTAGAAGGGTGGCCTTGCATGTCCTCTGCTTACTCCCCTCCAATGCCCCTCCCCCACTGCTCTCAGTGGACAGTGCAACCCCCTTCCCAGGGAGCAAGGCCCCTGCCACTCACTCTGCCTCTCTCCCCCACCCTACCGCTGAGCACCAGGACAGCAGCCGCTCCCAGGCCTTTAGGGCTCTCCTCCAGGCCCCGCCCGTCCTCTGCATCACCCAACGCAAGAAGGTTGCCCTTGCCCTCCAGACTGAGTCCTGCTCCCTATGACAGCTCTCACAGCCCTGTGGACTGTTCTCCAACAAGCATCGTTCTGCATAATTTTACATGCATTTGTATATTTCATTAGGTTCACTTTCCTTACCAGACTCTAAGCTCCCTGAGGTTAAGGGCCATGTTTATTTTTTGCTATTGCACCCTTTGCACTGAGCACAGTGTTTGATACACAGTTAGTATCTGGTGAATACTCATTAGCTGAAGGAATGATTGAATGAACTCATGTCCATATTGAGCCAAACACAACTCCTGGTACATAATAGTGTTCGGTAAATATTTTTGAATTAGATTGAATTACAGCCATTTTCCAATAACTAGGAAAGACATGTTATTTATGAAAGATGAAGTGAATTGATTAGTTTACCACATAATGGAGGCAAGCCTGTGGGGAAGTGAATGCATACAATCGGTTCCTTGTATATTAAACTTATGCAACGAAGAATAATTATGCTGAGTTGTGTCCCTGCCAAGCCAAAGTCAGAATCCTGCATGCTATCAAGTGCTAACGTGCTTGGAATAGTGAGACGGGGTTAATGGCTAACTTAGCAAAATCTTGTTTCTTTGACTTAGATTTGTTTCCTCTCAGAACAAGTTTCCAGGAAAAGAAATTCCATATTTTCACCTCTCACCCACTCACCAAAGGGCAAGGGAGAGGAAAAAGCAATGAACCTGGACTGCAGCTTGTTGTGTAGCCAGCAGTGGGCCAGGAATTGCGCGTGTCCTATCAGTAAGACCCCAGGGTCCCCTGAGGCAGGTAGCACTGCCGGGCACTGGCCACCTGCCCTGAGTCAGGAATCACTGTTTCCCTACTGCCTGCGGCCCTGGGGCTGCTGTTTCCCGTGCCTGGAGGGCGGTTCCTCCAACACCCCTGATCACAGAGAGGACGCACTGGCCTTCGATGCGCAGCTCCAGGGCTCGCTCTCCTGTGAAGCTTTTCCACCCCACTCCGCAATCCCCGCTAAGCGCTCTCTCCTTAGCGCCATCTCTGAACCTTCTGCAGGTGCCTAGCAGTTTAGGAGAACACACCCTGGAGCCAGACCACTTAGGGTCACAATCCAGCTCTACCACAGTCTTTGTCCTTGGACACATCTCTTAGCCTCTGTGTGCCTCAGTTACCCTGGCTGGAAGGTGGGGGGAGTGGAGCCCACCTTCCATAAAGAGCTCAGAACAGTGCCTGGCACACCCTCAAAAAGTGCCAGCTATTGGTATTGGGGGTGAGGGGCGACCATCCCCCTCTATTCTGGCTTCTTCTAGCAGGGATATTGCCATAAACACCTGTAGCCTCTTGCCCCATCCAAGGTGGTGTGGGCTGTCCCGGGGGTGTGCCGGAAAAGGACTGGCACAGGAGGCTGGCCCTGCCCTCTCTCTGAGGTCTGTCAGTCTTCAGGGAGGAGGCCTCTCCTCTGTCCCTTCTGGCCAGAGGCTTTTCAGGACCAGCTGCCACGTGGAAGGTGTGTGGGATCCAGACTTGTCTTTGACCAGGTGGGTAAGTCTCGCCAATCCTGGGCTTCAGCACGAGGGAGCCAGGGCACTGCCCTCCTGAGCACCATTCTCCCACCCCAGCTTCAGGACTCGAGAGGTGGGACTTGGTTCTCCACCTACCGCCTCCTCTGTCTTGTCTCCTAAGCAGAAGGGCGTGACAATTATGGAGCAAACCGTCAAATGCCAGAAACCATTGTTATTTTAATGATTAGTGTTATAATGTTGTAAACATTCCCACTCATCCATATCATCCACATTCCCTGCAAAAATGTGGGTTCCTTGGGGGAGACTAATATAACTTATGGGGCAAAAGGTACTTAATTAATGCTTATTTGCTTATTGGACTAGATTGTATTTAAATGACATTGAGTGTGTGGCTTGTGTTTCTTATTTATTTGGCATCTCCCTTGGACAGGGTGCACTGATACCTACATAACAGTGCCTAAAGGAATACACTTTGAATAAAGTTAACAAGTGGTTGATAAATCAATTGAAATGGCTTCAGTTAATGAGAATGCCTGGCCAAAGATGGGTCCTAGAATCACAGTGTCACATGGGGTTGTCTGCCCAGAGCAAGAAGAGTTGGCTGGGGGGTGTGGAGGGTCCACGAGTGGTTTCTTAGGGTGAGCATCTTGTCCTGGTTTGCCTGGGACCTTCCTAGTTTTAGCACAAAAAGTCCTATGTCCCTGAAAACCTCCCCAGTCTGGGGAAAACCAGGACTGTCGGTCACGCTTGGTTTCTAGATCATGAACCTGTCCCACCTAAGAAGACACAAGAGCTGCCAGAGCTGGCAGGGTGCGTGGGTGGGTGGGGAGGCACATTCTTAAAAGCAGTGTCTTTCTGGACCGCCAGACACTTAGAGTTGTGAATGGTGACACCAAAGGCAGAGCCGAGCAGTGACTGACAGTGGCCTCGCTGAAAAACGGGGGAACAGTGACACATGCCTTGAGAGCTGTCATAAAGACAGTGACATGACACAAGGGGGGCATTATTTCTCACCAAATAACTGTGTTATTTTCTCAGCCAGGCTCAACTCTCCCTTCTTTCTCAATAACAAACCCCCAGGTCTGTTTGGGGTCGGTGTGGCCAGCCCCAGGTAAGAAATCACGATTTTCCCATCCTTAGGAAAATCATAACTGATCAGAGCCAAACATTTTTCAAATCACCTGGAGCCTTGTTAAGACAGCTGGCTGGGCCGCACCTCCTGAGTTTCATCACAAGTCCCAGGTGATGCTGATGGTTCAGCGACTACACTTTGAGTACGGCTGAACTACTCAGTCTGCACAATTGTGTTCCCCGCTCTCCCAACCTCTTCTGTAGCCAGCAGGGACCTTGTCACCCAGGTCTAGTCAATGAGGTCCAAGCAGAGGACTGATGGGGTATTTCTGAGGAAAGCAGTTTTTCCTGATGAAAAGGGACAGATAAAGCTGGAGTGGCCCTTCAACCCTCCCATTTCTTCCTGCCTGGAATGTGAACATGCTGTTGGAGCTGCAGCAGCTGTCTTGTGACTGTGAAGCAACAAACACAACCAAGAAGCCAAGACAGATGCAGAGACGCCACTCCCTTTTGGGAGCCTCTGAAGCCATGCCAGCAGCCACCTACCTCGGGACCAACTGCGTTAGCAAAAAGGACAAAACAATCTTGTTTGTTCAGTGGGTCAGGTCGGCTATGACTAGAAACCAGAAACATTCTTTTCTGATATGCAAAGCCAGGCACATTGCAGGGGCTTAGTGAATGCTGTCTATTTTATCGCTGGATTTCCAGCCCCAATGTGATTTTACAAGAGTTGTCTGGGGCAACTACACAGGGGCCAGGCCGCCTGGATCTGACTTTGGGGAAGTTGCCTAACCTCTCTGTGCCACAGCCTCCTCTCCTATGTGCCAGGAATAATAAGATACCTGCCTCACGGGGTTGTTGTAAATGTTAGGGTGTGAGCTAGCGCATGCCGGTTTTGAGAAAAATTTCTCCAGATAAACATTAGGATAGATAGAAGAAAAAGTTTTATTTTACTTTGCAGATGAAAAAGGGCCCACATGGAAGTGAAAAGGGGGAGATAATGCTGTCAGAGAGAACCAGGCACTCAGGATTTTTCTAGGGTCATAAAGGGGGTGAAGAAGGTTTATGGCTGCAGCCAAAATAGCAGGGCACTGCGAACCGCCATTTCTGCTGCTTTCTGTTTCCTTGGTGGCAGACAGAAACCAGAAGCAGCTGCCTTTCCTTTGGAGACGGACTTACCACTTGATTATGATCTTGTCATTGATTCTGCCCTTGAGACATAGTTTCCATCGGGAACAGAGGCCTGGGGTTTGTACCTCCAACCCCACTGTCTGGTTCAGGAACTCCCATGGGCCGAAACAAGTACATTCTAAAAGGCAGTTTCTGGCCAACTAAAGAGAAAGATTTATATTTTCCTTCTTTCTGCTTGACTCTTTTCGGACGTTGTGAAAACAACCCCAGGGTGCCTGTCAGGGGGAGGGCAGGAGAGAGCGAGCACAAGCCTGTGATTGGCTTTAGCCCTGACCGTGGGTCCAATAATGTTTCTGTTACCTCACTGGCAAGCAAGGCCATCCTTTCAGCAAAGAGTTCATACGGTATTTAGAATAGTGCCAGGCATGAACTAATAGCCCCAAGTATTAGGTATTACCATCGGTATTACTCTGAATGAGTGACTTTTCCCCATTTTTCACCCATGTGATGTGGCGCTGGTCTGATTAAACCATGGCGGGAGGTCCGCGGGTGATCCAGCCAGAAGTGTATTCGTGCCAATTAGCTGCTGATGGCCACTGATCACACGGGGCAAATCTGGCTGCTCTACCTTGCGTGCCCGTAGACTTTTTCTCGTTTCCACGGGACCAGTCACTTCTAATGAATTTCACGGCACTTCTTCAACACTGCAGTATTCATGAAGCAGTTTATTCAGAGAGCCAAGTGTAAATTTTCAAGACAGCCTGTTACTCTTTCAAACGATCTCTAACGGAAAGGAACCCACAGTCCACATCCTGTACAAACGCACGCATTTGAGCATCGAGCACATCTGAGCTGGGAAGGAACCACAGCCTGCCCTGCCTGGCCGCCCCACTCCCACTGCCCAGCATGTTGGCAAATGCTGCAGGAGACGTGGGAGGAAGGGGGAATCTCAGGAGGCTCTGGGCTGGGGATGGAGCAGGGAATATCCTCCTCCTCTAAGGCAGTCACGGGGACTTCTGAGCTGAGAAAATGCTGTCAGACAGAGAAGAGTGGAGCTCACACAGCTCCCGACAAGACAGTGAAACCCTCTGCTCGTTTGGACATCTGACGAACTTAGAATAGCCAAGGGTTTCAGGACTTTTTTCTGTAGGAGAGCAAAGTAATGCAATTGGGGGAACTGGGTTTGATTTTACAAGCTGATGGGGTAGGGGACGGCTGCCCGGCCTACTCACTTACACAGAGGTGGTTGTGAAAATTCGAGCTGATTTACAGAAAACACCCGACAGTGCACTACCTGGCAGGTCAGACCTGCTCAGTAGATGACACTCGCCATCGTCCTCTGCTCTGGTGTCACTGGTGTCATCATTATCATGACTGCTGGTTGGTGCCGTTACCATTAATATTATTATAATGTCCTGACTGCACACACAGATCTGAGGTCAGCTCTTCCCCTTACTAGTTCTGTCACCTGCTTCCTCATCCTGTCATGGGGGATCCCAGGAACAGCCACATGACAGGGTAGTTGCAGGATCAGATTCTGTAATGTATGTGAAGTGTTAGAACAGGCCTGGCACCAGTTCCTGGTCATCAGCTGTGCAGTTGTGATTTGTCACGAACAAACAGGAAATCTCAAAAGTTCCCACAACTTCACACATCATCTGTAAAGTCACATTCATTTGTTCCACTAGTGTCCGTCTGGGCAGCAGCCACCCTTGTCCCGGGGAGATACGTCCCAAGACCCTAAAAGCATCTTCTCGTACCGTGTTCACCTTTCTTCTTGTGATGACGTGGAAACGCCGACGCGATGGGATGAGCGCGGTGGGTGGCAGGCCTTGTGACGCATCGTCAGGCTACTGTCAACCTTCTGACGCTACAGCAGAAGGAAGCTCACCTGCTCCAGCGGCCGGCGATGCCAGCGGCCACCAGGCAGGCAGCGCCCACCGCGCGCGCTGGGCAGAGGGAGGTTCATGCCCCGGGCGGGCTGAGGAGGGACCGCACGAGATGTCATCACGCTACTCAGGACATCGCACAATGTGAACTTATGAATTGTTCATCTCTGAAACTTTCCATTTAACACCTCAGGCTGCAGTTGACTGAGGTTAACTGAAACCGAGGAAAACGAAACCATGGGTTGGGGGGCTACCGTATTCAAGTCCTGGATGTCTACGCGAAGGGATTATAAAATGATTGCATAGTGCAATAAATGCACATGGAGGGGAGAAAAATTTTTATAAGTTTAAGGAAAAAGGAGTCTATGCAAAAAAACAAAAAATTTAGCAACTCTTGTGACTCTAGTCAGCACACTAGCTTCAGAACACAAAAGCAGGTCATTTGAAATTAGGTTTGCTCACCTGTGATGCCCCTTCCTCATATTTATGAGCTGAGTGCCTTCTTTCAGAACCAAAAATGTCCCTACTTAATCAATTTTAAAAACAGAAGGAAAAAAGTGGAACGTTTTGCAACAGTCGTAACACCAATCACTGAGCATACTCCTGGGGTTTGTCAGACGCCTGGAAGGAGACCGATCCTGAGAGCAGAAGTCTGAAGAAACAAACAGTGTTGAGGGGAAGGTGGAATGAAGCCTCTGCAGTCCCTGCATCCCACTGTCGAGCAGAGCGCCCAACACTCATTTTCAGAAAGTCGCTAAGAAAAAGACCAAACTATTTCCTTCTTTTCCCTGTGGAAACGGGAAACATTCTGGGCTGGTACTAAAGTGCTTCTGTCACCCCAGGGTGAGGGGTGCTCTCGATCCCTCCTTGAGGCTTTCCAGCCACCAGGACAGCAGCTTCTCCTTCCGATGTTGACAAAGTTTCACACACGTGACAAGGCACAGAAAGCGCTGACCAGACTCTGTGGAAATGACACCAGACCGCCAGTCTGCTGCACCTGCCAGCCGTCAGGAGTGCTGCAGCATGGCTTTCCAGCGAGAGGGCGAAGACTGCTTCTGGGTTGAAAACAGCCTTACTGTTCCATGCAAAGCACAGCCACACGTAGATGACATACACAGAAAGACAGTGTGCCCGTGGCATCAAAATGTCATGGCAGGTGGCGGGTGGGGGAGACAACTTGGAAGATAAAATGTCTAAAAAGGCTCCCGGAGGTGGAGGGTAGTGATGGAGGAACGGCGGGAAGCACGGTCTGCAGGGCGCAGGCTGGCACCGGGCGGGGGAAACCACAATGCACAGTGCTCTGTTGCCCTTTGGCCGAACGTCTGTCAAAGCCACACTAGCTACTCATGAACAAGGGCTTGGCGTGATGGAGAGCCCACTGTGTCAGACACAGAGCAGGTGCTCAGGAAGGAGCAGTGCCCAGGGAAGGCCAGGCCCCCAGTCCCCCCTGGAATTTACCTTCTAACCAGAAGACACAGAAAAGTAAGCAAAGAAGGAGGACAGTTGTGAGCCGTGGCATAGAGGAGGTAAAAGTAGTGGTGGAGTTGTCCAGTGAAGCCACCCAGGGGAAGTGTCCCCGCACAGGTGGCCAGGGCAGGCCTCTCTGAGAAAATGGCTTTTGGAACAAGACCTTGAGGGAGAGAACCCCAGCCATGCCTGAATGAGAAGCACATTCATGCTCAGCACAGGGGAAGCACATGCAAAGCCCAGGGAAGGAGTTTGGTATTTCTGAGAGTCTAATGAAAAGCGTGTGTGTGTCTACATTACCACTGATACCACAGAAATACAAGGGATCCTAACAGACTCCCATAAACAGTTACATGGATAACCTCAAAAACACGGACAAATTCCTAGAAACATACAGCCCACCAAGAGAATCATAAAAAATTTAAAAACCTGAACTGATCCATAATGAGGAGATTAAATCAGTAACTAAAAAATCAAAATAGAACAAAAAACCTCCCAACAAAGAAAAGCCCAGGATCCAATGTCTTCAATAGTGAATTCTACCAAACGTTTAAAGATGAATTAGTACCATCCTTCTGAAACGCTTCCAAAAAGTTGAAGATAATACTTCCAAACTCATTTTAGGAGTCCAGCATTACCCTGATACCAAAGCCAGGCAAGGACACTCCAAGAAAATAAAATTAAAGGCCAATATCCCTGAGGAACACAGATGCACGAATCCTCAACAGAACACTAGAAAACCAAAGTCAACAGCACAGCAAGAAGATCAAACCTCATGATCCAGTGGGATTCATCCCTGGGTGCAAGGATGGCTCAACATGTGCAAATCAGTAAACGTGATATGCCACATTAACAGAATGAAGAATTAAAATTATGTGCACGATTATCTCAACAGAAGAACAAGCATTTGATAAAATTCAATATTTTTCATTATAAAAACTTCCAACAAATTAGGTGCAGGAGGAACGTGCCTGCACATGATAAAGGCCATGTATGACAAGCCCACAGCTGACATCTCAGTGGTGAAAGGCCGAAGCCTTTTCGCTAAGATCAGAACCAGACAAGGATGTCCACTCTCACCACTGCTGCTCAACATAGTCCTAAGGTCACAGCTGAGCAATTAGACAAGAAAAAGAAATAAAAGACATCCAAATTGGGAAAGAAGAAGTTAAATTGTCTCTGTTTGCAGACATCTGTCTTATAATAGAGAAAATACTAAAGACTCCACCAAAACTGGTAAACTAATAAATAAATTAAGTAAACTTGCAGAATATAAAACCAACATACAAAAATCAATTGTGTTTCTATACAATAACAAGAAACTATCCAAAAAAAGAAGTTAAAAAAATCCCATTTACAACAACATCAAAAAGAATAAAATACTTAGGAATAAATGTAACCAAGGAAGGGAAAGATTTGAACACTGAAAACTATAAGACTTTTGCAACAACATGAATGAACCTGGAGGACATTATGTTAATTAAAATAAACCAAACACAGAAAGTCAAATGCCCTTGATCTTACTTACATGTGTAATCTTTGAAACAGTTGAAGTCAAAGAAGCAGAGAACAGAACGGTGGTTACCAGGGCTGGAGGAAAAGGCTGTGGGGAGGGTGGGAATGGTCCAAGAGACATATTGTACATTACAGTGACTACAATTAATAACAACATATTGCAGACCTAAAAATTGCTAAAAGAGTAGCTACTAAGTGTCTTATCCTCCAAAAAAATAAGTTTTTGAGGTGACGGATATATTAATTAGCTTGATTTAGCCATTCCATAAGGTATACATTTTTGAAAAGATCATGTTGTACACCATAAATATATAAAATTTTTATTTGTCAATTTAAAAAATAAAATAAAATGTGACTAGGCACAGTGGCTCATGCCTGTAATCCCAGCACTTTGGGAGGCTGAGGCAGGAGGATCACTTGAGACCAGGAGTTCCAGATCAGCCTGGGAAACAGCAAGACCCTGTCTCTATAAAAAATAAAACAAATTAGCCAAATGCAGTGGTGCCTGTAGTCCCACCTACGTGGAAGGCTGAGGCAGGAGGATTGCTTGAGCCCAGGAGGTGGAGGCTACAGTGAGCTACAATAATGCCACTGTACTCTATCCCGGGAAACAGAGAGAGACCCTGTCTTAAACAAATAATAATAATGATGATAAAATAAAATGTAATGTAATGTAAAACAAAGACAACAAATTATTAAAAACTTCAAGCTGGTGACAGAGCATTGAGCCAAGTGTGGGGCCTTCCTAGCACGGGGCCTGTGTGACTGCCCTGTCACAGGCCCATGAAGCTGGCCTTGCTTGCAGGGAACATAGGACAACATCCCGTGTGTGTGTGTGTGTGTGTGTGTGTGTGTGTGTGTGTGTGTGTGTGTGTGTGTGTGTGTGTAAAACATGTGAGTGAGTGTGTAGAGCAGCTGATGAGTTTGCAGTGTTTAACCGAGGTAATAAATACTCAAATCAGAAACCATATTACTATAATTTGGATACACTCACCCTCTCCAGTCTGAGGGTCTGACCCGCCTGCTTAGTGAAAGAAAGGAAACCTGGGGACAGAGAATTAAGGTTACTAGAAGTCCTGCCACATATCAGAAGATTTACATTCTTACAAAAACCCAGTGAGGTTGTCATTACGCCCAATTTTACAGTTAAGATGACTGAAGCTCAGAAAGGTTAATTAATCCTATCAGTTTCTTAGAGATAATGCCTCATGCTTGTATAGGGCTTTCTGGTTCAGAAAGCATTTTCACCTTTATTTGACCTTCATGGTAGCCCTGGGAGCGGGGAAGAGCAGAGATGCTTGGCCATGATTTAATGAGGATTGAAGTGCTTGGCCAAATTCCTGATGACTCACCCAGTGGCATCCCTTGGGGGACTCGCTGGGCTCAGGGCTGGGCGTCCTTGTGCTTCTCCACAGCACAGGCTGGTTTCCCTGCGTAGATTTGCGAAACGGATACTTGCTCAGGTTGTACTTTTCACGTTGGCCCCGAGGAAGCACCAACCCGTGTGACAGCTTTTAAGGTACACATTTCACGCTTCACCCCAGCACAAAGATTTTTCTCCTTTGTCTTTGTGCACGTGTTCGTTTGTGCTGTCTGTCTGGTTCAGACCTGTTAGACTTCAAGTGCCTGTTGAGCCAACTTGAACCTTCCTGGAATAAGGTAGGAAGGCAGTTTTTCAAGTGTGTGTTTCCTGGACCTACTCTGATCCTTTTCAGGGCAGGGGCTTTTGGGAAGCGAAAAATATCTCAGCTCTTTCCCTCCCAGGGCTGCCATGAGGGTCAAATAAAGGTAAAAATGCTTTCTGAACAAGAAACAACTATGCAAGCATGAGACATTATTACTTCAAAGAAACTGATTGTATTAACCTTTCTGAGCTTCAGTTGTCTTAACTGTAAAATTGGGCATAATAACCTTAACTATAAAATTGGGCTTTTATGGTACAGGGATTAGAACTGGGTCTGGGCCCAATCCACTGTGCACAAATCACCACGTGAGGCCCTTGGGGCACCGAGAGAGTCCTAGAGAGTAGGAGACGGGATTCTCTCCCATCTAGAGAGTCACAATCACGTTTGGAAGATAAACCAACACAGAAGAGTCAACCAAAAATGCAGGAAGGCTTGAGATATGACACCCACTGAGAATTGCTCAAATCTGTTTGCTTCCAGCCAAATGAAGTCCTAATTTCACCATTACCTTTGCAAACAGAGGACAGAATCTCAAGAAATGTCCCCGGGGACTCTCACGCAGGCAGGTGTCTGGCAGGCCACAGCCTCACAAAGTTGTCTAAAGTCGTCTCTCCCTGACTTGGTTCCTCATGTGGGGTTGGCGTGTGGGCACAGACTGGGGCTGCAGAGTGAGGCTCCCCTGTGACATGCAGCATGCCACCACCCTGGGAAATAATGAACCTGCACTGCTCCCAATTAGAGAACTCCATGCCTCCCATGCAGCCACGTGGCCACCACAGGGGGAATGGCATGTTCTGGAGGGGATGTACTTCTTGGATATGAACGTCTCTCCTTTTAGTGGAAGATGGGAAGGAGTTATTTGAAGAGATTTGAACTGAACAAAGTAAATTCTATGTCTCCACTCAAGACTCCTTTTAAGAGAAAATCTGGCATTTAATAAAAGCACTCTCAGGGAAAGCGCCAGAAAGACCTTTTACTCATCCACTCAGTGTGTATTTACTAGGAGCTCCTTCCTTGTCATTGTCAGTGCTATGCGCTGGGGACACCAGAATAAGACAGGCAGACATCATCTGTGTCTTTGGGGAGTCTAAAATCTCACCAGAATCCTGACACTAGACAGGAACTTGCCCTGAAATTTGGAGGAGAGGTGCTGAGTGCCATCAGAGGATGTGTCATGGGAAGAAATGTATCTGGGGCCAGGAAGGCCCCCGTGAGGAAGTGAACTCTGTATGAGAACAGAGCAGGGTCGGCGGGATGGGCAGGAGGATGGAACTGGGAGAACAGGGAAGATTATTCCAAGCAGAAGGAACAGCAGGTCCAAAGACACTGAGATGGGGGAGGGTGACATGTTCAGGTGGGACAGGTCCCCGGAGAGAACGGAGCAGTGGCGAGACGACGCTGCAGAGGCAGGCAGAGGCAGTCCACGCGGGGCCACGGGGTGTGGATAAAGATGTTCCTTATCCTGAGGCAATGGGAGCCCCGTGGCGTTTTGAGTGGTAAGAGGAAATGTGTGCATGTGTGTGTGTATTAAAGGGGTGGAGTGATATGACCCATTTTCCATTTAACAAGATAGCTCATCAATCAGTGTGGCTAGGCTATGCTACTAACAAACAAACCCAGGATCTTAACGCCTTATGAGAAATCGTTACTTTTCCCTGGTACTGCGTGTGCACACAGGTCAGCCAGCCACTCTGCTTACTGCACTCAGAGCCTCAGTCTGCTTGGGCTGCTATAACAAAGTACCACAGCGTGAGGGGCTTATACACAACAGACAGTTGCTGCTCACCGTCTGGAGGCTGGAAGTCCAAGATCAAGGCACCAGCAGACACGGTGCCTGGGGAGGGCTGCCTCCCGGTTCACATACAGCCATCTTCTTGCTGGGTCCCCACAGGGTGGGGTGACGGGTCTACCTGGGGCTGAGGGCACTAATCCCATCCATGAGGTCCACCCTCGTGACCTCATGACCTCATGACCTCATCCCAAAGGCGCCACCTCCTAGTACCATCACACTGGGGATGAGGTTTTAACATATGAATTTGGGAGGGACACAAACGTTCAGACGCCAGCCCTCAAGGACCCAGGCTGACAGGCCCTGCCTCATTTACCACATATTTCACTTCTTTGGTTATTGTTGAGCACTCCCTTCAAGAAGTAGCACCTTGATCTGTTTTGTTCTCTCCCTTACCCCCTCCAGGCACAGTGCAGGCATTCAGTAATGTCTGCCGAACAAACGAATCTTGCTGACTTCGGTTGTCACACTCACCTGCCACCCCCCAGGGCAAGCCAAGCTCTTCTCTTCCCTGCTCCTGGCCTGTTCTCCAGCTTCCTGTGAACCCACCGTGGCTCGTCTTCCCCATCCCAGCTTAGATGTCTCCTCCACAAAGCAGCTTTCTTGAACCACCTTCTTGACGGTTGCTTTTACGGCTTGACTGGGACATGCAGTGCCCAGATGCTTCTCCAAACATTATCTGGGTGTGTCTCAGGAGGTGTTTGGGATGAGACTGACATTTGAACTGGTAGACTGAGAAAAGCAGATTCCTCACCCCAGGAGGGTGGAACTCACCCGACAGCTGAAGGCCTGAAAAGACCGACCTTCCCAGCATGAGAGGAAACTCCGCTGCCTCCCTCCCTGGACGCCGATGCCTTTGGACGGGGCTCTGAAGCCTCAGCTCGCCTCGGGCGCTGGCCCACAGGCCCACAGCCTGGAGCCACACCGCTGGCTCTGCTGGCTCTGCAGTGTGCTGACTAGACCTTGGGACGGCCCAGCCTCCACAAAGCAGGACTCAAGTCCTCGTAATAAATCTGTCTGTCTCTATCTATCCCCTGTCGGTTCTGTTTCTCTGGCGAAGCCCGCCAATGCAACCTTGCAGCACACACCTGGCGCCCGCCCGTCTCCCCTCTGTCCTTACTGCTCAGACCACACTCCACAAGCACCTACATCTCTTTGCCACAGGGCTTTGTCTGCCCTGCACAGCAGGCGGGAAATGCCCAGAGTTTCAGGCCCTCTGGGAGCAGCTCTCGTCCCGTGGCTGGAGGCATGGGTGGGTCAATATGCCAAGTCTCTTCCACGGAGGCTGGGATGATTCTGGGCGCATTCTACACTGCTTGCCAAAGTCCGCAGGTGCCCACGGTGGTACCTGCATGATAATACGTCCTTTACCTGCTGCTTTCCCTTCTCCGGCTCACTTCTCCTCCCTACCCATGTTTCCCGGGACCACATCTCAAATAACCCCCTTGCATGTGGATCCTTGTCTCCGCGTCTGCTTCCAGAGAAGCCCAGACTGAGGCATCCCCATCAAGGAGGTCCCTGCACATCATCTCCTGTCACAGCGCCCTGTGTGCTGCCTAGCATATCTCATGTTCCCTAATTATTTATGCATTCATTTATTAGCTCGCCGTCCGTCTGGGACAAGGGCACCCATCTATCTCTGTGTCTTCTGTGCCTAGCATGAAATGGTGGTTCAATAAATATCTGCCGAGTGAATGAGTGAGTAGCTAGCCCTGGACTTTTGCCTCCCCCTCCCCACGTCTGCTTCCTCGTTAGGAAAACGAGGCAGTTGGGCCCGGCACCTGGAAGGTTGCTTCTGGCTCGTACATCCTGAGATTCTGAAATGTCAGTGCTCTCAGGATGACAAAGCACGTAGTTTTTTTGCCGGACAAGGCTCTGGATAAGAATGTGGCTTCAGCCTGCATTAATTGGACAAGGAAGCTGGGGAGACCAGGGCAATTAGGAGGGAGGAGAGAGGGAGAGGCAGAAATCCTCCTTAGCGGTGATCTTTGGCATGCCAGTAACGGAGTGCAGCCGTGTGCAGCTCCAGCCTCGGGAATGTTTGCATATAAATTGCCTTTTAAGGTTTCCATTCTTCAAGACTATAATGAGTGAAGCAGACTTAAACATAACTATTCTTTCCTAATTATTGTTTTAGTCACTCTCTGTTTTTCTTCCTGATTTCTACTTGTGATTCTAGGAGGTGGAAAATGAACCCACTTCGTGGAGACAGCAGACCCACAACACTGGCAGATTTCAGGTTTTCAGGTGGTCGTGGAACCCAAGACATGCAAAGCTGCGGAATCCCACATGAACTTGAAATCTCCCACTCTGCACATCACTTGACCACTTAACAAAAAATGGGAAGAAAATCTAACAGTCCTCTATCTAACAGGAAGTTGAATCTGCAACTAACTATACTGCCCACAAATTAATCTCTAGGTCCTGATGGCCTCAGTGGCAAACTCTTCCACTTAAGTATGAAAGAACACCAAAATTGAGTAAATGCTTTTAGAAAACAGAAAAGGAGAACATTCCCCAGCATGTTTCATGAGATTACAAAAACCTTGATACCAAACCATGAGAGTAACACTTTGGAAAACTATTTAACTGTGCGAACCAAGGCTGGTCATTCACATGGACCAAGCAATTCACCTCAAAGTCCATATCCAAAAAATTGCAGGTACATCAAAAAATGTGTGTAAGACATATTCAAGACTTACTGTGGCCTCAAACTGGAAACCCAAATCCCATCATCAGCAAAATGGATAGACCACAGCATGTTAAAACACTGGAATACAACGTACCAGCAAGAATAAACAACCTACAACTACCTGAAACAGTGTAGGTGACACTTGGAAATGTCATAACGTTGAATAAAAACATCACATACAGAAGACATAGCACAGGGTTGCATTTATATAAAGTTCCAAACCTAGCAGACACTCAGTGATGGCTCCGAAGTCAGGGCAGTGATTATCTTTGGGAGTGGGTGAGTAGAAGGCATCAGGGAGGGGGCTTCTTGGGGTCTGGCAATGCTGCATTTGTTGCCATCAGCAGTGGTTGTACAGGTGTGCTCACCCTGTGAAGACTACATCAAGCCGCGTATTAATAATTTGTGCAATCATCTCTGTGTTTGTTATGCTTCAGTAAAAATTTATATAAAAATAAGACTTCAATTTATTAAAATACATGGAATTTACAAAAAACAATGAGTTCACATGAACCTAAATTTAAAAAAATGAGAGAGAAACAAAATTCATTGGATGACACTGGAATTTGCAAAGACATCAATTGCTTTGAAATTGGATGAATAAAAGTAAAGATTTAAGCATTTATTCTGCCATTCTGGAATGAATTTTATGTCAGGATAACCAAACAGCAGAGGATGAGGTAGAGTTCTTTCTCTAACTAAATAAACAAGGAATAACAGAATTAAATTTTACCATTTTGCAATTCTTCAGTTAATAACCACTTTTGGCAACGGTTGTCGATGAGTGGTAAAATTACTAGGAGGAAGGGTGATGAGGGGTCTTCCCCTCACAAGATTAACCCCGAGATCAATCTTAGCATCACTAAAGACGATGCAACCCAGTACTGAACACAGTGCCTAGCACCAAAGTGAGGAATTCATGCCAAAAATTATTCCATTTAAATCTAATCCACACTTTATATATAAGTTAGGATTGACAGGACACGAAAGGGCCGGGGGATAAAATTAAGTGACACTACAAGACAGCGATAATAAAATCTAGCACATGACGCATTTTTTGAGGACACCTGATCTCTTTCAAAAGTATATACTGCGGAAAAGTAACTTTTAAAGAGAAACTCTTATGGATTAAAAGAGACAATGAAAATTAAGAGACAGCAGCTAAGAAACAGAGAATGAATGAATTTGATTCCAGTTGCTCAAAGACCATCCATAAAAGGCATGTTTTGGCTGTGGAGGGAATCTGAACATGGGCTGAATGACATGAAGTAACTACTGTTAACTTCATTAATGTGATAAAGACCTGTGTCTTGTACCTATGCAAAAATCCATTCCAAGTCAGTTATAGACCTGAGTATGAATGGCAAAACTATGAGTTTTCTAGAGGAAAACTGGTATTAATAATATAGTAAACTTCCTTAATGTG
Source organism: Lemur catta (assembly GCF_020740605.2). NCBI lineage: Eukaryota > Metazoa > Chordata > Mammalia > Primates > Lemuridae > Lemur > Lemur catta. Next base: position 2,005,545 of record NC_059144.1, on the reverse strand, counting down.
GTAATAGTTAACAGTCAAAAACTTTAAACAAAGATCATCTCTAAGGTTAAAACTTTTGAAGTATTTCCATCGAAGTCAGGAATCAGACAAGGATGCTGGAGCTACTCATCAATTCCACCTACTGCAGAAAAGGGGCAAAGAATACGAAAGTGGGAGGCTTTTGCCACGTGGGACACATTCACGATCTTAGAGTAAGCAAAGCAATCATCAAGGAAAAGATGAAGAAATTAGATTAAATTGAAGAATATCTGTCCACCAAAGCATCAGTAAGAAAGTAAAAATGCAGAACATAGAAGATATTCCTATCACAGAGTTAAGAACTCTGTGGGAGAGGTTATACCCAGAGTACACAGAGAACTCTTATTAGTCAAAGAAAAAAGTCAACAGAAAAAATTTGCAAAGAGATTTAAACAGGAAAGAGGGTATCTCACAGCAAATAATCACATAAAAAGGTATTTGACATAATTAATGATGGGAAATGTAAATCAAAATGGCAATGAAGTATCACTGTACATCTACTAGTTTAGCTGAAATTAAAGTGACAGACCACAATTGTCAGTGACCACGTGGAGCAAATGGACCCCTCTTCCGCCATGGGTGGAAATGTGAATTAATGCAGCTGCTTTGGAAACTGAGCATAGGCATATCAGACGACCTAGGAGTCTTAGCCATATTCCCAAACAGTGAGGCTGTTCTGTTATCAAATGTGTACTGAGATCAGAATAGAAAATATAATTTAGTATAGCCACACAATAGAACATAACAACAGTAAAAATAATCAAAGTAAAGCCACATGCAACAACATGGAAGATTATTGCAGACAATGTTGAGGAAATGAAGCCAGACACAAAGTAATATATATTCTATCTATAGAAAGTTCAAAAACTGGCCCTAAACTAATCTATGGTGTGAGAATTTGTGACAAGAATTACCTCTGAGGACAGAGCAGGGAGGCATGAGGGGGTTCCTGGGTTATCGTTAATGTTCTATTCCTTGATTGGCTACTGATGATGTGCATGTGTTCATTTTCTGAAAATACATCAAGCTTTATACCTTGTGCACTTTCATGTATGTAACATTTTAGTTAAAAAGTTAAAATTAATACCCATTCAAAATGCTTTATAAAACCCTTAGCAAATTGGAAATAAGTGAGCTTCCTTAACCTAGTTAATGGTTAACCATCAAAACCCTACAACAAACATCATTCTTAATATTAAAACTTTAGAAATATTTCCACTGAAGTCAGGAATAAGGCAAAAATGCCCTCTATTAACAATGCTAATATTGGGGCTCAGAAACTGACACTCCAAACTAGGGTGACATGCTCAACTTCAGAAGCCTTGAGGTTTCTCTGGCCTCCCCCAGCCGCCAGCTCCTGAAGCACAGGATGGAGCTGCTCTCCGAAGTTCCTTATCTGCTTGAAGTCCAGACTGACCAAGGAAGAGAACAGTGACCTCTGGCTCCTTCCCTGAGTTTTCATTAAGGAAGCAAGGAAGATTAAAATCGGCCAACACACCTGGACAGACTCTTGCCACAAACCACTGTCCACTCTGCAGGCCCGACAGGCTAAGCCCCAGACCACTGCACGTTCTCTGAGCCCACTGAATTCTCCCGAGTAATCATTTATTGCCCCCAACAGAATTCCTCTTCTCCCCCACCCCCACTTCCCGTAACCTGTTCTGCTAGGATCCAAGCCCTCCTGGTGGGGTTGAGTTTTCATTCTGAAGGCTCCTGTGCATGCATGTTAAATCAGTTTGTATGGCTTTTCTCCTATTAATCAATCTACCTCATGTCGTGATTTTCAGTGAACCTCCAGGGGCCAAGGACTGTGGCCCCTACACTGCTCAACAACTCAATGTATTAGGAAAAATGGGCAAGGTGTGAATGGCCAATATCCTTTGTCACGTGCCGTATCTGAGCAGACAATAAATATTTCAAAAGAGGTGCAACCACACTAGTATTAGGAAATTCAATTTAAAACGTGTATAGTAAGATGGCATTTCATACTCATCACGCTAACAAAAATTTAAAGACCGATAATACCAAGTGTAGGCTGGGCGTGGACAAACAGGAACCATGGGAAAGCAGGTGGAGTGCAAATCACTGCTCTGGGCATGATCTGTCACTGTCTGGTAAATTCCGAGATGTGCAAACTCCATGGCCCAGCGATCCCACCGCTGCTCAGTGCGTGCCGGCGGCGTGTGCGCTGTGCACAGGGCGATCCAGACAAGAGCGCTGCCATCCGTCACCAGGGAGGGAACGGCTCGGCAAGTTACGGCACAACCACAGGCAGCACGTAGAGCATTTACACTAAATGAACTGCACCCCATATGTAAACATTAAAGATAACGGTGCGTGAGGAGAACAAGATCCAGGATGATCGCAGAGTTTAAACTCTGGCAGAGTTTAAAAATAGGACATATTACTCTGAGATACACAACATTAGAAAAAAGGAATAAAAACCACCTTGGAAATGTTCAAGGCAAACTCTGGGGAGGGAGAGGATTGGGATGTGGCAGACAAGGGACTTTAACCATGTCTACAATGTTTCATTCCCTAAGCTTGGGGGCAGGGTACACTGGTGTGTTTTATATTATTTTTATACTTGTGCATGTATTTGACACATTTCATTTACAAACTCTTTAACAGAAGAGTGATCTTACTCATGGATCCTCAAATTCATGAAGGACTCTAGACACAGCCCTTGCAAATGCCAAGGGTCAGTTCTAGCTGGTCACACGTGAGATCTCACAATTTACCCAAGTCGGGAACGGCACATGGATCGTTTCTCTTCCTGTGAGTCAGTCGAAACAGCCAGCCGTGGATGCTGGCTTAGAACGGTGCTCACGGGCCTACGGCGGCGGAAAGCAGCAACGTGAAATGGTTAAGGCACATGCACAGCAGCTGCACTTCCTAGAACCCCGGATCTGTGGTTCATGTTTGCTCCTTCCCCTGAAGCTGCTCCAGCAGTAACACGTGGCTCCGAACAGCTGCTGTTTTCACCTTTCTCCTTCAGAACAAGCTTTGGGAGCTTTTTCTTTTCTTTGTCACACCAAGACGCTGATTTCTTGGAGCCACACTAAGTGACTGGGCTGGGATAGAGCTCACAGAGGGGAACCTAATGTATATTTGAGGATGAGGGAGCACGGCAGCCCCACAGTAGTGCTGGCTGGGCAGGGGGGCATGCACCCCAGCAGCGCGAATGCACCTGGCCCCCCCAGAAACACCTGCCTCGACATGGCATCCTCCGGACAGGAGGATTAGCTTGCTAGGGCTGCCCTAACAAAGGACCATGAACTCGGTGGCTTAAACAACAGAAACTCACTGTCTCACGTTTCCAGAAGCCAGAAGTTCTAGATCAAGGTGTGGGAAGAGTGCTCTGGGAGAGTCTGCCCTACACCTGTCCCTGGCTTCAGGTGCCTCAGTGGCGATCCTTGGCTTGCAGAAGCATCACCCCGATCTCTGCCTTCATCTTTATATGATGCACTCCCTGTGTGCGGGGTTGTCTCCAAATTTGCACTTTTTATAAGGACACTAGATACATTGAATTAGAGCTCACCCTAATGACCTCATTTTAACCTGATCACTAAGTACAGTCACATTCTGAGGTACGGGAGGGTAGGACTACAACATATGAATTTTGGGGGGACACAATTCAACCCATAACAAAATGCCGCCTTACACCCCTAACCAAACTGGAGACCTTCCTCTGGGCCTGCATAGCAGGGAGCCTGCCTGCATCCCAAAATAGCAGGCCTCTGAGCTCCGAGTGGGGGGATTGTTTCTCATTCACCAGGAAACTCCCCAAATCTAGTTTAGAGCCTGAAGCCATTTTGTAGAGAACATGTAAATTATTTGTCAAATAAACAAATGAATTTAAAAAATGCCTTTGGATTCTCTGTCATTTTTTGTGCATGTTCCTTTCTCCTTGGCTGGTCAACAGCATACCCTAGCGTGCCTGCCTCTCCTACATGCACATCGTACCTGGAACTTCCCCTCCGTGCGGGAGAGATGCTAACTAACACTGGTAACTATTAACACATTTATCCAGTTCTCTCTGTGCCAGGGACCCAGCCGTGCATTCTGTGTGAGACAGCTCACCTAATCCTCGTGACAACTTCACCAGGTTGTATCTACAACAACCTGCATTTTACAGATGAGGAAACTGAGGCACAGTCATGTCACAAAGCTATGAGGTGGTTATATCAGTAAAGGGCAGGGAATGTCTGCCTTCTTCGCCCCTTACCTCTGAGCTGAGAACAGTGCCTGGCCCAGAGTTAAATAGCACAACCATATACTTATTGTTGAACCAGGACACTTCTGAGAATAAAAGAGGACACCAGCTGGAGGGGACACTCGCAAAACAGGACGGTCCTGGGCAAACCAGGATGTAAGGTCACTTTATCAATAAATATCTGGTGAATGTATGAGCTCAGGCATGTCCTACTTGAGGCCTGGATTTTCAGCCACCACAAGATATTGAGAAAGGCACATTTGCAAAACTGGATTTTACTTACAGGATGCATTTGCTTAAAAAGCATGCTCCTAAATGTAATCCACAATAATTCACATCGGGCAGCAATTTTGGTTGCAGTTTTATCATCACACAGCCTGTTATTCAGCCCCAGAGGGTAGAAATGCAAATTAAAGAAATGCTTTGAATAAAAAAAAAAAAAACTCTTTCAGAAGCCTACATCATTATAGTCTGTAATTGGGGTACAAGATGGGATAAAATTTCTATTGTATCAGAGATGACAAAGGAATAATTTCTATCATTCCATTCTTGAAAAAAATAACAGTTTCCAATGAACTTTCATATCAATGATGGCCTTAATTACTCACCCCCTTTTTGTGAGCCAAATGCCTTTTCTTTGGGGATTGACAAAAGAGGGAATTTTAGTTTTTCTTTCTTTTTCTTCTTCTCTTTCTCCTACTTCTTCTTCCCTTCTTTCCTCCTTTCTCTTTTCCCTCCCTCCCTCTCCTTCAGAGAGAAAACTGCAGGACAGAAATTCCTGATTCAGTGCACTGGATCTCACACTGCAGAACCGTGCAGACCCTTCTGGGAAGCTATGGCGTGTGCCCCAGATTTTCCTGCAGTGACAGCATCTCCGGGTTGAAAGCAATCTTGTGCTCTTGCATCAGTGCTGTGACAAGGCTACCTCTCTCGCCAGTGGCCACCTTCCCTCCGTCTGAGCCTCCTGTGGCCCAGGGACAGGAGCCCGTCCCTGCTCCAGAGGATGCCCCCTGCAGCCGTGTGATCTGCGGCATGGTGTCAAGAGCCCAGGATTGCTGAATACACTGGCTTTGCCACTTCTCAGCTGTGTGGCCTTGGCAAGTCACTCAACCTCTATGCCTCATGTCACAGGCTACAAATGGAGACTCTCTGATTTCTATTTAACCTATTCCGTGCTAAAAAATAAAAAATAAAAAACTGAATTAGACATAAACTTTTAAAATCTGAACATTTCACATAAAGATACAGATTCCTGGCTTCTTCAGAAACTAATCATCTGGCCACCACCTGGCATAGGTTCCTGCAGGATGACAGTTTGCTGGAGCTGGGTGATGGCTGCCGGCTCTGGTTGGGACAGCCCGCTCTGGCTGGGACAGCCCCCTCCTGCAAACACGGGAGATCACAAGTGGAAGGGGGCTCCTCTCACTCCTGTGGCTGCTGTCCCCAGAGGGCAGCTGAGCTGGGGATCACCACATGCGTGTCTTTAGGACAGACTCATCCTGTTTACCAACTGTGTTTCCGGGCCATTCCCTTTGCCTAGAATGTTCTCCCAACCAACTTTACTCTTTGAAATCGTACCCATCCTTCAAGGCCAAGTTCACAGACCACCTCCACCTTTCTTTATCCCACCCAGTTTGAAGCAGTCTTCCTCCTCTTGCCTTCTGTAACTCCCCAGCATAGTCCTGCCAGGCCACTTTTCATGACCAGCCTTTTACTCCACTTAGTTATAAACCTATGCACACACACGTCTGTGTATGTGCACACGCACACACGCACACATGCACACACAAGCACACACGCCAGACTGTAGAAGTCTTGAGGGTAGAGGCCTTAATTCATCTGTGTTCCCTAGTTTAGCACCATCTCTCTATGGTGCACAGAATAAGGCCCCCAAAGATGCCCATATTCTATTTCCTGGAACCGGCAAATGTTACATTACATGGCAAAGGAGAACTGAGGTTACAGATGGAATTGAGGCTGCCAATCAGCCGACCTCGAGATGGGAGTTTATGCCGGATCATCTGCATGGGCCCAGTGTCATCACAAAGGTCTGAGTCAGAGTGACGGGACATGCGAAGGACTCGATTGAAGGCCATTGCTGGCTTTGAAGATAGAAGGAGGCCATGAGCCAAGGAGTGTGGGCAGCCTCTAGAGGCTAGAAAAGGCAAGGAGTGGATTCTCCACTAGAGCCTCTAGGAGCAGCTAGCCCTGCTGACACCTTGATACTGGCTTAGTGAGACCCATTGTAGACTTCCAACCTCCAGAAGTGCAAGAAAATAAATCTGTGTTGTTTTAAGCCACTGGGTGATGGCAATGTGTTATGACAGCAATAGGAAACTAATACACCCTCTCTCCCACTGCAGGTGTTCAACATATTCCTGAATGTATCATCTTCTTTCCCTGAGTCCCACAGTCACGTCAGAGCAAGGCTGTGCTGTACGTCGCCCCACACTGCTGAGTTACTGGGGCACGCAACTGCACCCCTGATAAGAAACCAGCTTGTAAAAGGGAGAAGAGCTGGGAAATAGGAAGAGGGCACAGACTTTGGCATCAGAAGATGGAGGTTAGAACCCTGCTCCACCACCTAGAGATGGGGACCTTCAGTGAGTTATTTCACTTTGAGAAGTCTCAATTTCCTTGTCTGAAAGATGGGGCTAGCAGTACCTCCCTACAGAATTATTGTGAGAAATAACTGGTATGTACACTCTAAGCATGTGGTCAAGAAATTTATTTCAAATGCTTAGCACGTGCACACACACACATCACATATGATAAAACTCCTACGGTGGCTTTTCTACCCTCTCTCTGATGCTGATAGCGGGTTTTGTAACCAGGGAAATAGCTCTGGTTCTCAGCCAAGAAATACTGGGGTGATTAGCCCCAGGGTATACTTGTTCCTAGGGTCCTCCTGTCACATAAATAATATATGTAGATCCTAACTCCCTGTTTCCTCTGCTGCATTGGTGTAAACATAACTCTCTGCTGCAAATCACTGACTTTAACACTCATATTTTCACCACTTTCCATACCACAGCCTTTGCAATGCACCTTTTCAGGTCCTCCCATCAAGAGGAGGAGTTTATTTCTGCACTCCTTGCATCTGGGCTGACTTGGAGACTTGATCTGGCCAATAAAATGTAACAGGAGTGATGTCATATCGCTTCCAAGCACAGGCGTCCAGAGGATTTGCACTATTATACCCTTTTTCCTGGAACTCTGTCCCCATCTATGACCAAGCACAGGCCAGCCAGTTAGTAGATGACAGGAGCAGAAATGACCCATCCCAGCCAGGGCCATCCTAGACGAGTAAATACCTAGCTGACCCACCAGCTGACTGCAAACCCCTCTGAGATGATGTAAGCCCAGCCCCTGTTACCAGAACTATAGACACATAAGCAATGTCAAAAGCTTATTGCTTTAAGCCACTAGGTTTGGGGTGATTTGTTATGCAGCAATATTTAACTGATACCTGCCCCTCCTTACTTAGCAACTGGAGAAATATCTGAATCACATAGCAGCATGACCACTGAGTGAGTGATCAGGATCCCATTTTAAGTGTTAATCTTTAAAGCCTTCAGAAACTATAAAAGTGACTCCTCTGAAAATAATCTGATTGGAGTCACACAAGGTAGAGCCTAAGATTCACATGCCACTTCATGAAAAAAGCCCCAGGTCCTGAGCTCCCCTTCCTGGCTGCACTCCAGTGCCCAGAAGCCAGAGCATCAAGGACAACAAGTGAGAAACGAGAGGTTTGGTAAGACCTTAAGAATCTGCCAAGGAAGAAGAAGGAGCTCTTTCTTTGCTGATGTGTAGACATTTCTGTTGAAACAGCATCCTTCTAGAAGAAGCTAGTGTGTCCTCTTCAGCAAGAGAAGAGTCAGACTGATTCATTTATATTTCACAAACTGTTAGCAAAGAGTGAAAGTAATTATGAGCAATAATAATAAGTTGTATTTGTACCATTTTTAAGACGTAGGCATTTGAGGTTTATCATTCACTCATTCAACAAACACTGGTGAAGCATGTCCTCGTCGACTGGAGGCAGAAATCAGGCAGGCCGCCCTCGTCAATGAATAACAGTTTTTATGTTCCCTTTTCTATCCCATGATAAAAGTGCCATGGGCAAGAAATTCAATTTGAATAAATGAGATTTCACATTCATAAAGCAATAGCCAGGACAAGAAGAAGAAACAAAATCTTTGGAACTGGACCCGTTGGGGTTCAAATTCCAGCTCTGCCACTTATGAGCTGGGTAAGTTTCTTATTTTTTCAGCTTCAATTTCTTCTTCTGTAGAGTGGGAGTAAAAACACTTAGCTACTCGGGGCACTGTGATGACCGAGTGCGTTTCCACATGGAGCGCCTGGCACTTAGCCGGAGCTCCAAAAATGTCAGCGCTGTCCCCCTCTACGAATGGCCAGCGCCATGGAAATCAGTCTTAGCTGCTCCGAGTGTTAATATTTGCTCCGGCCTCTCTGTGCACCGGCAGCCACCCAGGCTCTCTGTGTGACAGCACAGAAGTGCCCATCTGCAAAGGGAAGTGGGGCCTCCGAACACGAGTGACGGACATGAACGCCCCTCCCCCTCTCCCACAGGCTTAGGTGGGACTCAGGGTGTTCCCGACTTGCTCCAGCAGGTGCCAAAAATGCCGAGTTCCTAAAAATTACCAAACAAAAAACACCACCGGGGCTTACAGCCTGACCAAAGGCACGCTTCAAACTCCAGGTGAGTATCTGAAAGCAAAGCGCCCGTCCGGCAGATGCAGGGTGCCCGGGGGGCGTCCAGTTGAGTAGGACACGCACTGTGACTGCGGGACTGTTTCTCTTTGCTGTCGAAGGGCCATCTGGAGCAAGGGAAACCTGGAGATCAGTTTTCTTGGCTTCTGTGGCACTAGCCGCAGTGGAGGGGCAGGAATTCTGATCCATTGCTGGCTCTGCAGGAGGGACAAACAGCTCACCACACCGGGAAAGGAGAGGATGTTTTGTCATCTTTCTAACGGGAAAGGGCAGAAAATCTGAAGTGCTAAGACAGTACTCTCTTTACACCTCACCCTAGCTGTCTGAAAATTCTAAAAGGTTATTTTAGGGTAGACTCAAATTTATAGCTTTCCTAGAAAGACATTTTAAACAATTATTTTTACTATGTTACACAACATGCCTGTTGTAGAAAATATTTCTTTACATAGAAAATATAGAAAAGTCACAGAAGAAAATGAAAGTCATTCAGAATTCTGCCACCCCTTGAGATCACCAGTGTAATTCCCAGCATTAATTTTTTTCAGTTCATAGGGAACCTGCTTTTCACTTAAATCTTGAATACTTCCCATTGAAATTACCAACAAACATTACTTTGAATGATTAATAACATTTCATCATATTATGGCCCTAAATGACGTAACCATTCTAGGGACACTGGACACTGAGACACATTATTATAGGCCATGCTGCCACAAAGGCTTCCAGTTGACAATTGAAGGGCCACGTGAGCAGTGACAATGTCTCATTTACTCACCACCATTTGCCCCAAACCAAGGACAGTACCTGGAACCTAATAGGGGTCAATACATATTGTTTTAATAAACAAACCCTGTTACATTTTTAGAACAGAATTTTTATTAATTGACTGCCACCCTAGAAAAAAATTTTTCCTTGGGGCCACAATGTTTTATTATGAAAATAGAATAAAAACTTTGAAAACAAAACAATCCGTTCTAATTTAATGAAAATTGTGTTATCTTTAATTGTTTTCCATGTGTGAGTTATATGCAACATGAAAAATAGTTCTCACAACTCCCAAGGTGAAGAGACGTGTGAGTTACCTGTGCTCCATTAGGCCCCAGGCTCAAAGCTGGCATGAGTTAAATACAACTCACATGGCAGTTAATGTGTTAGTATTTTGAAGCCATACCACCTTAAGTGTAGCATTACGCCACAGTCTAAAGCTCCAGCCTGAAGTCCAGGGTCTGCATGATCTCTTCCCCGCCTTCCCTTCATCACCTCTGCCTGCACCCCGACTATGCAAACGTCCTGGTGAAGACACCCCTGGCCCTCATTCCTGCAGCCCTCCTCTCCCAGGTGGAGCTGTTGCTGCCCCTGCATTCAGCCCCACAGGAGCACCTGCTCTCAGTGCCATTAGACCCACCTATGTCTGTCTCACCTGCCAGACAGCGAGCTCTGTCAGGAAGAGCCGAGTTCTCATTTCTGTCTGTACCCAGTGCCCAGCTCAGGGGCTGGCAGCGAGTTGATGTGCAAGAAACGCAGGCTGGATGACCCACTTAATGGCAGGACTTGCCTTAAGATTGCACTGTTTGGTTCTCCTGGAGAGAGTTGGAACCCATTATATTAAGTGAAGTATCCCAAGAATGGAAAAACAAACACCACATGTACTCACCAGCAAATTGGTTTCCCTGATCATCACCTATTTGGGAATGACACCAATTGGATATCAGACTGAGGCGGGGGGTTGGGGGAGGGGATGGGTGTATGCCTCCATGGTAAGTGCAATGCGCACTGTCTGGGGAATGGACACACTTGCAGCTCTGACTCGGGGGGATGGGTGGTACATGGGCAACGTATGTAACCTGAACTTTTGTACCCCCATAATAAGCTGAAATAAAAAAAAAAGATTGCACTGTTGATTCGGACAAACTCGGGGGCAGAAAATGAACACAGTTGACCCTTGAACGGCGTGGGGGTTAGGAGCATCAACTCCCCATCCAGTCAAAAATCCACATACAACTTTTGGCTCCCCAAAACCTTAACTACTAACAGCCTGCTGTTGACCAGAGCCTTACAATGACATAAACCATCGATTCACACATATTTTATAGGCCATATGTATCACACACTGTACTTTTACAATGAAGTAAGCTAGAGAAAAGAAAACATTATTAAGAAAATCATCAGGAGGAGACTGCCATTCGCGAAGCGGCAGTGGGTCGTCCTGAGGCCTGCGCTCAGCGTCCTCCTGCTGGGCAGGCTGCGCGGGAGGGAGGCGAGATGGGGGCAGAGGCAGAGGGGTGGAGGGGCGGGAGGGAGACAGGAGAGGCAGGCACACTCAGTGTCCCTTTACAGAAATACATCATAATTTCAGTCTTCTTTTTTTATTTTTTTTTTTTTTTGCTTTTTCATTTCTCTAAAGATGTTTCTCCGTGGTACCAATCCTCTCTCCACTGCTTGCTTTAGCTTCAGTGCCTGAATCGTAGGAGGGTCCACGTCATAAACGAAGCCCAAAACAGTCCTGAGTAGTCAGCACCCTCTGCAGACTGTCTAATGCGAGTCTGCTCCCTGGCACTGCGTTTCCCACATCTTGTTAGAACCGCACCGCCCGGCACTGCTTCCGAAGCCGCGTCTCCATCCGGTCGTCTTCTGTTCGTTCCTCTGGTGTGGCGTCCCTTACCTCTTGAATTTCTCCAAGACCCGTATCTTGAAACCCTTCAATTGCCACCTTTTTTTCCATATGCATAATTTCTTTCATTACTCCCTTGATTGACTCTGTTGTAGACCCCGTAAGTCATGTCCAACATCCAGACACAGTTTTCTCCAGCAGAAATTATTTTGGCTTTGATGGCTTTTGTAGCTTTTTCTATAAAAGTAATGGCATCTTCAGTGGTGTAATCCTTCCAGATTTTCATGATGTTCTCTTTATAGGAGTTCTCTTTCATAGCACTGACAATCCTTTCCATAGTGTGCCCATGTGTAATGAGCCGTAAAGATCCTCTAACTCCCTAGATCTAGAGGCTGAATTAGAGATGCTATGTTCGGGGAAAGTAGTTGAATTCATTCAACACCTTTGGAGTCGACCACATGAGGTTCCAGGTGGCCCAGGGCATTGTCCAACATCAAAAGAACTTTAAAAGGCAGTCCCTTACGAGAGAGGCATTAATTCTTCTTGACATCAGGGACAAAGCACCAATGGAACCAATTGAGGAAAAGTGTTTGCGTTGTCCAGGCCTTCTTGTACAACCAAAGGCTGGCAGCTGGTGTTTTCTTTTCTTTTCAAGGCTCAGATTAGCAGCTCTATAGAAAAGGAAAGTCCTGATCATAAACCCTACTACATTTGCATAAAGCAGTGGAGTTGGCCCATCCCTTCCTGCCTTAAATGCTGGTGCTCACTTCTCTGGCTTACTAATAAATGTCCTTTATGGAATTTTTTTCCAGAATAGGGCATTAGTTATGACTTAATACTGCATCTTTACATTTTTTTACTTTTCTCTCAACTTTGAAGGGCACCATGTGTCTGTGTTTGTGTAATACATTTTTAACATTTTAAAATAGGTATGTGTGTTTGATGGTAGTAAATGATAAATTAGTGTCTACATATATTTTATGAATTCATGACATACCCCTTTGTCTTAATTTATCAATATTTCTAAGCTATGTGGCTCATCTGTTTTTTTAAATTGTTGCAACTCTCCAAAAAAATTTTCAATATATTTAATCTGCACATAAGTGTACCTGCACATTCCAAATCTGTGTTGTTCAAGGGCCAGTTGTGTATGGCTTTTGTTGATGCTCATTTTTTTCCTTTGTTCTCTCTTTATTATTTTTTACAATATTTTTACTGGGATATAATTCACATAATATAAATCCATCATTTTAAAGTGTAGAAGTCACTGGATTTGAGTATCTTCACAATACTGCGCAACCATACCTCTGTCTAATTCCAGAACATTTCCATCACTCCAACAAGAAGCCTTGTACCTGTTAACAGTCATTACCAATTCCACCCTCTTCTTCATCCTTGGGCAAACATTAATCTACTTTCTGTTTCTATGGATTTGTTTATTCTAGGCAGTTCATATAAATGAAATCATACAATATCGGGCCTTTTCTGATAGACTTCTTTCTCTTAGCATAATGTTTTCAAAGTTCATCCATGTTACAGCATGTATTAGTACTTCATTTTTTCATGGCTTAATAACATTCTATTTGTGGATAATCCACATTTTGTTCATATATTCATCAGTTAATGGGCATTTAGGCTGTTCCTACTTTTTGGCTGTTTTTGTGTGAACACGTGTTTTCAGTTCTCTTCACTATATACCCAGGAGTAGAATTTCTAGATCACATTGTAATTTCACCTTTAATTTTTTGAGAAACTGTCAAACTGTTTCCACAACACCTGCACCATTTTTTTTGCACTGGAATAATATGTTTTTTCCCTTGGCAAAAAGTCAAGTGCTACATTTTTAAAAACACAAAATTTCAAACAATCGAATGCATTTCATTACACATCACAGAAGAGGGTCTGGCAACAGTACAAGACATCCTACTTAAGATTTTTTTTTTTAATATACAAGTCAGTTTAAAATGATAGAATTTCTGTGGGAACTATGAAATCTACAGCTTGTAATTTAATAATAGAAAAAAGTTAAGAAAATTAAAAGATCGATAGCATCCACCTTTGGCTTAATTCCCTGTTTATAGCGCCTATTTCTCTAGGTTCAAAGATGAGAATTCTTGAACCTTTGGTGCATGCTGTGTACCACCAACTAGGGTGGACTCACTGTGTCCCCTCCCCAGACGCCCCCACCATGAAGAGGACATTCTTTTTCCTAATTTCCCACTGACACTCAGAGAAGAGGAGGAATACCTGCACCATTTACATCCTCACTAGCAATGTAGAAAATTCCAATTTCTTCACATTTCTGCCAACATCTGTTATTGTCTTTATTATCATTATTATTACATTCTAGTATGAAGCGATATATCATTGTAGTTTTGATTTGCATTTCCCCAATGCTAATAATGTTGAGCATCTTTTCATGTGCTCATTGATTATTTATATATCTTCTTGGAGAAATGTCTATTCAAATCCTTTTCCCATTCTAAAATTGTGTTACTTGTCTTTTTATTATTGAATTACAAGAGTTCTTCATATATTCTGTATAGTAGGTTCTTATCAAATGTGTGATTTGTAAATAGTTTCTCCCATTCTATGGGTTGTCTTTACACTTTCCTGATACAGCCCTTTGATGCACAAAAGTGTTGAATTTTGATGAAATCTAATTTATATCTATTTTTTGGTTATTTGTGTTTTTCAAATCATCTATAAGAAACAGCTGCCCAATTCAAGGTCTGGTGATGGTATCGGTGTAATTCTGACCTCAGAATAAGCTAGGAAGTGTTTTCTCCTCTTATATTTTTCAAAGCATTTGAGAAGTGTTAGTGTTAATTCTTTAAATGTTTGTAGAATTCACCAGTGAAACCAATCCTTGCATTTTCCCTTTGCTGCAAGTTTGATAATTGCCATCAAAACCTCAACTTGTGATAAGTCTACCTAGGTTTTTTATTTGTTCTTAAGTCAGTTTTGGCAGTTTCTGTAGTTCTAGGCATCTGTCCATTTGATCTAGGTTATCTAACTTATTGGCATGCGATTATTTGTAATGTTCCCTTATAATCCTTTTTATTTCCATATAGTCATGTTCCCACTTTCACTCCTAATTCTAGTATTGAGTTTTCTCTCAGTCAGTCTAGCTAAAGGCTTGACAATTTTGTTGATCTTTTCAAAGAACAATCTTTGGATTTTCTTTGTTTTGTCTGTTTGTTTTTCTTTTTGAGATAGGGTCTCACGCCGTCACTGGGTTAGAGTGCCGAGGCTCAGCCTAGCTCACAGCAACCTCAAACTCCTGGGCTCAAGCGATCCTCCTGCTTCAGCCTCCTGAGTGGCTGGGACTACAGGCATGAGCCACCATACCAGACTAATTTTTCTATTTTTTGTAGAGATGGGGTTAGCTCAGGCTGGTCTCAGACTCCTGGATCTCAGACCAGTTATATGGATTGCTTTTGTAATGTTTGAGTCCTGGCTATAAGTCTGCCCATCACCCAAATAGTGTTCATTGTACCTGTTAGGTAGGTTTTTGCCCCTCCTCTCCACCCCTCGCACCTGCTTCACTTCCACTGAGTTTTATTTCCCTCTGTGCACATGTGTGCTTATCAGTTAGTTGCAATTTAATAGTGAGTACATGTGGTATTTGTTTTTCCATTCTTGAGATATTTCACTTAGGAGAATGGTCTCCAGGTCCACCCAGATTGTTGCTAAAGGTATTAATCCATCTTTTTATGGCTGAGTAGTCTTCCATGGTATACCACATTTTGTCAATCCACTAATGAACTGATGGGCACTTGGGTTGATTCCACATCTTTGCAATTGTGAATTGTGCTGCAATAAACATTCAAGAGCAGGTGTCTTTTTGATAGAAAGACTTCTTTTCCTTTGGGTAGATACTCAATAGTGGGATTGCTGGATCAAATGGTAGGTCTACTTTTAGTTCTTTGAGGAATCTCCATACTGTATTCCATATAGGTTATACTAATTTGCAGTCCCACCAACGATGTACAGTGTTACTTTCTCTCTGCATCCATGCCAGCCTCTATTGTTTTTGGATTCTTTAATAAAAGCCATTCTAACAGGGAAAGGTGGTATTTCATTGTGGTTTTAATTTGCATTTCCCTGATGATTAGTGATGTTGAGCATTTTTTCATATGTTTATTGGCCATTTGTCTTTCTTCTTTTGAGAAGCTTCTGTTCATGTCTTTTGCCCACTTTTTAATGTGGTTATGTTTTTCTCCTTGCTGATTTGTTTAAGTTCTTTGTAAATTCTGGATATTAGCCCTTTATTGGATGTATAACTTGGGAAAATTTTCTCCTGTTCTGTAGGTTGTCTATTTACTCTGTTAATTATTTCCCTAGCTGTGCAGAAGCTTTTTGGTGTAATCAAATCCCATTGATTAATTTTTGTCACTGCCATGATTGCCATTGGGGTCTTAGTCATAAATTCTTTGTCTAGTTCAATATCTGGAATGGTTTTTCCTACGTTTTCCTCTGAAATTCTTATGGTTTCATGTCTTACATTTAAGCCTTTTATCTATCTTGAATTAATTTTTCTGAGTGGTTGAGAGGTAGGAGTCTTGTTTCCTTCTTCTGCATGTGGCTATCCAATTTTCTTAGTAACATTAATTGAATACGGCTTCTTTTCCCCAGTGTACATTGTTGTCCAGTTTGTCAAAGATCAGTTGGTTGTATGTAGATGGTTTTATATCTAGGTTCTCTGTTCTGTTCTATTGGTCGATGTCTCTATTTTTGTACCAATGCCATGCTGATTTGGTAACTATAGCCTTGTAGTATACTTTGAATCTGGTAATGTGATGTCTCCAGATTTGTTCTTTTTGCTTAGGATTTCTTTGGATATTTGGGTTCTTTTCTGATTCCAAATGAAGCATAGAATTATTTTTGCTAGATCTGTGAAGTATGTCATTGGTAATTTGATGGATATTGCATTAAATTTGTAAATCACTTTGGGTAGTGTGGACATTTTAGCAATGTTGATTCTACTATCTACGGGCATGGTATGTTTTTTCATTTGTTTGTATCCTCTGTGATTTCTTTCCTCAGAGTTTCATAGTTCTCCTTGTAGAGACAATTCACCTCTTTGGTTATGCATATTCCTAGGTATTTTACTTTGTTTATAGCTATTATGAATGGTATTGAGTCTTTGATTTGACTCTTGGCTTGACTGATATTGGTATATAGAAAAGCTGTTGATTTATGAACACCAATTTTGTATCCTGAGACTTTGCTGAATTTATTTATCAATTCCAAGAGACTCTTGGTGGAATCTCTGGGGTATTTTAGATACAAGAACATGTCATCAGCAAACAGTGATAGTTTGACCTTCTCTTTCCCAATTTGGATATCCTTTACTTATTTCTGTTGCCTGATTGCCCTGCCTAAAATTTCCAGCACTATGTTGAATAGAAGTGGTGACAGTGAGCATCCTTGTATTGTTCCAGCTCTGAGGGGGAATGCTTTCAACTTTTCTCCATTCAGTATGATGTTGGCTGTGGGTTTGCCATATATGACTTTTGTAATTTTGAGGTATGTTCCTTCTATGCCTAGTTTGTTGAGGTTTTTATCATGAAAGGGTGCTGGATTTTTCTGAATGCTTTTTCTGCATTTACTGAGATCTTTGTTTTTGCTTTTGATTATGTGGTGAATCACATTTATTGATTTATGTATGTTGAACCATCCTTATACCCCTGGGATGAAGCCCACTTGGTCCTGGTGGATTATTTTTTTGATGTGCTGTTGAATTCAGTTTGGTAGCATTTTATTGAGGATTTTTGCATCTATGTTCATAAGGGATATTGGTCTGTAGTTTTCTTTTTTGTTGTGTTCTTTCCTGGCCTTGGTATCAAGGTGATACTGACTTCATAGAATGAGCTGGGGAGGATTCCCTCCTTCTCAATATTATGGAATAATTTCTGTATTGTGGGTACCACATCTTCTTTGTAGGTCTGATAGAATTCAGCTATGAATCCATCTGGTCCAGGGCTTTTCGGTTGTTGTTGGGAGGTTTTTTTATTACATTTTTATCTCACTGCTTGTTATTGGTCTGTTTAGGATTTCTATTTCTTCCTGGTTGAGTCTTGGGAGGTTGTGTGTTTCCAGGGATTTGTCCATTTCCTCTATGTTCTCTAGTTTATATACATAGAGATTTATGTAGTATTCATGGATGATGTTTTGTATTTCTGCAGTATCACTTGTAATGTCTCCTTTTTCTTTTCTGAGTGAGCTTATCTGTGCTCTTTCTCTTCTGTTCTGGATTAATCTATCAAGAAGTCTGTTGATTTTGTTTATCTTTTCAAAGAGCCAACTTTTTGTTTAGTTGACCACTTGTATTATTATTTTTTCTAATTCATTAGTTCTTCTCTGACCTTTGTTGGCTTTGGGTTTGATTTGTCCTTCCTTTTCTAGTTCCTTGAGGTGTGACATTAGGTTGTTAATTTGTGATCTTTTTGTCTTTTTGATGTAGGTATTTAGGGCTATGAATTTTCCCCTGAGGAATGCTTTTGCTATGTCCCATAGATTTTGATAGCTGTGTCCCCTGTGTCATTCAGTTCAAAGCATTTTTTTATTTCCATATTAATTTCATTCTTGACCCACTAATTGTTCAGCAGAAGATTGTTTAATTTCCATGACTTTGTGTAGGTTTGAGTGTTTCTTTTGTGATTGATTTCTAGTTTTATTCCATTGTGGTCTGAGAAGGTACATGGTATGATTTTGATTGTTTTAAATTTGTGGAGACCTGATTTTGTGGCCTAAGATACGATCAATCTTGGACAATGTCCCATGTGCTGCTGAGAAGAATGTGTATTCTGTAGTTTTTTTGGTAAAATGTTCTGTAAAAGTCTGTTTGGTCCATTTGATTTACAGTTTGGTTTAAGTCCATTGTTTATTTATTTATTTTCTGCTTTGATGATTTGTTGAGCTCTGACAGTGGGGTATTGAGGTCCCTGGCAATTATGATGGTGCTGGGGTTGTGTGAATTTCTCCCAACTCTATTGTCTCTGTGTCCAAAGTACTTTTAGTTGAGGATTATGTTCAAAAGTTGTTCCTGTACTCAGCATGGTATGAAGCCAGTAAATACATTTCAGGTAAATCAACAACAGGATTTTTTTTTAAAAAAATAGGTTTTTAAGGCTTATTCTCTCTTTGTTTCTTTGCTTAGCTCTAGTAAAGTTTGCTTTGTGTATCCAGGAGCTCCTGTGTTGGGCACATATATATTTAGGATTGTTGTGTTTCTTGTTGAATTTCTCCCTTTACCATAATATAATGACCCCTTTTTTCTTTCTTTACTTTTATTGGCTTAAAGTCACTTTTATATGTTATGAGAATGGCTACACCTCCTCTCTTTGGATTTCCATTTGTGTGGAAAATTTTTTCCCTCTTTCCATGTTCAGTCTGTGTGCATCTCTGCGGTTTAGATGTGCTTCCTGGAGAAAGCAGATACTTGGGTTGTGTTTTGTCATCCATTCAGGCAGCCTATGTCTTTCTAAGGGGGCACTTAGTCCGTTAACATTAATTGATAGCATTGATATGTGGGATGTTAATCTGTTCATCCTGTTGAGTAGCCCCTTATTGCTTTGTTTTACACCTTGTTCTATTGTTTTATAAGAGTTGTAAATTTGAGGATTTTTTTAGATGATTTTACAGTGGTGGTTATCTGTTGTGCTGATTTGTGTATAATGCTGTGTATCATACCCCTCCCCCCATTCTTTTTTTTTTTAATGTAGGTATTTAGCTATAAATTTCTCACTAAGCAATGTTCTCACAGCATCCCATAAGTTTTGATATGCTGTGTTTTTATTTTTGTTCACCTCAAACTATTTCTAATTTTGGTTATTTAGGACTGTGTTGTTTAATTTTTACACATTTGTGAATTTTCCAACTTTCCTTCTATTATTGATTTTTAATTTTATTCTATTGAGGTCACAGATGTATTTTGCATAATTTAAATATTTCTAAACTTATTTAGACTATTTTGTGGCCAAACATATGGTCCACATGGGCACTTGAAAAGAATGTGTATTCTATATTGTTTGGGGTACTGTTCTATACATGTCTATTAGGTCTAATTGGTTTATAGTGTTGTTCAAGTCTTCAATTTCCTTGCTAATCTTTTGTCTAGTTGTTCTTTTCACTATTAAAAGTAGAATATTGAAGTCTCCAACTATTATTGTTCATTGGTCTATTTCTGTCTTTATTCCTGTTAGTTTTTGATTCATATATCTTGGCATTCTCTTGTTAGATATGTAAATATTTGTAGTTGTTATGTCTTCTTGATGGATTGACTTTTTATCATTATATAATGTCCTTATTTTCCCCTAATAATAGTTTTTGTCTTAAAGTCTATTATGTTTGATATTAGTCTAGCTACTCCACCTCTCTTTTGTTTATTTGCATGGATTATCTTTTCCTATTATTTTTACTTTCAACCTACTTGTGTCTTGGAATTTAAAATGCATCTCTTGTGGACAGTTGGACCATGTTTTTTATGCAGTCTGCTAACATAGGCCCTTTAACTGGAGAGCTTAATCTATTTATGTTTAATGTAATTGCTGATAAGAAAGAACTTACTTCTGTCATTCATTTACTTTCTCTATGTGTTATGCCTTTTTTATTCCTCAGTTCCTCTGTTACTTCCTTCTTTTGTTAAATATATTTTCTAGTGTACCATTATTAATTCTTTTCTCATCTCTCTCACTGTATTTTGTTATTTCCTTAGTGGTTGCCCTGGGGATTATAATTAGCATCTTGGTTTATAATAATCCAGTTCAGATTAGTACTAACTTAATTTCAAATATAAATCTTTGGTGCTATATATCTCCATTCATTCCTTTTATGCTATTGTTACCAAAAATTACAGCTTTATACAATATGTATCCATCAAAATAGATTCATAATAACTACTTTATACAGGTTTTTTGATACATATGAATAAAAAGGATTACAAACAAAAATACATTTATGCTGTCTCTTATATTTATTTATGTATTTACCTTTACTGGTGCTATTTCTTCATAGAGATGTGAGTTACTCTATACTATCCTTACATTTCATTTCTGAATGACTCTGTTTAACATCTGTGGAAGGGTAGGTCTGCTAGTTTTGTTTATATGAGGATGTCTTAATTTCTCTTAATAATAGTCTTTCCAGATACGGAATTCTTGATTGATAGTTTTTTGGTTTTTTTTTTTTTCAGAACTTTGAATATTTCATCTCACTGCCTCTGGCCTTCATGGTTTCTGATGGTACATGACTAGTCACTTCTCTCTTGCTGCTTTCAAAATTCTCTGTGTTTAACTTTCACATTTTGATTAATCTAGGTGTAGATCCCTTTGAGTTGATCTTACTAAGGGTTCGCTGAGCTTCTTGAATATGTATATTAATGTTTTTCATCAAATTTAGAATGTTTTTGACCATGTCTTCAACATATTTAACATATCTTCTTTGGCATATTTCAAATGTTCCTTCTGCCCCCTTTTATTTCCTCTCTCCTTTTGGGGTTTCCATTATGTGGCTGCTACACTTGATGGCACCTCACAGGTCTCTGAGACCTGTTTTAATTTCTTTGTTCTTTCCTTTCTGTTCCTCAGACTGGATAATCTAAATTCACCAAGATTATCTTCCCTTTGTGATTCTTTCTTTTGCCTGCTCAGATCTGCTGTTGAGCCCCTCTAGCAAATTTTTCTTTTCAGTTATTGTACTTTTCCACTCCAGAACTTCTATTTGGTTCCTTTTTATAATTTCTATTTATTTATTGCTATGTTCTGTTTGGTGAGACACGGTTCTCATACTTTCCTTTAGTTCTTTAGGTTTGGTTTTCTTTATTTCTTTGAACATATTTAAAATGCCCAGTTTCAAAGTTCTTGCCTAGAAAGTCCAATCTCTTGGCTTCCTCAGGGACAGTTTCTATTGCTTTTTTTTTCCTATGTATTTTCTATGCATTTTATTTCTATGCTATGCTTATTTCTTTGTGATCTTAGTAATTATTTGTTGGAAATTGGACATTTTGAATACTATGATTTGGCAACTCTGGAAATCAGATTATTTCTTCTTCCTAAGATTTGCTGTTGTTGTTGTTTGTTGTAGTAATTGTTAGTTTGTTTGTTTAGTGACTTTTCTGAACTAGTTCTATAAAGTCTATTCTTTGTTATGTGTGGACACTGAATTCTCTATCCCACTAGTTTAGTGGTCATCTAATAACTGGGAAGAGATTTACTTACACTCCTGGAACCAAAAAAAAATATATATATATATATAGTCTTTGCAGAAGGGTTTTGTATGTGTGTTGGACTATACCTTCAACACTGAGATAGAAGTTGACAGCTCTGCTTAGCCTTCACTTCCTACTGGCACAAACCCTCAAGGCTGGCCAGAGATGAGAGTTTATGGCTTTCTCAAGTCTTTCTTGAGTATGTGTACAGTCTGGGGCATGCATATGGCCCCATAGCTCCCCAAGAATAGGCAGGAGCTTTTGAAACCCTATTCCCCTAAGCATCTCATTCCCCAGCCTCTCTTCTAGAGTTTTTTAGTCTACGGATTGCACCAACTATTACCTATCACTTCCTGCAGCAGTGACTGAAACATTTTCCTGTAAATTTTTTTATAAATGCCTCTTTCTCCTCCCAGGTAGCAATGGGCAAGTTCCAAGTCAGGTGAAGTAAAGATAAGAGTTTCCAACCAGTCTTCTCCCAGGGAGCCAACATACATTCAAAATAATTACAATTCTGTATGAAGAAGGTCTGTTCTGCTCCCTCTGGCTCAAGGAATGTGAACGGTTACTTTCAAAGCTATTGATGTGCTAGGAAGTGAGGAATGAGACTGGGCAAGTGAGACATCACAAGGCTCACTGTTCCTGACGAGGCTCGGCTGCTTTTCTTGAATAAGTGCCCCCTTGGGATGTCCAAGCCTTTAGTTAATTTCCACAGTTAAAAAAATTTATTTCTGGCATAGTTTATCAATTTTTTCATTGCTTTTATGGAAGGGTAGAATTTCAGAGTTTCTTACTTTGCCATTTTTGCTATTGTCCTGTTGCTGTGTGTTTGGAACATGGTGGAAAGCGCACTTGAACTTTATAGTGTGCTTCTGTAGAACCATCCAGAGCCTCTAATGTGTATTCTCCGGAACACCGGGTCCATGGAAGATGACTGGTATAGCACCCCACAGTGAAATGCTTGTGACATGTTCCTTAAATAAAGGTAAACCTGTTTCCTTGTTGCATGATTTCTCAGATTCTTTAATACCCTATCAAATCTATGCAACTTCAAGAGGAGGACAAAGCATAGAAATAATTAGATCAGATAACTTGTGGGCTAGACATTTTATATTTATTATTTCATTTGTTATTCATACCATCAAACAACATATTTTCCATTTTATACACAAGGAAACAGAGGCATAGAAAGTTTAAGTAAATTTTCCCAGCTAGTAATTGTCAGATTCAGGAATCTAATCAAAGTAGCTTCCAGCCCATGCCCTAAGCAAGTATACCATACTGCAGGACTTCCCTAACTTAATCTGATCACAGAAACATTTGTTCATGGAGAATCTAGGGAATTAATGTACTCTGAGTATATTCTGGAAAATGCTGAGCTAAAGCACAGTTAATGACTGGGGAACTGATTTGCGCTTTTCTCAACACTTTTACTGTCATAATCATGCCACAGGCCCTTGCTACAACATTAAATATGATTGAAGAGTGAGCGGCACACAGAGTCCTTCAACCTATAGATTACCAGTACATAGGAGCTTCTGCATTTTAGTGTCCCCTCTCATGTAGGCATTAAAGGCTGTCTTTAAAAAAATATTCTTCCTTGATACAGGGTTTAATATCATAGTTTCAATTTATGAAGCTGTAGAAGAACGAAGTGTACGAAGTCCATCTTAAAGATTTGCTTTCTTTGATTTTTTACAGAAGTTACTTTTTCCAACAAAGAAAGTAATTTTTTCTCAGTATAGAAAAATTTGAAAAGAAAACAAAAATATGGAAAAGGAATAAAAAATTAAAACCTTAACACCTTCCAACCAGAGCCAGTTTCTGTCATCATATCTCTTTCCAGCATTTTGAGGCTCTTATTTTCTTTTCATCCTCGGAATCCAGCCATAAATATAATTTTTATTATAATTTTTTCATACCATTAAAAACTCTTCATAAACATCATGTTTTTATTCCTTCAAAATATTCCATTAGCTAAGGAAACAATCAACAGAGCAAATAGACAACCTACAGAATGGGAGAAAATTTTCACAAGTTATACATCTGATAAAGGGCTACTATCCAGAATCTACAAAGAACTCAAGAAAAACAGCAAGCAAATAAATAAATAATCTCATTAAAAAGTGGGCAAAAGACATAAACAGAAGCTTTTCAAAATAAAATAGACAAATGGCCAATAAACATATGAAAAAATGCTAAAGGTCACTAATCATCAGGGAAATGCAAATGAAGACCACAATGAGATATCACCTTTCCCCTGTTAAAATGGCTTTTATTTAAAAGTCAAAAACAATAGCTGCAGAGAGAAAGGGACACTTATATACTGTTGGTGGGACTGCAAATTGTACAACCTCTACGGAAAACAGTACGGAGGTTCTCCAAAGAAGTAAAAGTAGACCTACCATTCAATCCAGCAATCCCATTACTGGGTATCTACTCAAAGCAAAAAAAGTCTTTCTATCAAAAAGACACCTGCACTTGAATGTTTATTGCAGCACAATTCACAATTGCAAGTATGTAGAATCAACCCAAGTGCTCATCAGTCCATGAGTGGATTAATAAAATGTGGCATATGTATACCATGAAGTACTACCGAACCATAAAAAAGATGAATTAGTATCTTTTGAAATGATCTGGATGGAACTGGAGACCATTCTCCTAAGTGAAGTATCTCAATAATGGAAAAACAAACACCACATGTACTCACCATTAAATTGGAACTAACTGATAAGCACAGATGTGCACAGAGGGAAGTAAAACTCAGTGGAAATCAAGCAGAGGGGAGGGAGGAGGAAGGAAGAGGCAAAAACTTATCTAATGGGTACCATGACCACTATTTGGGTGATGGGCACACATAGCCATGACCCAAGCATTACAAAAGTTATCTATGTAACCAAAAATATTTGCACCCCCTTAATATTTTGAAATAAAAAATTCCATCATAAGGAAGTGTCACAATTTACTGAGTCTTTCCACTTAGGTTTACTATTTCAGTTGTTAACGATATTTCACTATTGTAAAGAATGATGTGATAAACATCTCTGGTTGATACACAAAGTGCTATTATCTCTCTGTAATACAGAGTTGGTCCAGGCAGCCAGCACACAGTGAAAACACACACACACACACACACACACACACAGATGCCAGTCGACAAGGGTACATGTGCCAGCCACTTCTCCAACACAGAGAAATGCAGTCAAAATAAAGTGAAAAAGTTGTAGAGAGGTATGGGGAAATATTGAAAAAAAATCAGACATTCACCAAAGCAGATTATATATAAAATATGAAACAGCCAAGAGAACTACAAGGATCTAAACACAAAGGTTGAAGGGATAGCTATTACTGAAAAGCATAGTCTTGCAGAGAGAAACAGGCATAGAAAGTATAATAAGTCGGGTAACAGAAGAGGGACACTTTATATCCAAGGAAGCAAAAGAGATGGTATCTGTTCCTTTGCTATTTAAACAGAGAGGAATAAACAGTGGTCCAATTATTATTTATGGATGTAGGGAACGCTTGGGATAATTCTAGTCCTCCATAGTTTAAAATAGTAGTGATGTCCATTTCCATTTTCTAAAGCATGAAATGAATTTTATTGAGGAAGGACAAGATAGATTTACAGAGCAGGAGCAAGATATAGGTTTACAGAGTAAGAGCAAGATCCATTAGCCACAGAATGGCAAACGGACCTCTCTGTTATAACAAAAGGGCCCATTTCCATTCGTTGAGCATGTACTATTTGCCAGTCTCTGTGTAAAGGGCTATATGAATTCCATCTCATTTAACCCTTACAACAAACTGGATATAATTATAAACAATTGATGAATGCAGAAAATTAGGCTCAAAAGTTAAATACCTTGCCCAAGGTCTTTCAGCAACAAGTGACTGAGCCAGAACTGAAAATACAACTCAGTCAAGAGCCTGTTTCCTTCTGCAATATCAAGGGGCCATTCTTCAACACAGTACACAGATGGAAATGAAAACATCTCACAAAGCACTCGAAGCAAAGAGAATACAAATTTCTAAATGCATTTTGAAATGGAACTATTTATTGAAGCTGAATTTTAGCCACCCCCACATCTCTCCAAAGAGAATCTTGAAGTTGAAAGAATGTTAGAGCCTTAAAATAGCTCATAAACTTTTCTACTTTAGAAAATCTAGTTCAAGAAAATTATATGAAAAATAAGGACAGTGATATGCACTAGGTTGTTCATCACAACATTATATGGCAAATAAAATGGAAATAACACAATGAAGCAACAATAAAAACTAAGTAAAATAAAGTAAGCTCATTTAAAAGGTTTATTCGTTTTGAAGAGAAACCAGACTATTAAGCTCATTTAATGTAATATTTTGGAATCACTAAAAATTTTATGTAAAAATTGTTATTACAGGCTGGGCGCGGTGGCTCACGCCTGTAATCCTAGCACTCTGGGAGGCCGAGGCGGGTGGATTGCCCGAGCTCAGGAGTTCGAGACCAGCCTGAGCAAGAGCGAAACCCCGTCTCTACTAAAAATAGAAAGAAATTATCTGGCCAACTAAAATATATATAGAAAAAATTAGCCGGGCATGGTGGCACATGCCTGTAGTCCCAGCTACCCGGGAGGCTGAGGCAGTAGGATCGCTTAAGCCCAGGAGTTTGAGGTTGCTGTGAGCTAGGTGGATGCCATGGCACTCACTCTAGCCCAGGCAACAAAGCGAGACTCTGTCTCAAAAAAAAAAAAAAATTGTTATTACATAGAAAATACACATCAATCATAATGGAAACTTGAAAAGTTGAATGCGAAACTGTACTGCATAATGAACACATTTTATTATTTTTATTTTTAAAATGTGTTCATTATGCAGTACAGTTTCCCATTCATGGAAACAACCCAAGTGTCCATCAATCCATGAGTGGATTAATAAAATATGGTATATGTATACAATGGAATACTACTTAATTATAAAAAACTATGGTGATCTAGCATCTCTTATATTTTCCTGGATAGAGCTTGAGCCCATCCTCCGAAGTGAGGTATCACAAGAATGGAAGAATAGGCACCACATGTACTTGCCATCAAATTGGCACTAACTGATCAACAGTAAGGTGTTCACACAGTAGTAATATTCTTCAGGGATTGGAGGGTTAGGGTGGGTAAATTCACAACTAAGGGATGCGGTGAGCATTGCAGGGGGGAAATGGCACACCTCAATCGTGGTTTGGGCATGGCAAAGTCAAAACATGTAACCAAAATGTTTGTACCCTCATAATATCCTGAAATAAAAAAAGATACTTATGCATAAAAGAAAAAAATCCTAAGAAATAAACCAAAATTTAACATTGGTTTCTATTCAAAGTTAGGATCACAGTAGTATTTTTCTTTGTGAATTTTGGAGTTTTTCTGATTTTTTTTTACTATTAACATGTACTATCTTTATGATAGAAAAAAATGTAATGGGGATTCCAAACCCAAACAAAAAATGCAAAAGATCTAGGTAGACAATGCACTGGAAAAAAAATACACATGTATTCATTCATTGTCAAATAGTTAGAGCTACCACTACATTTCCAGCAGGCAATTGACACTGAGAATATAGGGGTGAATCAAATAGACAAAACCATATCAGAGCTTCTTCCTCGATGAAATCAGGACAATAATGAACAAAAGGCAGAAGTTTAACAGAGATAGAAATAATAATTTTTAAAAAACACAGAAATTCTGTAATTGAAGAATATAATGAAAGAAATGAAAAATGCAATAGACAACATCAACAGATGACTTGATCAAACAGAAGAAAGATTCTTAAAGCCAGAAAAGAGGTCTTTAAAACTATCCATTCAAAGGAGAAAAAAGAATGAAAAGGAATAGAGAAATTCTACAGGATTTATGGAACACCATCAAGCAAATTCATATAAGTACTATGAGAGTACCAAAAGGAGAAGAGAGAGAGAAAGGGGAAGAAGGCTCATTTAAAGAAGTAATGGCTGAAAACTTCCCAAATATGGGGAGAAATACAGCTTAAAGGTCCCAAATGGTTGAACCCAAACAAGACTTTACCCAGGCACATTACAATCAAACTATCAAAAATCAAAGACAAAGAGAGAATTTTGAAAGCATCAAGAGAAAAGATACTACACACAGGGAACTCCATAAGACAAGAAGCAGATTTCTCAGCAGAAACTTTCTAGGCCAGGAGATAGTGAGATGAGAAAGTGCTAAAGGAAAAAAAACTGCCAACCAAGAAACAAAGATAGTCTTCAGAAATGAAGGAAAGACAAATACTTTCCCAAACAAACAAAAGCTAAGAGAGTTCATCCCTACCAGACTTACCTGTTTTACAAGAAATGCTAAAGGAAGTTCTCTAATCTGAAGGAAAAGGATGCTACTTAGTAACATGAAAACATAAAAGTATAAAACTCACTGGTAAATATAAGTACACAGTCAAATTCAGAATACCCTGGTACTGTAATGGTGGTGTATAAAACACTTATATCTTTAGAGTGAAGGTTAAAGGACAAAACTACTAAAAAATAATACAAGATACAATAATCTTAATGAATACACAATATAAAAATATGTAAATTGTGACATCAAAAACAAAATGGACAAGAAAAAAGTAGTTTTCAAATGCAATCAAAGTTAAGTTTTTACCAGCTTAAAATAGACTGTTATAACTATAAGATGATTTATGCAAGCCTCATGATAACCAAAAAAGCAAAAACCTATAATTGATACACTAAAGATAAGGGGAAAGGAATCTAAAACAAGCTACTACAGAAACTCATCAAATCACGCAGGAAGATAGTCAGAGAGGAATAAAGGAACAAAGGAAATGCAAAACAGCAAGAAAACAATTAACAAAATGGAAATAGTAAATCCTTATCTAGTGACAATTTCTTTAAATATAAATAGATTAAATTCTCCAATCAAAAGACATCAAGTGGCTGAATGAATTAAAAAGTATACCCAACTATGTGCTGCCTACAAGAGACTCAATTCAGCTTTAAATATAGGCTTCCCAAATATGGGGAGAGATACAGCAAACTAAAATGGAAACACAACAACATATGTGATGTGGCAAAAGCAGTTCTAAGAGGGAAATCTATAGCAATCAATGCCTGCATTAAGAAAAAAGAAAGATCTCAAATAAACAACCCAACCTCAAGGGGAAGAAAATGAAGACATGGAAAAAGATATTCCATGAAAATGGGAACAAAAATAGAGTGGAGTAGCTATACTTATATTGGACAAAATAAATGATAAATTAAAAATTTTTGGCCGGGCACGGTGGCTCACGCCTGTAATCCTAGCACTCTGGGAGGCCAAGACGGGTGGATTGCTCGAGCTCAGGAGTTCGAGACCGGCCTGAGTGAGATCCCGTCTCTACTAAAAATAGAAAGAAATTATCTGGCCAACTAAAATATATATAGAAAAAATTAGCCGGGCATGGTGGCGCATGCCTGTAGTCCCAGCTACTCGGGAGGCTGAGGCAGTAGGATCTCTTAAGCCCTGGAGTTTGAGATTGCTGTGAGCTAGGCTGACGCCAATGCACTCACTCTAGCCTGGGCAACAAAGTGACACTCTGTCTCAAAAAAAAAAAAAAAAATTTACCATGAGATAAAGAAGGCCATTATACAATGATAAAGGGGTTAATTCATCAAGAAGATACAACAATTATGAATATATCTGTGCCCAACATTAGCGCACCTAAATATATAAAACATATATTAACAGATCTGAAGGAAAAAAATGATAGCATTATAATAATAATTGGGGACTTCAGTATCCCACTTTCAAATAATAGATAAATCAACCAGACAGAAAATCAATATGGAAGCTATGAATAAATTACCCTTTCGACCAAATGGATCTAACACACATTTACAGAACATTCCTTTCAACAGCAGAAAAATACACATTCTTCTGAAGCACACATCCAACACTCTCTAGGACAGAGGATATGGGAGTCCACAGAACAAGTCTTAACAAATTTAAGAAGACAAAGCATATCAAATATCTTTTCTGACTACAATCCTATTAAACTAGAAATAAAAAACAGAAGGAAAACTGGAAAATTAACAAATATGTGGAAATGAACACACTCCTGAACAACCAATGGGTCGAAGAAGAAATCAAAAGTGTGTAAAAAATATCTGAGGCAAACTGAAATGAAAACACAACAAAACATATGGGATGAGGTAAGAGCAGTTCTAAGAGGGAAATCTATAGCAATCAATGCCTGCATTAAGAAACAAGAAAGACCTCAAATAAACAACCTAACCTCAAGGAACCAGAAAAACAAGAACAAACCAAGCCCAAAAGTAACAGAAGAAAGAAAATAAACATAAGAGAAGAAGCCAATAAAATAGAGACTAGAAAAATAATAGAAAATATCATGAAAACTAAAAGTTGGTTTTTTTAAAAGATATTTTTAAATTGAAAAACCTTTAGCTAGGCTAAAAGAAAAAAAGAGAGACAGTCCAACAAAATCAAAAATGAAAGGAGATGTTACAAGAGATACCACAGAAATACAAAGGCTCCTAAGAGACTCCAGGAGCAATTATATGCCAACAAATTGCATAACTTCAAATAAATGAATAAATTCCTAGAAACATACTCATCATTTTTATTCAACTTAGTACTGGAGGTCTTAGCCAGATCAATTAAATGAGAAAAAGAAATAAAAGGCATGCAAATTGGAAAGAAAGAAGTTAAATTGTCTCTGTTTACAGATTACATCATCTTATATATAGAAAACCCTAAAGACTCCACCAAAAAACTGTTACAACTAATAAATGAATTCATTAAATTTGTAGGACACCAAATCAAGATATAAAAATGTTGTATTTCTACACATTAACAACTATCTGAAAAAGAAATTAAAAATAATACCATTTAAAATAATATCAAAAAGATTAAAATACATAGGAATAAATTTAGCCAAGGAGGTAAAAGATCTGCACACTGAAAACTAGAAAACATTGATAAAAGAAATCTAAGAAGACACAAAGCAATGGAAAGATATTCCATGCTTATGGATTAGAAGAATCAATATTGTTAAAATGTTCATACTACTCAAAGCTATCTATAGATTCAATCATATCAAAATTCTGATAGCATTTTTCACAGAAATAGAAAAAAAATCCTAAAATTCATAGGAAACCACAAAAGGCCCTGAGTAGCTAAAGCAATCTTGAGCAAGAAGGACAAAGCTGGAGGCATCTCACTTCCCGATTTCAAATTATACTACAATAATATAGTAATCAAAACACTATAGCCCTGGTGTAAAAACGGATCATTGACCAATGGCACAAAATAAAGCCCAGAAATAACCTCCAAATGGAGTCCAGAAATATGGTCAACTAATATTTGACAAAAGTGTCATGAATACACAACCCCAGGGAGTGGGGAAATATATTTGCAAGCCCCATACATCTGATAAGAGGTTGATATTCAAGATATATAAGTAACTCATACAGGTCAATAGTAATAAAAAACAAATAACCCAATTTAAAAAATGGGCTAAGGACTTTAACAGACATTTTTCCAAGGAAGACATACAAATGGCCAACAGGTATATGAAAAAATGCTCAACACTGGTGATCATCAGAGAAATGCAAATTAAAACCACAATGAGATACTACCTCACACCTGTCAGAATGTCTGTTACTAAGAAGACAAAAGACCACAAGTGCTGGCAAAGATGTGGAGAAAAGGAAACCCTTGCATGCTGTTGGTGGGAACATAAATTAGTACAGAAATTATGGAAAATGGTACAGGGATTCCTCAAAAAATTGAAAATAGCACTATCTTTTGATCCAGCAGCCCCACCTGTGGGTATATGCATCCAAAGGACAGGAGCCCAGCATGCTGAAAACACGTCTCCACCCCATGGCCACCGCAGCGCCACTCACAGCAGCCAAGGGATGGAAGCAGCCTCTGTGCCTGCTGACGGCAGCATGAAGAAGGAGAATGTAGTATGTGTATATATTGTACATAGTTTTCAGCCTTAAATATTATTCAGCCTTCTAAAAAAAAGAAGGAAATCCTGTCATTTGCTACAACATAAATGAACCTGAAAGACATCAGGCTAAATGCAGGAAGCCAGACAAAGACAGACAAACACTGCACGAGCTCACTTACATGTGGAATCCAAAGAAGTCGAACTCATAGAAACAGACAGTGAACTGGTGGTGACCAGGGACTGGGGGCGGGAGAAGTGGGGAAGGCTCGGTTAAAAGGTACAAACTTTCAGATGTAAGATGAAAAAGTTCTGGAGACCTAATGGCACAGCATGGTGAGTAGAGTTAATAACAATGTATTGTAAGCCTGAAGTTTACCAAGAGACTAGATCTCAAGTTTTCTCGTCGCACGCACACAAAAAGACAACTATGTGAGGCGACGGGTATGTTAATTACCTCCACGGTAATCATTTCACTATGTATATCAAAACATCACATGTACACCTTAAATATACAGAGTTTTTATTTGTTAATCATGTCAATAAAGCTGGAAAGAATCTCTATCTTATGGTAGCCTAATTTTAGTGGAGTTATAAACAACAATTAAAATAAATAAGTAAAACATGTATTAGCTGAATAGTGATAAGGGTGTGGCGAAACGTTGGGAGGGGTGAAAAGTTGAGGCAGGAAGGCCAGGGAGGCCTCACTGACAAAATGGCATTTCAGAAAAGACCTAAAGAGAGCAAGCAAGCCAGTGGTGCAGGTGTCTGGGAGAACGCGGGCAGACGCACCAGCAAGCGCAAACGTGAAACTGCTAGGGCGTTCGAGATTCCCCAGGGCCCGGAGACCCCCTGCTGTTAACAGGGAAACCCGACTTCCTGCCTTCCCAGCAGCCTCCTTGCTAAGCATGGCCCGGAACTTGAGCTGCCAGGTGTCTTAGGCTAGGAAATAAGCAACAGGTATTTCGAGCATCCTAGCTTGGGCGGAAGGGAGAAGAGAAGAGGTCTTGGAAAGACAGCTGCGGCGGTGCACCTGCAGGAAAGCCAAGCAACGGGGGACCAGGGAAAGGCTTCACCTCAAGTGACCACTCTGGTCATTGCAGAGAAGCTGCCTAGAAGAGTCTTAAGGGTTCCAAAGCTGATCTGAATTCAGTGGCTGTCTGTCCTCATAGCCAGCTGGGGAAACCACAGTACGCAGCAGCGACATCTTAGTGCCTGGGGTGGGGGATAAGGAAGCACTAACAAGAAGGCTGGACTGTAAAAGGAAGTGCTGATGTGCAACTGGGAGAAGGACAAGGTAATGAGACATAATATTTTTGCTACTCTGTCTCTCTCATTGGTAAGTTGACATGGAGCAGATCATACTAAATGTAACATGCAGGTTCATTTATTCATTTAATAAACATTATGTAAGGACTATTCTGTGCCATGCACTATTCTAGTTCCTGAGTGCACAGAGAGAAACGTGGCAGACAAGGTCCCTGCTCACATCGCGCTTACGGTTCAGGGATGCAACCCAGAAATTCTGGAGTCCTCCCGCACGAGAAAGCAGTTTGCCTGAGGCTATCACTACGGAGGATGAGACCTGAACTAAGGAAGCACCCCTTTCTCTCTTCTCCTTGACCTTCTTCCCCCGGCTACCTAGCCTTCTCATAACAATTCAAAGAAAGAAAAATCACTGCCTGATAAAATTTTGCAATGAAGGAATAAAGATTTCCCTTTTGACCCAGACTTAGTAAGAAAAAAGGTCCAAGTAACCTATGATATCAGTATCTCCTCCCATAATTGTGGCCACCATAACCCTGGCAAAGATTTACACATGCAAAGTTTATCATCATTACCATTTTGCAACCTGCAATTACCATATGCACAGTTCACCAGCTTAAAATTTGACATCTTTTTAGCATGTTTTCCTCAGCATTAGCTGAAAAGATGTAAAATGCAAATTGTGTCAGTATAGATCAGACTTGTGAATATGCAGTATTTACTAGTCAATGAAAAAAACAAGAGAAAACTGCTTGTCAGCAACAGAGAGTAACAAATTGTGACTTAGAAGACATTTAAAAATGCCCCGATGCTTTGGCCCAGTAATTCTACTCTGGGGAATTGACAACTGTAAGAAAATAATCCTGAATGCAGGGTAAAACTTTTATAAGCAAAGATGGTCAATTTGGCATCATTTATGAGAAAAAAAAAAGAAATTGGAATAAGCTAAATGCAAAATAGGGTACAAATTTTTAAAATTATAATACATCCTTATGATGGAATAATAGGCAATTGTTAAAATGTAACATTTATCTATTACTCTTATAGACTGGATTATTGGTCCCAATTCTTCACTCCCCTATAGTTGTACTCTACATCCATATGGATGGCATGGCCTCTTGGTCAGTAGAATATATTCACTTTGGGGTCTCCTGATCATGTGATTTTCTTCAGCCAATGGGCTGGTAACAGACATGATATGAGCAGAAACGTGAAATGTGCCTATACGGTTAGGTTCTACTTCTTGCACTTCTACTGTTGCCATGAGAAGGACTCAGTCCATGTTTCTTCTGCATCTCCAGCCTGGGCTGCAGTCCCACGGATGCACAAGCAAGAAATAAATGCTTATTGTTGTATGCCCCTGAGTGCTGGGTTGCTATGTTATGCAGCAAAAACTGACTGATACAATTAGGGAAATGTGTGGCTACATGGCCCCTGCACTTGCAAGGTAGAGACAGAATCATAAATATTTATTAAAGGAACAGGAGAATGTTTATGTGACATTGTTGAGTGAAAAGCAGACTAAAAATTGTATTTGCAGTGTAAAGAAAAGAAGACCTGTGCTTGAAAAGAGAACACTAAGAAATCCATCAAAATGATGATCATTGACAAAATTTTCAAGTTTCCTAAATTTCTCTATTTTTTAAATAAGCATTTATTAGCAATATAAACAATTAAAATACTGCGCCATGACCGAATTTGGCTAACATTCAATTTATCCAAAGATAAACTAAACTTAAAAGGAGGAGGAAATAAAATCAGTTACAAGACAAACACATGGGTTAATAGCTGAAATAAATTAAAAGCCTATTTATGTATTTATTTATTGAGAGAGGGACTCACTCTGTTGGCCAGGCTACTAGAGTACAATGGTGTCATCATAGCTCACTACAACCTCAAACTCCTGGGCTCAAGCAGTCCTCTTGACTCAGCCTCCCGAGTACTTGGGACTACAGGCAAGTGCCACAACACCTGGCTAATTTTGCTATTTTTTGTAGAGACGGGTCTTGCTCTTTCTCAGGCTGGTCTCGAACTCCTGACCTCAAGTGATCCTCCCACTTCAGCCTCCCAAAGTGCTAGGATTCCAGGCGTGAGCCACTGTGCCTGACCTAAAAGTGCACTTAGACATATTTTTTAAAAATCAAAGCCACAGCATAAAAAATAGGCAAACATTAAAAAAGCAATTTTCACAAAGGACATATAAAAAAGTGAATAAAAGTCACATTGTCCAGGAATTAACATCAGGGATGTTTAATGAAACTTTAAAGTTTCATTTCAAATCCACTAAATTAAGAAAACAAATTCAACAATGCTAACACTTTTTGAAGAGAAGTTATGGTAGAATTATTATACTTGTGCTGTGCTTGGTGGCAACAAAACTTAAGACAGATGTTTGGAATGTCAATGTCTGACGAGTTATAAATTATAAAGACACTCCCTTTGTTCCAATAATCA
Organism: Lemur catta; assembly: GCF_020740605.2. Lineage (NCBI taxonomy): Eukaryota > Metazoa > Chordata > Mammalia > Primates > Lemuridae > Lemur > Lemur catta. The sequence goes on along the minus strand of NC_059144.1, from coordinate 1,970,082 downwards.
CATTGTTGGCAATTAATACTAAAGAAATAAAAGGACACACAAATTAATTTTAGTGCCCCCAATTGTGCATACAACTCTCCTCAAACACTTGGCTGACTCCTGAAATGGGCACTAGTGGGATGAGACTCCAAGGCACCCAGTGAAACAACAGGTGAAAGATTGAAAGAGCAGAGCAGAGATTTCAGCAGCTTCCCTAGTGTTGGAGTCATAGAGTTTGGAGTTCAAATTAAGCCCAGTAAGTGCCAAGTGCCAAGTCCCAGTAAGAGTACGTACCAAGTAAGAGTAAGTACCAAGCAAAGTCTGTACTCCAGAATGAAAAGCAAAATCAAAATAGATCCATCCTAACAAAGCCTGAAACCAAAGATCTAAAGATTAAAATAAACTTCCAGTAATTTAATTTCCTAGTGGAACAAAATTCAACTTTCTTCAGAGAAAGATAACCAACTGGAAATCCTACAACTGAAGAATACAATATCTGAACTTAAAAGTTCACTGTATTAAATTGTGTAGTATTCATAAAAACATTCTGAAATAATAATGCTAGCTAATATTTAGTTTCAGACATGTGTTTAGTGCTTTATGCCTGCCATCTTGTACAAGGTACCATCTACAATGTCTAGCATACAAAGAAAATTACTAGATATGTGAACAAACAGAAGACTGCTCCACAGTAAAGAAAACAACATCTGTAGAAACAAACCCAACATGATTAAGATGTTGAAATTGGCAGAATTGTTAAAGAGCTTATAGGAAAAGTAAATAAATATAGTGACAAAGAAACAGGAGGCATTTCAGGATAGATAAGAAAATTTGAAAAAGAAACAAATGAAAGCCCTAGAACTAAAAACATATAACTTAAATTTTAAAATTCATTGAATGGAAAGAACAGACTGAATAATGCAGAAGAAAGGGTTTGTGAACTTGAAGACAGAGCAATAGAAATGTTTCCAAACTGAAGCAAAGCAAGAAAATATATTTAGCACACAGATACACACACACACACACACAAACACACAAATGGATAGAATCTCCAATAACCTGTGGAATGCTATCAATCGGCCTGAAATACATGTTATTGGAGTGGAAGAAGGACCAAGGGGAGAGAGAGAAAAGGAGAGGTGAAAGGAGAGAAGATAGATAGAATATGGCAGAAAATAGAAAAAAATATTGGCCCAAAATTTTCCAAATTTGATTTAAAACATCCATCCACAGTCTAAAAACGCTCTGCAAAGAATAAAAGTGAAGAAAACCACACCTTTACACATCATAGGCAAACTGATAAAAGTCAAAGGTAAAGAAAAACCCTCAAAACTTCCAGGGATAAAAAAACACATTACATACAGAAGAACAATTATTTGAATGATAACCAAAAAGTCAAGAAGATAATGGAATTATATCTTTAATGCGCTAACAAACATTTGTCAACTTATTATTCTAAGTCCAATGAAAATACCTTTTAAAAATGAAAGTGAAAAAAGACATTTTAATTGAATAAAAGCTGAAATTATTTGTTTTTAGCAAGCCTGCATTATCAGAAAGAGTAAAGGACGTTTTTCCGGCTGAAGGGAAAATGGTATATGATACAACTTTGAATCTACAGGAAGTAATTAAGAGCACTGGAAATATATGTGGGTAAATATAAAACTTTTTCTTTTCCTAAAAACAACTGATATTTAAAGGAAAAAATAATAACCATATACCATAAATTTTGTATCACATACAGAAATAAAAATATAACAAAATAGGATGAAAAATTGGGGAATGGAATTACACTGTTGTAAATTTCTTTCATTACATACGTAGTGGGATAACAATGCAAGTTAGACTGTGATAAGTTAAGGATGTATATTGTAATCCCTATAGCAGCCACTTAACAAATACAAAGGGATGTAGCTAAAAAGCCAATAGTTGAGACAAAATGAAAAACAAAAATTATTAGACTAAAAAAATATAAAAAGGAGAAAAGGAGGAGCAAAGAACAAGTAGAGGAAACAGGTAGAAAACATAGAGTAAGGTGGTAGAATTAAACTCAACAACATAAATAGTTGTACGAAACACAAATGAACTAAATACTGTAATTAAAAGGCAGGGTTTTTCAGGAAAAATACAAAAAGAAGATCCAACTATATGCTGTTTAAAGTGATATTTAAATTCATAGATACAACTGAATTAAAAAGGTGCTGTGACCATATTTATAGCAGTCATGTAGAATTAAAAAAAAACTAGTGTTTCTAGAGATAACTAGAATATGCCACAATGATAAAAGGGTCAATTCAAGAAGACATAATAATCCTAAATGTGCTTATAACTATTAACATAATGTGAAAATACATAATCACTGAATCACTGCCAAAACTAAAAAGAACAGAAAAATTCACAATCATACATAAAGATGTTAACACTCCTCTCTTGGTAATTAACTTTTTAAAAAGCAACAAAACTCCCTAGGGGACATAGGAGACTTAAACACTCCCAAGTGATATTTATAGAACATTATACCAATAACTACAGGACTCAAGTGTACATGGCATGTCTACCAATGTAGATCAAATGCTGAATCATAAGCCTCAATAAATTCCAAAGGATTGAAAATAAACAGAATTGGGAGTGGGGGCCCAAGACAAATGACAGAGCTCAGTCTTTTTGGATTCCTGCTCCAGATTTCTCAGTGTCTGGTATTGAAATGGTAGGGGCAAAAGGTGAGAGTACAGGGACAGGACCCAGAGGAGCTCCGGTAAGGGGGTATGGGCAATGCGCAAAGAAGAGAAAAGTCAAGGATGACCCTGAAGTGTCATCCTGACCAACTGGAAGAACTTGCTACTTGCTGAAGTAAGGAGGACTGGAGAAGGGAGCAGATTTGGGAATGGGGAGAGAAGCAAGAATGCAATCGGAGGACACAGAATACGAAGTTTTTACTAGATATCCAGGTAAAAACGTAGGATTGCCAGTTAAGAATTTCAGTCTGCAGGGTACAGGTTGAGCCTGCAAACAAACGACAACAACAAAGAGGGTAGTCAGCATATGACACACTAGTGGGTTTTGTTTTTTTTTTTAGAAGCATTACATTGCATTTATGAAGGAAACTAAAGTTTCTGGGAATTAAGTCCAGTTTTGTTTCAATACAGCGTTTATATGCACATATGGAAGTCTGACTCATCAAGTGTGGGGCAGGTGGGAGGTGGGAGCAGGGGATGTGTATATTCACACTAGCGATTTTTTAAACACATATTTCTTTCACCTCATCTCAAATTAACACCCAGGTTGAGAACCTTTTCCCTGTAGTCTTCAGCCACAAATTGACATTGGAATCTAGCACCATATTCCCATTAATTACAACCGGATAAATGCATGCAGAGAGATGGGGATGAGGTATCTCCACACAGGTAACCCAGAGGTACAGGCCAAGAAACAAACCAAACTGCCAGCCTGAAGACCAGGGCCTGATTTTGTGTTTTATTTACTGGCTCAGAAAGAAAAATAATCATAAATTGTAGTTTTGTTTCTCTCCCTATCCATCACATCACAGAAATGAAAGGAATTGGTAAACGAGTTCTGAAAAATTTACAACCACAGTTTAACACCATGATGCCTCAGAAAGATCAGAAACATTTGTTATTTTCTGGAAGAAATAAAATGCCAATGCGAATCATTTTCAAATGCAAATCTGAAGCAAGCATAATTCTGGGTAACGCTTGAAAGGTGTGTTCTACTAAGCCTCTTTGATTCTCCGGGAAGATTGATGGCGTAATTATACTCTGGAGAGGAGCGTTAAGAAACTGTGTTGAAACTTATTAAATATGACACGCAGCGACTTTTCGATTTTGTTGGAAAAGTGTGTTTAAAAATAATTACATTTTAAATGGAATTTATAAATATCTTAGACCACTTAAGTGAACGGTAGAGAATTCTGCTGCAGCACACGTTTGTTGAGTTTGATAAGCGCTGTTGCCTGTAAGTGGGGACTCACTGGCAGCTTCCGCAGGATCAAGGGGCCGGAAGATTTGTAAAGCATCTGTAGGTGTATTTGTGCTCACATGTACATCAGTGTATAGTGACTAAAAAGAACCGTAGACATATATGCAAACATACCCAACAGTATGTGCATTAACGACCCTCCTCCCTTCCTTGTGGGTTAAAATGTCTTCCTGGCCACCAATTCCTTCCCCTGAGAGCCCATCCTTCAGTCTGCAGCTAGCACCATCATTCTAAAAGGAAAACCTGGTCACCTCACTCCCCAGATTAAAACCGCTAGTGTTTCCTCGGCTTCTGCTAACAGCCGGCTTCCTGGGAGCGCCATCTGCCTATTCCTAGAGCCCTGCGCTCAGAAAGGCTAGGGGCTGGGCTTAGCGCTCTGCTGCTGCTCTGTGACCTTGGGACTTTTGCTTTGGGAGCAAATACGATGGCGCATGCGCAGGAGCAGAGGCGCCAGTGGGCATTGCGCTGTCGCCATCCTCTGTCACATGCTTTTGCGGTGCTCTGGGAGCACAGCCTTCTGCCGACCCACGATGTGTGGAGGGTCAGCGAGAGTGCCAAGGGAGTGGGTTTCACTTACAGCCGAGTAAGCCGGGGCACCACGTGTTCCGTTCCAGCCGGGACCGACCTGCTTCACACGCGGAGAGGAGGAGGCAGCGCGGCCCCCAGAGCCTGGCCCGCCAGGAACCCAGCGCTGTCCCCGGAGCCTGGCCCTCCTGGAGCCCAGCGCGGTCCCCGGAGCCTGGCCCGCCTGGAGCCCAGCGCGGTCCCCGGAGCCTGGCCCGCCAGGAGCCCAGCGCGGTCCCCGGAGCCTGGCCCTCCTGGAGCCCAGCGCGGTCCCCGGAGCCTGGCCCGCCTGGAGCCCAGCGCGGTCCCCGGAGCCTGGCCCGCCAGGAGCCCAGCGCGGTCCCCGGAGCCTGGCCCGCCAGGAGCCCAGCGCGGTCCCCGGAGCCTGGCCCTCCTGGAGCCCAGCGCGGTCCCCGGAGCCTGGCCCTCCTGGAGCCCAGCGCGGTCCCCGGAGCCTGGCCCGCCTGGAGCCCATCCTGCGCGTCTGCCTTCGTGTCCAGACCTCGCCTCGTCGTAAGGACGCCAGTCCCATCGTTTAGGGCCACCCTGACGACCTCGTCTCACGTAGGTTCCCTCTGTCTCCCGCGAGGTCACACCCAGGTACGGGCCGGCGGGCGGGGCTTCAAGGCGCACCCCCAGGCCTCCGCGGTCCTTCCCGCTGCCCCCTCAAGCCCCGACGGTGCGTTTTCTAAGGGCCGGCCCGGACCCCGGCCCGCCCCGCACTCCAGCCGCAGCCTCGGTGGCGGCCGCCGGGACAGCAAGTGGAAACCAGGCCCCGACGCCGCCGTGGGCGTGACCTGCGTCAGCGCCACCGACGCCACGCGAGGACGGTGTCCCGGGCCAGGCCGCCGCCGAGGCCGGAACGAGGAAGCGGCCACGGAGCCTGGAGGGCAGAGTCCGTGGGACAGGATGCTCCCGGGAGAGCGGACGTGACAAAGAACCTGCTAGGCAGGGACTGAGAATCAGCCGCAGGAGGTCACAGCCACCTTCTCCGGCTGAACAGGCGGCAGCCCCTCGAGCCTTGAGCCGGCACCGTGGGCAGTGCTGCACACTGCGTGAGGAGGCCGCCCACGTGCGGCCACTGCCTCACCCCGTCCTCACCATGGCCGTGTCACAGGACACCGCATTCTCCAGAGGAAGAACGTTATGTGGTTGGCCCAAGGTGACACAGCCGATACGTAGAAAAAGGTAGTTGAACCCAGACTTGTGTAACTCCAAAAGCTATGCTTTTAACCTCCGTGTAATGACCTTCAGTCACAAAATTACAATAAACCTTATTACTGCCAGACTGTGTAAGCATTTTCATATATTAACTCAATTTGCTACTCACATCAACTTATGAAGTAGGTACCACTTAACCCCCATTTTACAGATGAGGAGACTGAGGGTCAGAGAAGTGAAGAAACCTAACTTGGGATCACTCAGCTAGTGAGTAGCAGAGCCAGCATTTGACTCCAGGCAGTCTGGCTCCAGGATCTGTGCTTTAACCACTGTGCTATGTAAGGGGCATCCCCGCTGGAAGATCCCATGATGGACCAGAGCAGAAGTCCTGGTACATTCCAGATACACATAAGCCCAAGGTCTATAGCCGCCTCTGAGTTAGGCTGGAAGGTGGAGGGTGGTTTTAGAGAACTGTTTAAAAGAACCTCATGCTGCAGCTCCGATGTCAGGAGGAAAGCGTGGTGCTCACACTCCTTCAAAAACCTGCTGTTCCTTTGAACTAACACATCAACACCTAGGCCGGGCATGCCCTGCAGACCTCTGCACAGCTCCGCCCCTGCATCCGTACAACTGCCCTCCAGTCCTACTGCTCCGTCACTCATTCATTGACAAGTCTATTCCAAAATACCCACAGAACACGTCACAAACTCAGGATCTACAAAAGGTTAACAATATCACTGATGACTGTAGTTAATAATAATGTACTGTGTACTTGAAATTTGCCAAGAGAGTAGACTTTGTGTTCTCGCCACACACACACACACACACACTCTGTAAGGTGAGGAATATGTTAATTAGAAAAAAATCTTGCCACACTGAATATCATTGTTTTGCATACATCTTACTTAATCTGTACTTTATCTTACTTCCTATTTACAGAGGATGCAATCCATTTCCAACTTAAAACAGAGATATAAAGTTACCCTGTAAAAAGCTCTATTAAAGTAATAGTCAAGATAGAGAAAAGTATTAAATAATAGTACAGGTTACATAGCTATGGTAAAAAATAATTCTGCAGGTGGGATGCAAATTATTGAGTCTTGGGAAAGGCTGACATGATAAAAAGCTTTTCAGTTATACAGAAATAAGTGAGATCAAGCACCACAATTTTATCACCTAAGACTACTTGGTTAACCTCTTGGAACTCCAATATCCCTAGGTATAAAATGGAGTTAACAATACTCCTCCTCCACTGTTACTCTGCAGACCAGATAACAGTGGGTACGAACAATGTTTGGCCCATCATAGTAGGTGTTTATTAAATACAATTTTGTTTTCCTCTTCACCAGCCTTTCTCCTTTAGATACTGGACCTGTGACTTTTCAAAGGTTACAGAATGAGTTTTCTTTGTCTTTTCTGGCAAACTTTCAAGGATAAGAGGCTATGATGACAGACACTTTCTAAAGCAGTGGCACCTACCACACTAGACACCACGAGAGTCACAGGCCCTGTCCTCACGGAGTCTACAGTCTTACAAGGGAGAAGGACGTTAACAAAACATTCACAAGAATAAATGCAGAATGACAACTGTGATAAATGAAATGAAGGAGCATGTGGTAATTTGAGGGGGCTTCCTGGGGGACTTGACCCAGTCTAGGAACCAGGTAGGGCACCCTGAAGAGGAATGAGTGGGAGATGACTAAGCCAAACAGGGTAGTGTGAAAACAGCATTGCAGGCAGAGAGAACAACATGTGGTAAGGCCCTGGGGCAGGAGTACTCTTTCAAGAAACTCAAAGAATGGTCCTGCGCTTGAAGAGTGTAATAATAACATTGATCATAGGAGGAAGAAAATGGGTAACTATGTTGCAATGTTCCAGAGATTGGGCTAAGGACATTAAGTGCACTAATTTAACTCATACAGTGGATAACACAAATGAGATGAGGTGGGAGAGGTGCGCAGCTTTTAGACCGTACAGGGCCTTGAAGACCATCTTACAGATTTTGATCTTTGTCCTAAGACAAAGGAAGCCATTGAAAAATGTTAAGCAAGGAACTGACATGAACATATTTGTGATTTAAACCTATTTTCTGGCTCCTGGGTAGAAGATATTCTGAAAGTGCACAACAGAGTACAGGGAGACCAGCCAGGAAGCTCCATGGAAGTCCAAATGAGACCTGATGTTTACACTGAGGTGGTGGTGTGGCTGCAAAGATAGGGCATATTTGAAAGATATTTAGGAGATAAAATCGACACATCTAGGTGCCTAATTGGATTTGTGGGGAAGAGGGAGATGGACTTGTCAAGGAAATCTGGAGATATTTTGGCTTCTGCAACTGGATAGACAATGACGCTATACATTAAACTGGGAAACTCTGAAAGAAAATGAGTTTGGTGAAGTCATGTTGAATTTGAGATAGTAATGCTTTTGAGACATCCAAGAGGAACTATAAATAGGAAACCAGAAGTTTGGAAACCAAATGAAAAACCTGAATTATAATAAATTATTGAGTCCCTGCCATATAGGAATGTGTAGCAGTTATTAATTTGCTGTCTCTCAGCTCCAAATCAAATTTGTGATACTGGAGCTGGACCCTGTAGACATTTCTCCTTTTCCGGCCGGCTTCATGTTAGGCATTGCCAATAGAGGGCGCAAGAGAGACACTGCAAGAGCAGAGTGGGAGGAAGAAGGCACTTCCTTCTTGCCACCTGCTGTGTTCCAACTGGCATCCAGCAGGTTGATGTGCAGGGGGCCTAGCAGCCCTCACCTCACTGGCACTCATGGATCAGGTGCAGCCAGTACCTCCAGCAAGTGTCTCTGCCACCCAGTGGGCTGCCTGTTCTGGCACAGTGCCTTCTCCAAAGTGATCTGAATCGTAGCCTTGGGGTGGGGGGGGGTCCTTCTTGTAAGTTTCTGAGTTATTTTCTCTGTTCGCTCTCCCTCAGCCCTAGATGGAGTAGCTGTTTTGCTGGAGTTGCTACTTCTCTACCTCCTGGAGTCTTTTTTGACTCCATTTAGTAGTTAACCTTTCTACTGGTTGATAGTTTATATTACATTTCCCCTTTTTGAAAACTAGTGTGGTTTCTGGCTCCTGACTGAACTCTGGCTGGTACAGAATGGTTGAACATGCAGAGTTTGACAAGATCCCCTGGGGAGATAGCGCAGAGAGCTAGGTAAGAGGTCCAACTGCTCAGTCTTGAGAAACTCCAAGCTCTATTCCAAGTGTGAGGAAGTCAGCCTTGCAAAGGAGATGGAGTGGGAACAGCCAGAAAAGTAGGGGGAAACCAAGAAATGTGTAACGTTAAAGAAACTAAGAGATAATACTGCTTCAGTATATAATAAACATAAGTCTTAAGGTGGAGTGGGTTTTCTTATTCACAAAAATATAAACCACAGGGATAGGTTGATAAGTATGACTGCATTAAAATGAAGACATTTATGATGTCAATAGAGATTTTAAAAAAAGGACTTAAAAAGTGAAATCACAAAATATGAGAAAATATTTGCAAAACACATAACTGACGAAGTGTCATCACAAATATATAAATAACTAAAAAGCAACCAAAAAAGACAGACTTCTAATAGAAAATTAACAAAGCTATGAACAAGCACTTCATAAAAGCAGAACCTAACTGGGAAATAAATATAGAAAGAAACTTCAAACTTATTAGTGAAGAAATGCAATTTAAAACAACAATGAAATATTATTTTCTGCTCATTTAATTGGCAAATATGAAAAAACTCAGTAATAGTTCATATTGGCAAGGAAATAAAGGTATGCTGTCTTATATGGTGTCTACTAGGCACATGTGGCTTTTGAGCACTTTAAATGCAGTCAGCCCAAATTAAGACATGCTGTACGAGAGGCATACACACTCAATTTCAAAGACTTAGTGTGAACAAAATAAGTAAAATATCCCATTAATAATTTTGATATTGATTACACATTGAAATGATAATATTTAGGGTATATATGGTTAAGTAAAATGTATCATTAAAATCAAGTTCACCTATTTCTACTTTTATGATGTCACTACTAGGAAATTTGAAATTACATATATGGCTCACATTTGTCAACTTAATCATGTTTGTTTAGAACAGTGCTGATGTAGAGCAATGGAAATGCCTATGCATGGTTTGTCAGAGTGTAAACTGATACAACCACTTTGGAAAACAATTTTCCATTATCTTATAAAGGTGGACATGTTCCTACTCTATGATACAGCAGTTCTCCTATGGAATATATCCCAGAAAAAGTCTTGCATTTGTGCGTCAGGAGACATGTGCAAAATTGTTCATAGCAGCATTGTTTGTAATAATCAAAAACTATGAACTGTACAAATGTTCAGCATCAGAAGAAAAAATAAATGAATTATGATATAGTCACATATGGAACAGTAGTGAAAATGAATAGAATAGAGCTGTTCACAGCAGCATGGATGAACCTGAGAAACTCAGTCTTGAGTGAAAACAGAAAACTACAGAAAAATATATAAAATATGCTACCATTTTTATAAGTTTCAAAGCCAATAAAAACTAAACATTGCATTGTTTGGGAATGAGAATGCACAAGAAAGGGGATGGAGTTGGGGAGGCATGTCCATTATTCTCCTGGAAGGTGAGTTCATGAATGAATTATTTTCTTTTGTGTCCCAGAAAGACATGACCTATAGTTGTCTGCTCTTCCCAAAAACAAAAGGATCATAATAACCCTAGTCAGAGCTATTTAACTAAAACAATGAAGAGAAGCAGGTGTAGTGATTTGAGGAAGGAGTTATCATTGACACAGTGAAGATACCAGTGAGGACTGTTTTTTCATGAAATGCTTTTATAAAAGCAAGGAGATTTTGGTAGTATATCTAAGGTGGCACAGGTATCAGGGAGGGCTTGATTTTAAAATAGAAGGCTCTTGGGTACAGATAAATACTGAGGAGAGGAGTTCTGCTTCTGGTGGACTGAAGAATTTTTGGTCAACCTTTCTGCTAAGTAGAATTATAACAACTATGTAAAATATATTTTTTAACAACCTATTTGAAGGAATTATAGAGCTATCAAGGAAAGAAGGAACTGGAGGCCAAACATCCAGGAAAAAATAAAGCTCAAAGAAATCAGCCCAGCAAGTGGCAGATTCCAAGAGGCTGATAAGCCAGGCGGGCTTTGGAGGAACTCACAGGTTTGGGGGTGCAGACAAACACTAAAACCCAGAACCCACCAAAGAGGAGGAGGCTTGGTAAATGCTCCAGGCTTTCTATTAGAACACCAAGGAGTTAAACTCTAACAGTAAGTGTAAAATAGTTTTAAACCAGCCCTTACAGGATTTCAAACTGAGTCTCTGTAAGGATTCAAGATAAAACATGATTCTGACCACTTCTGCCTGCAAAGAGCAGAAGGTAAATATTTCTGAGGAAATATAATATCATTCAAAGCCTCCAATTATCTCCATACTATTTCCTATATAATGTACAGCATCTAATAAAAAAATAGGCAAATTAGAAGACAAGATATGTATAAAAGGAAATAATAGACAATAGAAATGAACCCATAGGGTCACCAAATAGAATTATCAAACACATCTTCTAAATGAACTTGATCAATGTTTAAGAAATTAAAAGCTACATTTTGAGAATTTCAGCTAAGATTTGAAAGCCATTAAAAAAAACTAACTGGTAATTCTAGAACTTAAAAACACAATATAGTAAGAACTTAATAGTCACACTTAATAGCAGAAAAACAGACCTGAAGAGACTTAAAAAAAGAAATAGGCCAGAAGAAAATATTCAGGCTAAAAACAGAGACAAAAGGATAAAAAAATACGAAATATTGTTGGAGCCATATGCGACAAAGTGATAAGGTAATACCTTTGCAATCTGAGTTTGATAATGTGAGGAAAAAGAGAAAATGTCAGATGCAATGTCAGAAGACAAAATAAAAATCTTCCAAAACTAATAAAGCCACTAAATCACAGATTCAAGAAGCGCTAGCCACAAGCAGAAAATAGCCAGAACATTGCACCCATGCACATCATGGTTAAATTTCTGAAAATGAAATATAAAATCCTAAAAGCAGCTGGACAAGAAAAACATATAAGCTTAAAGGGAGTAAAAATAGTACTGACAGCTTTCTTTTAATCAGAAACAATGGAGGCCAAAAGACAATAAAATCATATCTTCAAAATGCTGAAGAAAAAAACTGCTGACAGAATTTGATAACCATTAAAGTAATCATTTATAAGACATTTTCAGACAAAGAGAAAGCGAGAAAATTTATCACTAGAAGATATACACTAAAATAAATGCTAAAGAAAATACTTCAGTCAAAGAAAAATAATTCCAATGAAAACTGTTAAGTGAAATAGAGTAGAATATGTGAGTAAATATAATCAATGATCTAAGACTCTATCTCAAAAACCTAGAAAAAGAACAGTAAATTAAACCAAAAAGTATACAGAAGAAAACAATTAAAAGGAGAATATAAATCAGTGAATCAAAAAGTAAACAAATAAAAATTAAAGCCAAAAGCTATTTTTAAATTTTAAATATGAATAAATCAAGCAAGACCAATCAGGGACTATAAGTGAGAAAAAAAGCACAAAGTATCAAACTCAGAATTGAAAAAGGAGACATCACTACAGATCCTACAGACATTGGGAAAGGCAATAAAATGATATTATGCCAATACATATGAAACTTAGAAGTAATAATAGTCCTTCACAAATTCTTCCAGAGCTTGACATATTTCCTGATTCTTTTAATGAGGCCAGTAAAACCTCAATACAAAAACCTCATAAAGCCATTAAAATTGTACTCTTTCTTGCTATTCTCTAGAAGAGTTTGCAGAGGATTAATATTATTTCTAAAGTTTGGAAGAATTCACTTATGAAGACATCTAGACTTTTTCTCATAGAAATGTTTTATTACATATTCAATTCTTTAATAGGTACAGAGTTATTCTTATATTTAAATTTTGCCTGTATTAATATTGGTAAGTTGTACTTTTACAGGGTTGTTATTTTATCTGTTTCAAATATATTGGCATAATGTTTATAATATCTTATGCAAAAGTTATCAACAAAGTATTATCAAATCAAATCCAAGTATATATCACATCATGAAGTAGGGTTTATCCCAAGAATGAAAAGTTGACCCAACATTTAAAAATCAATCAGTATAATTCTTCACCTGATCAGAAAAAGGAGAAAAGCCATATATCATGTCAATAGATGCAGAAAAAACATTTGCTTAAATTCAGTTCCCATTCATAATAAAAACTCACAGCAAATCAGGATAGAAGGAAACATCTTCAATGTGAGAAAGGGTATCTACAATAATACAGCTAACATAATATAAAACTTAATTGTAAAACAGGGAATGCTTTATGCTTGAGGGAGGGCTGGTTTTGCTAAGTGTGCAAGTCAGGATAGGCTGGGCTATGCTTTGGTAATGACCAACCCTAAATCTCAGTGGCTTAAGGCAGCAAAGGTGTTTGTCACACTCATGCCACGTGTCACTGCAGGCTGTTTGCTAGTGGATGTGACCTCCGATCCATGTTGTTCTCACTCTGGGAACCAGGCAGAAACAAGTTCCAGTATTTAAATCATTGTGGCTGCTCTAATATAGAGAGATATGAAGTGATACCCACTAGTTCTTAAATACTTCCTTCAAGGTGTGATAACATACCAGCTCTGCTCACATTGACCAAAACAAGTCACATGGCCCCATGTAACTTCAAGGGAACAAAGAGGTATAATTTTTTTGTATGCATGAAAGAAAGGAACAGGATATTGATGAACAGTGGTAATTTCACAAACCAAAGGAATGGGACATTTATATTAATGACTTCACAGAAGGAGTGCTTCTGGAAGATGAATCAGAGGCCAAAATCTTCAATGAATAAGGACACTCCAGGGAGGTCACAAAAACCAAGGACTGAAAGGACAAAGATTCCAGGGTTGGTAAAAACATTGACCTAAAGTTTTTCTTGGTGGCTCTGGCTAAGGGCATGTCCTCCTTTAACAGCCTAATGTAGTCTGTTTTTCTCTTCTTGGGTAGTTCAAGTATGCCTGAACTAGGAATTCTCCTCTGGTACCCTAAACTATTTGTCCTCATTGTTGTGTGAACTAGATTATCCCTTTAGAGTGTTAGGACCCTCAGTTCTCTTTGTAGAACAGTTTCTTCATCTCTCTCTGCCATTTCTCAAAGTCCAGATTTTAGATAACTCTGTACTGCTAAGAATATTTTTTCCTTTCAATTCTCTCAGGAAAATGCATAATCTCAGTGATAGCTTATGCTGTTTGATCCTCCTAAAATACTGATTCTTTATCTCTTGAGGCATTTAATCCCTTCCCTCAGACTTCCCTCCATCCTAACACTTACTCACTCCAGCTCGTATTGTGGTAAAGCCATCTCCCCTCTCCCTTTTGGCTGTCCTACAAATCAGGAATTCTCTCTCTCCCAGAAAACAATGGGAAAAGCTTCTCTCTCAATGGGAAGAAGAGAGCTATCCCAAGTAAGGGGTGGGGAACATGTGGCCTTCTAGGTCCTTACGTGTGGCCTTTAACTGAATCCAAATTTTACAGAACAAATCCTTTTATTTTTATTAATACATTTTTGTTCATCTTTTATATTTTCATTTTATTTTTAAAATGAATGTATTTAAAATACCAAAAAACAAAATAAGTTCCAAAGAAATAATCCCCCTAGATTGACCGGCACAATAAACCATAAGGGCTAGACTGACAGCTGCTATGCTCAGGATTTAGTTCTAACTTCCCTCGTCTGACTGGTGCCACTACCACACGAGGCTGGCTGACGAGAATTTATGGGGGTCAAACACACCAGTCTGTTATCAGCTTTCGACAACAATGCACTGTGTTTCTGTTTGAAGTGGAATTTGTGAATAGTTGCTCAGCTCAACTGTATTTTTAAATTCTGTCTGCTTAACAGCCCATGATGTCAAGGAAGACCAAGAGAAGGCAGAAGGAAGAAAACAGATATTTTAGTGAGGATTGGGAATTGCAATATTATCTTGTTTCTGCTAAAGAGAAGATGATTTGCTTGCTTTGTGGTACTGCAATATCAACATTAAAGAAATTCCATGCTCATCAGCATTATAACACTAATAAGGACCACAAATATTTTAAATTAGAGGGAGACGTGTGAAAGGTTGTACTGCAGAAATTAAAAGATGAAAAACAAAAGCAAAGACAATTCTTTCAAGCAGCAATAAGACCTGGAAATAATGCCACTGAAGCAACTTATAAAGTAGCTTCGATACTAGGAGAAAAAAGGGAAGCCATGCAGTGATGTAGAAATTGTGAAAGAATGCATTGTCAAAGTTGTAGGATGCTTAGACCCTGATAACGTTTCAAAGTACAAACAATTGCCTCTTTCAAGGAGAACCACTGGCAGCATGAATTAGCCTTCAACCTATCAGAACAAACTTCATGCAATATTTCAAAAAGAAAATATACATTATTCAATCACTTTGGATGAATCAACTGATACTACTGACTTGGCACAGGTTTTATACTTTGTTCAGGTCATAACAGGGATTTTCTTTTCCACAAAGAGTTACTCCCTTTGGGTGCTCTTGTGAACAGAACAAGGGGAATAGATATCTTCAACAACTTTCAAGATAAATGTCATGAAGTTAGACTAAATTTGGTAAATACTGAGTGAACGCACAGATGGTGCACCTTCTATGACAGGAAAACATGAAGGGTTTATTGCACAGGATAAAAAAAAGTATTAACAGATCCAGATGCTCTCATCTGTGTGCTAAAGGTACTATTATAAGTGACACTTTGCAACAAGTTATAAGTATTGTTAACTATATTTGTGCAAATGCAACACGACATCGTCACATGCTAAAGTTGAACATGAGGTATTCAGTGTGGATTTCCCCTCATTCTAAAGTTCATTGGCTATTGCTGGGACAGGTGTTAGCCAAATTTATCTCTGTGAGAACAAATAGTTAAATCTTATGAAGAATAGAATCAGCAATGTGAATTATTGAAAGAAGGAATGCAGCTTTTCTGTGTGATATCATGTCAAATCAAAACGACTTGAATATTTCTTTGCAAAGATAAACTAAGTCTATATATGATATGTGGCAAAAAATTCAAGCATTTCAAAAAAAGCTATCTTTTTTCAAAACACTTATTCATCAAAAGGAAATTTCGGATGAACATTTTCCCCAGTTAACAAAGGTCATTGATGAGCAGGATGATATATGTGAATCATTTGAAGAATACACAGCTGTTATAGACCTATTAATTGGAGAATACAATGAAAGGTTCACTGACTTGGAGAATCTTGTCATCACACTCAAATTAGCATTTTAGCCTCACCTAGTTGATATCATCAAGGCACCTAAAGAATGACAGATGGAATTGATTGAGCTCTCAGTAAAGGAAATATTAAAGTCATTGGTTGATGGTAAGATCCAATTGAAATATGGGAAAATGCAGTAGAATACCCATGCCTTTGGCAACATGCCCGAAAAATGTTTGCTTGCTTTTCAACCTCTCATTGTAGGAAATCTATTATACATTCCCCTACCTAACCCAAATCAAGACTGACGATACTCATCTGGAGGATCAACCAAAACTGCAGACCTCCATGCTGCCACCAAATATTCAAATGCTTTCCAACAAAAAGCAGACAAAACAAGCTCATTAAAAGGTTAGTTAACTTTAAAATTAACAAATAGTTCTCATTTTCTGAAGTTATGAAGTACATAGTAGTTAGATTTTTACAAAATAATGTACATTTTTAAGTACATCTAATGGAAGTTTCTTGAATGTGGCCTTATTTCAGCTAAATTAATGCAGCCTTCCTACATGAAAAAGTTCCCCACCCCTGTCCAAAGTCATGATATGCAAGAGTCTGATATCCGTGAATCATTATGGGTTGTCCTATCTCTTTTTAGGAATTTCTCATGAATTATCTGTGCAACATGATTGGGAGTGACCAAGCTGCTGGCAGCGCAGGGTCCATCTGCAAATCTAATTCTCTGCCCAAGCAAGTCTCAAGGGATGGGAGCAGGAAGGCCATTCTGATCTCAAGTCTAAGGAATGGTCTCCAAACCAACTTTACTAGAAATAAATCTGAAATTCCTGTGTTTTTTTCTTAATACCTTCAGAACCCAGAGGAATGCAAGAAATTGGCCCCCAATAAGTGATTGCTTTCATCTTTGATTCAGCAAAGAGCTGCTACGTGTCCTCATGTGTAGATACATGAAGCAGTGACTGCTGCTCTTTGGTACTCCATAGTCTAGTGCAAAAGATGGACATGGAATCAGTCAAACAAGGTAAGTGTCCCAACCCATGTTCCAAGGACACAGTGACAATGGATGCTGGAGTGGATGGTTTTTGTTTTCACCTACGTGCCCAGCATCCACTTGCCCTTACTCTGTTGGTACTCCAATATCCTCGGGAAGACTCTTCACATACACCCTCAGTCCAAATGCCTCACCTGGAGCCAGCTCCACCCCCTGAATCCAAGGGTGGTCATGTGATCCAGCCTGGCCAATCAGAGCCTTTTCTCTCCCTGCTTACAGTTGTGGGCTCAAGAACAGCCCAAGACTCAGTCAGAATCATCAGAATAGCTCCAGCTGGCACCTTATTTGCAACTAGGGTGAGAAGATCCTCTCTTTTCCAGACTAGAGTTGAGAGGCTGAGAACATGCAGGTGGTGGGAGCCCCACGAGGAGAAAGCCTGCCCCAGAAGGTCACACAGAGGATAGCAGAGAATCCAAGAAGGAAGATTCCCAATATTATTTGGGAACCTGTTTCCAGCTGCACCTGATGAGGTTGACACATTCATTCATTCATTCACTCAAAATTTATCAGCCATCTATTATGTTCCAGGTGTAGTTTTAGGCCTTGAGGATACAGACGTGAATAAGTCATGCAAAATCCCTACTTTTGAGGAGCCTGTAACACCTTAGGAGGAGACAAACAATCATATAAAATCCCTGCTTTTAAGATGCGTTCAACTGAATAGAAGAAGACATAACTAAGAAAATAAGTAAAATTAATAGTATGTTAGTGATAATTGCCATGAAGATAAATGAAACAAGGAAGGGGGTTGGGAGTGACATTTTAAGCTGGATGGTCAGTGAAGGTCTCATGAGACAGTAACATTTTCATGGAGATCTGAAGGAGGTGAGGGTGGGCCATTGGGGAGATGCCTCAGGCTAGAGGAGCAGCTGCCAGGGCTAAGGTGGGAGGGTGCCCGGCATGTCTGAGAAGCAGGAGGGAGGCAAGTGGGCTGGGAGTAAGGGAGGCATGTGTGGTCCCAGAGGGTAGGGCCTGATGGGCATCTGTAAGGACTTCAGCTTTGAGTCTCTCAAGGATGTGAGTTGCACCTGCAGCTGCAGGGAGGGGGTGGGGTGGTGGACTGAGCAGAGGACTAACATGGTCCTTCACACATTTTAACAGGATCATTCTGGCTGCTGCCCTGAGGTGACACTGAAGTGGGGTAAGGGCAGACAGTTAAAGAGGCTGTTGTAATAATCTAAGTGAGAGTTGTGACCATGGCTTTGCTTGGACTAGGTGTTAGTGACGGAGAAGGTGAGAAATGGCCAGAGCCAACTGATTCCCTAAAAAGCATTTCGTGTTGCTTGTCCTTCATTTGCAGCTGGAGGAGGATCAGCTAACACGCCCCATAGCACCTAATCTCAGCTCCCAGCCACAGTAAAAACACCATTATTTTAGGTACCACAAAGAAGAAAGAAATTCTGCCAATTAACCTGTGACATGTTTCTCACTTGACTTCCATGTTAGCGTGAACAGCTATGACCACCTGCACACAATAAGTTAAACTTTTGCCCTAAGAATGTGGATGGTCATGGCACAATTATGCAATGGCAAATTTTCAGCTGTAGTTTAGCATTTAAGTACTTAGAAATCAGACTTATTCTGGTCAGGTAGGTGTTTGCATCTTCAACCACCCGACAACGATTGTTTGGAAAACCATGTTTGTTCACTGGACCATATCGCTCCCTGCTTAAAATCCTTCAGTGACTCCAGAACGTATGTAAGATCAACTCCAAGCACCTTAACATGGCCACTGGGCCTTTAAGACCAGCCTGGCATTCAGGGTTCATCTCTTGTGCCTTGCAGCCTCATATCTCACACGTATTAATAGGAGTACTGAGTTCCTTAGTCCCCCTAAATGAGCCATGGTTACTCTTCACGATCTGCCTTTGCACATTCTCTTCCCTCCCTCTGAAATGTCTCCCCCCTCCAACCCACCACTTCTTCTCCTGCCATTTCTGCAAAATTCAAGTCTAAAAGGGAGTCTTCTCAGATCCCTCCTCCCTGCTCCCAGGGTTACGGGCCCTTCTCTGGGATACCCCAGTCCCCTGAACTCACCCACATCAGGGCCCATAAACACCCTGCACTGTCCAGGTGCTATGCGTGCCCTGGAGCTCCTTCGGGGAGCTTTGCCTTCATCTTCCTCATATCCCTGGTGCCCAGCATAGGGTGGGCACAGAAAATACAGTCCATAAATGCCTATGAAATAAATGAATCTGTTGGTGGCAAATAACATTGTTTTGCCTGCATAAGGAAATGAGAAATGTGCTGGCAAAATCAAACAAGTTAATGTGTCACTGGGCTGCAAGCCGGCAACATGAGGAAAGCCTTAACCTTGCATTTCAACAAGCACCGAAACGGGCAGTTAACCTTAGGCCCAATCTGCTTTCGGAATGAAATAACTATTTTGCCAATAAATATTTTAAAGCACATTTTCTGGGATAAAGGATAGAAACAGTTGTCAATATAAGGGTGATGAATTTCCTCTGCAAATAAAAGGGAAAGATGCTAAGAAAATTACCAAAAGCATGACCTTTGACCCAAGCTAGAACCACAAACCCCTAAAATTGGGGTGATGCTACATGGTGTTCAAACTATTACTGGGACACACAAGAGCCTGTTAAACTTCCTTGCCTACCTCTCCTTTGTCCACAGCTGACTCCTCACCTGCCTGTGCTCCATACCAAAGACCAGGAAGAGCTGGGCCCCCCAGTGCCCCCAGTGCCCCCAGAGCCCTGCACTGGCCCTTCACAGCACTTATCAAGGATGGCCATTCAGTGCCACCAGAGTAGGAACTCCTTAGAGGAAGGATGGCGTGAGCCTGACGCAGCAGGCGCCCACTTAACTTTACATTCACTGTTTCCATCTGTCCTCCCGAGAAGGGCTGTCCAGGTGGCATCTGAGTAGCACCCACAGCCTTGGGAGTTCTAGAAAATGGATCTGTGCACACAGGCCTATGACCTGGGTGACGATGGCAGCTTGCAAGGCAGACTGCCCAGCCTGAAGGCCAGCTCTGCTTCTTACTAGCTGTGACTAGGACAGGTCTCGTTCTTCAGCTATAAAGCGGGAACAACAAAAGGACCTACCTCATGGGGTGCGAAGAGGATTGAAGGAACACATAGCACAGTGTGTGTGTTGCACATAGTGTCCAGAATGTCTTAGCTCTTATTTGGGGCACAGTGGGGACTGGAGAGTCAGCACCACTGGAAACCAGCTTTTAGAGGCAGGTAACAGATAACCCACACTATTTGTACAGCTCTGCACAGCTTGTATGTATGAGGCACTTTCCACATGAATTACTAGTGGTTAAGCTTCAAACAACCCCATAAGGTAATAGTGGTATCGTAATTCTTATCTCATGGGAGAGGGAACTAAGGTTTCAGAAAGTTGCCCACTGACACACAGCGCTGGAAATAGGGTTCTGCTAGTCCAAATACTGAGCTCTACCGACCTGAGCAAGGACCTCCGGCCCTGGAGTTTAGGTGAGGCTGGGCAGCCACGCCACTCCTCCGCCGGGGAGGCTGCCGCTGGCCGCGCGCCCTCCTCGGAACCATGGAGCTTAGCCAGGAAAAGTTTCCCTAGGGCGTCGTCCTGGGTAAGTAAGGAGAGATGCACCCAACCTACCCTGCACGAACCTGAATGCGTCGTGGACACACACACACACATTGCAATCCGCCCACCCAGGCCACCTCCTTGCTCCTCCCTCCACACCCCCAGTGAAAGCTCTGGGTTCAACTCTCCTCTCGGAACCCGCCCCGGCCCCAAAAGGGCCCCCGACACAGGGCAGCTGTCGCGGTAAAAGCCCCACGCCTGGCACGGGGTGGGACTCCGGAGCTCGGCGACGCGGCTGTGCCTGGGTCCCCGCGGGTGGCAGCCTGCAGCACACAGCAGGCGCTCAGCAGGGGACGGTGGAAGGCGGGGTGCCCGGCCCGTGCCCTCGCCCCTTACCTTCCTCATTCTCGTCAGTCGCGGGGAG
Organism: Lemur catta; assembly: GCF_020740605.2. Lineage (NCBI taxonomy): Eukaryota > Metazoa > Chordata > Mammalia > Primates > Lemuridae > Lemur > Lemur catta. Next base: position 1,949,087 of record NC_059144.1, on the reverse strand, counting down.
CTTGTGGGAGTGGTTCCCGCCCATATTCCGCCGCGGCCGCCGCTGCTACATGCCCGGCCGCCGGGCGCGGGCGCGGGCGCGGGTGCGGGGAGCGGCCCCAGCCCGGGCCGTAGCCGCGCCGAGCGGGGCGGGGACGCCGCCCCTCCTCCCGGGTGACCCCGGCCGCGCTCGCCCGGCGCCGCACCTCGAGCCGGCGCCCGCCCGGGAACCCGCAGCTCCGCGCGCCTCGCTGGCTGCAGCGGGCGGGAGCGGGAGGCGGCGCGGGAGGAGGAGGAAGGGGGGAAGGGGGCGGGCGACGGCCGCACGAGGGGACGCGGCGGGCGGGCGCAGCCCCGGGGGCGGCCGGGCGGGGGGGACCGTGGGCCACCGCTCGGCCACAGGCTCTGCGCTGAGCGAGGGACCCGCCCCGAGGAGCCGTGACCCCGGCGTGGCTCGGCCAGGACGGCGCGGGAGCGGGCGGGTTGTGAGCACCAGCTGCGGGCGCGGGGCTCAGCGCCTAAGGAGCAGCCTCCCCCCAGCCCCAACAGCTGGAAATCACCGTCCCCATCTCGGAAAGCCGTGTCCTGAGGTCCCCAGGGGCAGGAGCCCTTCGGTCCGTCGGCCCCGGCTGTTCGGACCGGGACGGGGCAGCGGGGTGGCACCAGTTCTTCAACAGACGCTTTTCCTCTCAGTGTTTTCTAAATGTTTGATGAAGAAAGTCAACCCTTTAGGGCCTAATCTGACCCCTTCATTGTACTTGGAGAAACTGAGGCCCAAGAGAGCAGTGGTTTGCCCAAAACTGTTCTCCCTGGGAATGGCGGGGCGTGGGCCTGGGGATTCCCCCAAACTGTGCGGCACCAGCGTCCGCTTCAGGGGCTCGGTCCGCCTGTCGGTCCCCGGGCTCCCGCGGGGGGCTGGGCGGCCGAGCGGGCGATGCGCGCCAGGGGTGCGGCGTGCGGCGCTCGCTCGGGAGTGGGGCGAGCGTGGCCTCCGCGCTCCCCGGGCCGGGCGCCGAGCACTCTGCCGCCCCACGCGCCAGGCTGCGGGGAATCTGTGGCCACATCCTGCCATCTGCTGGGCGCCTGGCACCTCTGCCTGCGCTTCTGTGGCAAGCAGTTCCTCCCGAGTCTCCCCGTCCTATCTCGCCCACACCCGTCCCCTACGCGGTCTCCTTCTCTCCGTCTCTCTCTCCCTTCTTCTTTCTTCCTCTTGGGGGTGGGCAGGGATCCCTGTCTAACACACACGCACACCTCCCAGCGGCGGTGGGAAAGAGCTGAGAAGATTGGAGCCAGGCCCATCCAGCATGGCCCAACTCATGCTTATGGCCCAAACTAATTTCCAGAGCTGGCTCTACCATTACCGGCTGTGTGTGCCACCATGGAGCTCTCACCTGGGAAACGCGGGGGTTGGTAGGAACTCCCCAGGCTTGCTGTGACGACTGCATCAGGTAATATTTGTAAAAGCAGACAACACTGTCTGCCATGTAGTAAATGATCAATAAATATTACTTGCATTTCATTGTGCCTGCAAGCATCAATCCGGTGCCAGTCTACACCAGGCAATGTGATGGACACGGGCTAAAGGAGACACAGCCCCTGCGTCAGGGAAAGGACAAAGGTGGACAGGCACGGGCTCTGGGCCCATCCTGGCCTCATGTCCTTCATCTTAAAATGAGGCTAATAATAGTACCTTGCCTCTCTAAGTTGTTGAGGAATAAATTAATTGGTGTTGGTGCCCAGATCATAGTAGACACAACACACATGTTAGCTGTGATCCTCAGCAACAAGCTGTTATGTTAATTTACTGTTTGCTCACAATTCTTCCTTCTCTCCCTGTCCTTTCCATGGTGTATGGGAAGAAGTTAACAGTGCACCATTACTGAGTGAGGCTGTAAGAGACATTGTTTCATCTCCCTTGTGCTTCTGCTGTCCCCTGAACAGAGCTGGCCCTGGGTAGCCTCTGTTCCCAAAATGAGAGGAGCAGCTGCAGGCCTACAAGCAAGAAAAATATGTGCTCTTCTAAGACACTGAGATTTAGGGGGTTGTTTGTTTTGCAGCAGTATCACAGAAATAGCTGACTTTTATATATATATGAGATATGATATGATCTATGACATATATATATGAGATATATATGATATCCATCTCATACATATATGAACTTAACAGGCACACGTGCCAACAAAGGCTGACTGTGACACGTGCTGTGGGAGCATCCCAGGAGGCTTGGGAACAGAGGAGGCGTTTGCAGCAACCCTGAGAGCTCTGAATCATGAACATCCTTCCCTTTTTGCCTTTGCTCAACAGGCATTTTCTGAACACTTATTCAGGGCCAGGCCCTGAGCTAGGTGCTGGGGCCACAGAGGTGGGTAAGACAGGCTCTGCTTTCATGGAGTTTGAAGCTTACTTTAGTTTGGCAGAGGGTGGAATGGCTTTGATGAGGGTAGCAGTAGGGGCGAGCCCAGCCTCTGAGGGCCGAGTGGCAGCACCTGAACCACACTCAGTGTCAAAGGCAGCATCCCCGAGGTGGGGCAAAGAGGGACCAGCAGGCAGGGAAGAGGAAAGGGGCGGCCTATGCAAAGCCCCCAGGCTGAGGGAGAAGAACACTTTGCAGAAGCTGGGAGAAGCTCCACGCCACTGGACTCAGTGTTGGGGTGCGCAAGGGTCGGTAACAGCACGCCCCGTTTGAGAGCTTTCTGCACGCCCCGCTCTGTGCTGACGCTTCACGGGATGTGTGGACCCAGCAACCCCACTCGTCCTCTCCCCATTTACAGAGAATGGGCCGGGCCCTGGCGTTGCAGGTGCTTTTCGCGGTCACCCCTTTTACCTTCACAACACCCTGACGAGTAAGGGTGTCGCCATCCCCGCACCAAGGAAGATGGGGGCACCGAGAGGCTAAGCCAAGGTCAGACGGCTGAGGCGAGCATGGACCTATGATTTAAATCCAGAAATTAAACATAGATATCAAATATGAAAGAAAGGATATGTGTAATAATTCAAAACAGAATAGTGGCTATTTTGGGAGTTGTAAAATTCAGATTATTTTTATTTTCTTTTTAAGTGATTTCTCATTATTTTACATATCTTAGTAATCATTAAAAACAATGATAAGCACTTTTAGTTTGAAAAAATATCTTACAAACACTAAAATACATACACCTGATTGTGTAAGACATGTTTCACAGTTTATTGCTACAATTGCTGTATGGCATAGGGTGTTGGTAGGATAGTCCCCATTTTATTTATTTATGTTCATTTTATTTTATTTATTTATTTTGAGACACAGTCTCGCCCTGTTGTGCTGGGTAGAGTGCAGTGGCATCATCACAGCTCACAGCAACCTCAAACTCCTGGGCTCAAGGGGTCCTCCTGCCTCAGCCTCCAAGTAGCTGGGACTACAGGCATGCACCACCACGTCTGGCTAATTTTTCTATTTTTGGTAGAGATAGGGTCTTGCTCTTGCTCAGGCTGGTCTCAAACTCCTGAGCTCAAGTGATCCTCCTGCCTCGGCCTTCCAGAGTGCTAGGATTACAGGAGTGAGCCACTGCACCCGGCCAATAGTCCCCATTTTACAGATGGAAAAAGGGAGTCTTAGAAGTCAAATGGCTTGTTCCTAATGCCACAATTATTGCATTTGTTTCCTAGGGCTGATGTCACATGTTATGACAAACTTGACAGCTTAAAACAATAAAAAATTATTCTCTCCCTGTTCTGGAGGTCAGAAGTCAAAGTCAAGGTGCCAGCAGGGTTGGTTACTTCTGGGGACCCTGAGGGAGGGTTGTTTCTCCTTGGGTTGTGGCTGCAGAACTCCAGGTTCTGCCACCATCTTCACGTGGCCATTTCTAACTGTCTCCTTGTGTCATTTCTTCCTCTGTCTCTTACAAAGAGGTGTACTGGATTTAGAACCCACCTGGATATTTCAGGACAATCTCCTTAACTACCTGCAAAGATCTGTTTTCCAAACGAGGTCACATTTACAGATTCCAGGGGTTAGGACTTGGACACATCTTACTGGGGGACACCATTCAACCCCTCACGGCTACCCGCTATCAAAACTGTCTCCAGGCCACGCATTGACCCTCCACCTTGCACTGCACCGTGACTTCTCCCCGCTTCCTGCTACAGATGAGCCCTCCAGGTGGCCAGGGCTGGGTGCCCCAGGGTCTTGCTCAGTACCCAGCACAGAGTTGCTGTTCCACAAATATTTGTTGACAAAATGACTGAAAGAGGATGGTTTCAGATGTGCTGACATGGGGACTCTGATGAGCCCTGGGCTCCGTTCACACCACTCAGGCCTCTGGGCTTCAAGCAGGGTGATCGGGGAAGTTGATGGAGCCACCAGAGGAGAATGGAAGGTAGCAGGGTGGTGGCATTGCTGATGGCAGGGAGGAAGGAACAGCAGGCAGAGGAAACAGCCAGCACGAACACCAAGGCAGGAGCGCACCTGGCTTGTCCAGGAACTGCAAGGGTTGCGGGGCTGGGGAGCATGAGGCAGGAGTGAAGCAGAGAGGCATGGAGCTCCCAGGCAGGCCGAGCCTGGCAGGTGGCTTTGAAGACTTGAGGCTTTCTTCTGAATCCAGTGGGGACACACCAGAGGGTTTGAACAGAAACGTGATGTGACTGACACCTTTTAAAAGGACCCTCCTGCTCCGTTGAGAACAGACTGAAGCAAGGCTAAGGCACGGGCAGGAGCGCCCCTGTGTGGCTGCTGTCCAGGCGAGAGACGCAGTGGTGGCCGGTCCACGGGGGCACAGGCAGTAGTGAGAAGCCCTTGGTCCAGGACATTTTTGGATGGAGTTAGAGCGAATGGGATTTCCTGGTGGATTGGTTGAAGGAGGAGAGAAAAAGAGGAATGCAAGATGGCTCAGAGCTTTGGCTTGAACAACCGGAAGGATGGAGATGGGGACGGCTGAGGGTGGGCAGGAGCCCTGAGCTTTGGCGTGGTGGGGGGGGGGGAGGACAGCGGCGATTGGGAGTCCCCTGTGGGACATGTTCAATACAAGGGTCTGTTGTAAGTGTGCAGCATCCATCCCTTGCACAGTGTCTGGGGTTTAGGGGAGAAGTTAAAGCTGGAAATTTAAACTTGGGAGTCCAGAGCACAGAGGATGTGTAAGGCCTGAGATTGAAGGAGAGAATCTTGGAGATGCAAGTACCAAACCCAGGACCTTCATCAGAAAGTTTGCAGAGCTTGAGGCGCAGAGCAGGATGGACTGCACCGAAGGGAGAGCCTGCCTGCGGGGCGGCTGCGGGAATCGAACACACTGATCCCCAGGAAGAGCGCAGAACGCCAGCACCAACACGCGGTTATCGCTGGCCGTGAGGACAGCACAAGAAGTAGAACTGATAAAAGATGGGGGTGATGTCTAGACTGTTTCTGGCAAAAGACGTCCTCACTGTCATTTCTTCCTTTGGCTGACATGCCCTGAGCTTGTATTATGAGCCAGGTGTGGGGCTGGAAGCCCCAAGGAGAGAGATAAGTAAACATGTGCACCACCTCCCTGACAGAAGGCTTCTTGGTGTCATGGGAGCAGAGAAGGAGCTGTGTAATTCTTCCTTGTGTCTACTCATATGTGACGTCGTCATTTGTTGCAAGGACTGCATGAATGCATAGCTCTAGATTTATGAGAGATAGAAGTAAAACTATAATACATAGTAAATATACTTGAAAGCTAAGAACAAGTATGTATTTTCATTCCAAATAGAGGATTTGGTTTTTAACTGTTCTTACTTAGAAGTCTAGAAAATATACACAGAAAGGAATGTTCCAGGTGTTGTTGGGACAAACCGAGACAAAGGAGACTCAGTGGGTGTTTGGAGTCCGAAGCCTGCTGCCCAGAGGAGACAGGCAAGAACCCCATTCTCCTGCTGGTGCCTGGGTGAAGATGCTTCTTGTCCGGGGCACGAGGTCACACGTTTAACTTGGCCACCCTAAGCCGGGCTCCCCGCCGCAGCAAGGCTCATTTTTAATGAGGAAGTCTCCAGCTATGCACAGGGGGTGGATGACAAGGTGGGTCTGCACCTCTCCCACCTCGGGGCTCCTTAGCAGACAGCTGAGGGTGCAGGACTCTGGAAACCCCAGCATGCCCGCTCGTGGCGGAAGGAGTTGGTCATGTAACACTGATGCAATCTGGATGTGACCTGAATAAAGTCTTTAGTTTTAATTTTTATCTTTCAATTCCATTTTTCCATGGACATTTTGAAGTCTCCTCATATGTACTATCATTATATATAATTAAAAAAATTAACAACAAGAAAAGCTGCACCAGTGTTTGTCAAATAACTCCCTTTCTTCCCTCCTTCCTTCCTTCCCTTCCTCCCTCCCTCCCTCCTTCCTTCCTTCTTCCCCTCCTTCCTTCCCTCCCTCCTTCCTTCCTTCCCTCCCTCCTTCCCTCCCTCCTTCCTTCCTTCCTTCCCTCCTTCCTTCCCTCCTTCCCTCCCTCCTTCCTTCCTTCTTCCCCTCCTTCCTTCCCTTCCTCCTTCCTTCCTTCCCTCCCTCCTTCCCTCCCTCCTTCCTTCCTTCCTTCCCTCCTTCCTTCCTTCCTTCCCTCCTTCCTTCCCTCCTTCCCTCCCTCCTTCCTTCCTTCCTTCCCTCCCTCCATCCCTCCTTCCTTCCTTCTTTCTTTCCTTCTCTCCCTCCTTCCTTCCCTCCCTCCTTCCTTCCCTCCTTCCCTCCTTCCTTTCCTCCTTCCCTCCCTCCTTCCTTCCCTCCCTCCTTCCTTCCTTCCTTCCCTCCTTCCTTCCCTCCTTCCCTCCCTCCTTCCTTCCTTCCCTCCCTCCCTCCCTCCCTCCTTCCTTCCTTCCTTTCTTTTTCTTCCTTTTTTGGACTAAGTCAGTCAGAAATGGTGTTGGCATAAATAAAAAAGGGACCAGAAAAATAATCCAGACCACTGCCTTTGTTTTATGCAGGTGGCCAAAGCCCAGGGAAGTCCAGTGGCTTATATAATGTCATATAAACAGAGACAGAGTTGGTTCTAGAACTGGAGTTTCCACTGTTAGATCAACACCGCATTATTAAACGAAAAAATTTTAAGGGAAATCACCAACCTCTAAATAGCTGTATACTAAAGTTTAGGACCATTTGTAATACAAATATTTCCAGAACTGAAAGAAAAAAAATCAAGTTTTAATAAGCACCACTGGAGAATTAATCCCTCCCCTCAAACTGAAAGATCAATGACTCTCCCCACAACATACCCTTAAAGCATAAAGTGGATGCTTCTCATATGAGGATCCAATTGGATTTTTTTAACCATATCAGGATAACTCTCAGTCATATATTCTGTCCAAGAATAGATCTATCAAAATGGAAACCAGTGGGTAGTCACAGAGCAAGTTCAAAGCATTTCACTGACCAAAGGAAGTAAACAAATTCTTCAAAGGAAGCAGATTCCTTTAAAACCTTTGTATGTGGAAGAAATGAGGATGGATGAATTATCTCGAAGTAAGCACCTTCTTTTTCTACATCCTGCACGATGTTGGGTGCCACGCAGTCTCCTAAAGGGAGAGTGGCTGGACTTAGTGTCAGCTGTGTTCCAGCCAAAGCCAGCTCCAGGTCTTGCCCTCCTGCCTGGCTCACACACTGGTGAAGTTCTGTAAGGTCTTCTAACTATGCAAAAATAAAATAAAAACCATCTACTTCTCTGCACCGAGTCTGCTTAGCTTTCCTGGAAGGGTGACTGTGGGGATACCATGGAAGTTACTAAGGGGTTCTATGAAACTGACAAAGGATTGAGCACATGATTCTGTGTTACTTTTCAAATCCCAAATGTAGGTACAGAAATATGAACTGGAATTCTTTTCCTGTCTTAAATTTATATGAGCGGAGTCTTGTGACTACTGTTCCTATTGCTGAGAACATGATCAAGTGGTCCCCATACTTGTGTTTGTAGCTATAAACCCCAAGGGCTGTGGCATTTAACTTTATGTAAGAGGCTGATGTGATTCCCGGAGCAGGGTGTCTCTGTGCCAAGCCATCTTTTAGAGTCTGCTATATCAGATTTTGTTATCGTTTGTGTTAAGCCTATTTTATTTAAAACTTGAGTCTGGTTTGCTTAGAGTAAATACCGTCTGCTTGTACTCTATTTCAATATGTTCTGTTTGGCAACATTGTACGTTGTAAAGAAAAAAAAATGATAAAGGCTGTTTCCTGGCACAGCAAGCTGAGAAATAGTTTGCACATCCAGTTGTGTTGTTGAAAATCATCACACTCAGCAAATTATCCCTAGTGATTAAAAAATGATAATTTCAAGATCAACGTTTTTATTAAGTCTTTGTGTGTGTGTGTGTGTGTGTGTGTGTGTGTGCGTGTGAGTGCTCACTCAAAATAAGGGCCCATGAATTGCTGCTAATGTGGTGTGTCTGCATTTCTTGGCATTCTAAAACTTCCCTAGAGGCATTTTCGTAGCTGAGAACTTGGTAGCCCAGCAACTCTGCGCTTCTTGTTCTTACATTCAAACAATTTGCATAGTAGCTCCACGGTGACCTCAGATTAAGTGTTTGTGGGGAACTCTGGCTGTAATGTGCACCAGGCCGGGCAGCAGCAAGGCTCACAGCTGCCACACGCAGCATCCGCGCGACGTGTTCCACTGTGCTCTGGCCTGGGTTTGTGGGGAGCCTGAGGGACTTAAGGGGGCCGTCATGGACACTCTGAAACTGAACTTGAACTGTGTGTGTGTGTTGTGTACGTGCACGTACGTGAATATTTTTATGGGAAAACAGTCAAAATCTTTCACAGTTCCTTGAAAGGCTCCATGAACCTCCCTCGCCCCCTGAAGTGAAAGACTCAGAAGCACTGATGTAAATAGCCCAGGTCAGAGAGAAGAGATTCTTCTCTTGGAAGACGTGCAGCAGAAGTAATGATAATGATCTAAAAGACACTGTATACAGCACGTGCTGCATAACAACGTTTCCATCCAGGAGGGACTGCATGTAGGACAGTGGTCCCATTAGATTATAATACTGTATTTTTCCTGTCCCTTTTCTATGTTTACATATGTTTAGAGACACAAATACTGCCCACTGTGTCACAGTTGCCTACAGTATCCAGCACAGTAACCTGATGTCCGGGTGTGTAGCCCAGGAGCCACAGGCTGTGCCGTGCAGCCTTGCTGTGGAGCAGGCTGCACCATCTAGGTTTGTGTAAGTGCCCTCTGCGATGCTTAAACAGTGACAGAATCACCTAATGATGCACTTCTCAGGATGGATCCCTGCTCTTCACCAATGCATGACTGTACTGAGGTGGCCTAGGAAGCAGGGGACAGGACTTAAATGTTCTACTGCCACTGCCTCATATGACCTCAGATAAGTTGCTTCCCCTCTCTGGGCCTCAGTTTTCCAATCCACAAATGGAAAAAATGGAGGAGTTGAGCTGTATGGCAGAGTCTCCTCCATGTTCCAAGGTATCTATGTGCCCCTCTGTCTTCTTACAAACAACACACACACACACACACACACACACACACACACATACACACACGCACAGTCTTAGCTCAGCACTTGGCCACCCAGCTGGAGACTACATTTCCCAGCTTCCTTTGCAGGTAGGAGTGGCCATGTGACTAAGTTCCCACCAATAGGTTGTAAAGCGATGTGCACACGGAGGGTGCTCACCTCCCCCTCCTGTAGGCTGTGCTGGACCAGGACCAGGAGAGCCAGCTTCAGCCCGGCCAGAGAGGACAGCACCCTAGGGAGTCACAGCAATCAGACAGAAGCAGCTGTGGTCCAGGACACACGCAAGGAGCAGAAGGCCCTACCTGGCTTGGACCACCCACCTGCCTCTGCACTCTTTAGGGAGAATAACAGACTGTCTTGGTTATGATACTCCACAGCCATGCACCATATCATGACGTTTCGGTCCACACATACAACAGTGATCCCATAAGATGAAAATGGAGCTGAAAAATTCCTATTGCCTTGCGAAGCCACAGCTGTCATAACATCATAGCACAACACATTACTTGTGTGTCCGTGGTGATGTGGTGTAAACACACCTACTGCATTGCCAGTGGTATAAAAGTCTAGCACACGAAATTGTGTACAGCATATAATACTTGATAATGATAATAAACAACTATGTTACTGGTTTATGTATTATACTTTTTATCGTTATTTTAGAGTGTACTCCTACTTACGAAACAAAAGTGAACTGTAAAACAGCCTCGGGCAGGTGCTTCAGCAGGGGTCCAGGGGCATCGTTAGCACAGGGGACGGCAGCTGCACGCCTGTCACCGCCCCTGAGGCCCTTCCAGTGGGACAAGACGTGGAGGTGGAAGACAGTGCACTGATGGTCCCGACCCGTGTAGGCCTAGGCTAATGTGTATGTTTGTGTCTTTTGTGTTTTTAGCAAAAAAGTTTATAAGGTAAAAGAAAATTTTAATAGGAAAAAACTAATAGAATAATGACATAAAGAAAATATTTTGTACAGCTGTACAATGTGTTTGTGTTTTAAGCTGTATTATTACAAGAGTTAAAAAGTTAAAAAAATGAAAGAATTTATAAGTTTAAAAAGTTACAGTAAGCTAAGCTTTATATTTTAAAAAATAAATCTAGTGTAGCGTCAGTGTACAGGGTTTGTAGGGTCCACAGCAGTGCACAGTCGTGTCCGAGGCCTGCACGTCACTCACCACTCGCTGACTCCCCCAGGGAAGCTTCCAGTCCCGCAAGCTCCGTTCAGGGTAAGTGCCCTACCCAGCTGCACCACTGCTCGGCTGCTGTACGTGTCTGCAGTGTGCCTTTGCTCGGTTAGACACACAGGTGCGTGCCACGGTGTCACAGTTGCCACAGTGTTGGGTGCAGTGCGTGCTGCGCGGGCTTGGAGCCCAGGAGCCGTGGGCTGTCCCACGGAGCCTGGCTGTGCAGTAGGCTGTCCCTCCCAGCTTTGTGTCGGTGCACCCTACACTGTCCACGCAGGAAATCGCCTCACCACGCGTTTCTCGGAACATGTCCCCATTGTTCAGTGGTGTGTGGCTGTAGCTTTAGTCTGCAGATTCCTGTGGTTCAGCAGCATCGTCCACACCTAAACTCACGCAGATGGGTGAGACCACAGCCATCAGCACCATCCTCCTCACATCCAGAGCAACACAGGCAGACACACGGCAGGTGTCCAGCAAACTGAAGGAGTAAGTGAGCAAATGAACCACGGAATGGCCGTAACGAGCATGTCTGAATGCTGGGGATGATCCAAGAACTAGCCTGGACATGGATGAGGTCATGTCTAAATATTCTTCCAATTCTAAAATTCTGCCATTTTTTTTCTCAGAACTGGGGGTCACTTGAGAAAACAGAGTTGGCTGGCCTTATCTTAGCCGAGTGGCTTCCACAGAGAGGACGGAGGGTGGGATGGTCTTAGAGGGAGCAAAGAGATGTCACAAACACCCACCTATTACATGTCAGGCACCAGTGGGGCACAGAAATGAATAGCAGGTCCCGATGCCAACAACACTCACAAACAAATGAAGAAAACAGTGCAAGGGTAAATAAAAGCGTGCTGTCGCTGAGTGGAAACTGAAACAGGCTGAAGCACAGTGACATTTCAATCTTTCAGTCTCCCCAGAGCTGCTCTCTAGGGAAGAAACACCTTTCTCTTCACTGACTGTAACAGGGCTGGAAGTGCTTGGTTTGCTTGGAGCAGTTCATCTCTCAGAGCCTTCTCAGACTCCCCCAGGCATCCTCCGTCCACATCCGCTTCCTGTGTTTGCAAGCAGTGGACACTCACTAGCAACAGACCAGGGGTTCCGCATGGTCAGGTGTCCAGCCAGGGAATCAGAAGAGCGGGTTGTGATCTGAAGCCCACACTGGTTGTTGGACATGCATTCATTTACTCAGTGCTTCAACTTGAACAAGTCACTTCCTTTCTTTCTTCATTTGTAAAACAGGGATAATTTTTCCTATCTCACAGCGTTATGGTGAACTTTGATTCAATGTACCCAACAGGGTGACTGCCGCCTACAAAGGGCTCAATAAATATAAATTGATGCTGATTTGGTAGCAGGAGAAATATTGTTTTAGCCTGGGAGTTCTCACCAGGGGTGATCTCCCACTCAGGGGACACTTGGCAATGTCTGGGAACGTTTTTGGTTGCCGTGACCGGGGCGGCAGACTCGGGCAGTGGAGCAGTGCTGCTGGCATCTAGTGCTCAGAGACAGGAACATGGCTCAGCAGCCCACAGTGCCCAGGACAGCCACCCACAGCAAAGGAAATGTCCCTCCCCAAACACCAGTAGGGTCAGTGCTGAGAAACCCTATTCTAGCCCCCTCAGAGATGCCAATTTCAACATGATACACTCAAACACTTGATAGAGATCTGTTGTGTGCAATTTTAAATGCCACCCTTGCCTTAGTATTTAATATATAATTATAAAACAGTATTTCTGTGATTGTCAGTTGGATTTTTGGAAGTTTTTGCCTCAAAATAACAGAATATTTAATTCCTTCCATCCATATATTTGTTGCTGGGAGAACCTAATCCTAATTTCTCAGGTCTACTTGATTACTCATCAAGAAACGTCACCAGGTTCCAGTCTGGCCTGCAATTGTGGAGTTCATTGTCTGACTTCAGAGATACCTGGACCCAATTTGCACAATCAGAACCCAAAGGGGCCGCTATGTTGAGCAGTGAGATGAGGATGAGGATGATTTCCGGTGTAAATTGTGATGATTGCAGCACTATTTTTTCAGCTGATATTCATTGAGCACCTACTACATGTCAGGGCTGTGCTAAGTGCTGGATACTCGGCGGAGAATAAAACGGATACAGTCCCTTTGCTTATTGCACCCCGTAGCTTTCAGACGGCTTTGGCATCTACCATTACGCTGTCTGTACACAAACTGAGATGGGCGGGAATGGTATTCGTTACAGGTGAAATGTTGCACTTTTTGAAAACATACATGAAGAACCATTTAAAAAAATATTTTACAATTACTTTAATTTGCATTTCTGATGAAAATACATTCTAGTTTCGTAGACTTTGAATACAAGTATTATACAAGAGGGTTTGGCTCGCTGAAGATGAGTGTGCGTCTCTGCTGGGAACTTGCCACCTTGCTGCCTTGGGGGCTCCCCAGCCCCAGGTTCATCTCAGCCAGCTCCTTAGCCGGAAGGCAGCCCCAGCCGACCCCCAACACTACCAAGTGCAGAGTGCTTCCTCTGCCCCGACAGACTTTGGACATCCAAGGTTGGGTGCATGTACGTGGGGGGCCACAAACTGCCGGGGACTAGGCATTGTTGAACAGGTCGCCTCCTTTCACCCCCGCCCCAGCCGCCCGCCGTGGCACGAGGGCAGTCCGTGCTCCACAAGGACCAACCACATCACACTGAGGTTATATTGCTATGCTTGGTGATGAAGACAGGATGCATTTCCATACGTTTTCTAGCTCATCTATCTAAAAACTAATTCTGTAGTAGTAAGAGTCACAGTGGCTGCTTGAAAACGTCTGTGCTGCACAAATGAATAAGCAACTACGTGAAAGCCCAAAGCTCCACGAGGCTGGAACGGATCAGGAGCCGCAGAACGGAGCCTGCCGTCTGCGTGCCCCGCCGGGAACCTGTGCGGTATTCCCCAGTCCGCCTTCCCCCCTTTCTTCTTTGTTTCGAAATGTTTCCATGGCTGAGTTTTATAGTGTGTTCAGGGCCTTCCATCTCCCGCGCAGCAGCGAGTTTAGCTCAGTCCACAAACTACCTTTTGAAAGTGTGTGATAAGTAAACGCAGCCCGGGCGAGGTTCCCGCATCGGGATGCTCCACGGGGCAGACGGAGTCGGTTTAGAGACCGCGCGCCCCAGAGGACATGGGCCTTTGGACCTGGAGGCCGGCCCTCAGCTACGACCGTGTGGCTCCAGCACGTGCTGCCACCTCTTGCAGCCTCAGAGTTTCAAAAAGCCCCGGGTTTCATCGTCGCCTGCCAGGGTGGTTGCAAAGAGAAAGCGCGCTGGGTGGCAGCTGCCCCGCTCGAGAACGCTCCTGCCCTCCCGCCTGCCTCCTTCGTGCCGTGAGGGAGCCGCTCTCAGAAACCCCGGCCTCCTCGTGAAGGGAAAAAAGGAACCATTCAAATAAAAAACTAAAAAAAATAGGAGCTCACACTTACCGCAGCTTCCCGTGCCAGCGCCGCGGAAAGGCTGAGCCAGGTTCCGCAACGCCTTCGGCCCTCTCGCCCACTTCCCGGCCCGGTGCGTTGGCTGCGGGCCTTCCTGACAGGACACAGACCAAAGCGCTCAAAATGCTTCCCCAGGGAGGAAGCCTTAACTTCCAGGAGCTGGGGCCACGGGAACCTGGAGGGAGAAGGAGGGTTTCCAGGGTCCGGCCCAGCTGGGGAAACGCTTGTTTATGGTGACTGTGCCTGAGCTGTGGCCGCCAAGTCGCCCTCCATGTTGTGAGTGGGAAGACAGCAAAAGGCATCGCTCGCTCACTCACTCTGCCAGGGTGCTCTTCCTCCCACAGGGCCCCTCGTCCTGGGCTGGCATGCACAGCTTCCGACCCTGGCCCCGTGGGCCAGCGTGCCAGCGTGTGCTTGGTGGCCGGGAGCTGCTGACGGGGCTGGGACTGACATAGCAAATGCTCGTAGACCCCCGGTGCTGACCCTGCAGCAGGCGCTGCTCCAGGACTTCGTTCACAGTGACCACTCGACACTCTCTCAGCCCTGAGTGGAAGGTAAAACTGTCACCTCCATTTTACAGACAAAGAAATAAAGTCACACAGCCAGGAAGTGACAGAGCTGGCCTGTGAGCCCAGACGGTTTGGCTCTCTGGTTGAGTTTAAACCTTTAAATCAAACTGGGCCTCTGAAAACAGAACGGCGGCTGCTGGAGGGGCAGAGAGCCTGTGTTTAACCGGGACGGAGTTTCAGTTTGGGAAGACGGGAAAGTTCTGGAGATGGATGGTGGTGATGGTTTTACAACAATGTGAAAGTACTTAATGCCACTGAACTGTAAAACTGGTTAAAATGATAAATTTTATGTTATGCATATTTTATCAAAGTAAAAAAATTTTTTCATAGGTACCTGGGAATATAGTATAGCTCTAGAAATGGATCGTCTTTCATTATAACAGAAATCATTGAAGATGGAAACCGAAGTTTGGCGGTCGGTTTGTTTGGGGGAATGTTTGTAGCTCAGGAGGCTACTGGTCTCAGATTCTACTTAAAAAATCCTATACATGGTTGCATATCCATGATACGGATACAACGAACCTTTGTTCAGCTAAATCAGTTCTGTTAATTTGTTGGAAAGAATCTGTTAAGTGAGTCCTTCAGCATCCTATAAACAAAACAAGGGTAAAAAAAATAATCTCTCTGAATGCAATCTCTAATAGAAGGTGGTATCTGCTACCAGCTGGGGAGGTTCTAAGCACCCTGGAGGCACAGGTCTGGGAGGGAAACTAGCCTAAGTGAGCATCCCCTCCTGCCTGAAACGGGAGCCGCTGAAATCCTCACCACCACAGCCCAGTGGGGACCCGAGGCCCTGGGGTCACCTTCTAGACACCACAGGCCTGCTACATGGTGGCACCAGTGGAAGCCTGACCTGGCCATGAGCCCATGCTCTGGCCACTGCTCCTGCACCTTTATGTGTCCCCGAGAAAGAGGACCCAATGTTGCAATCACTGGCCCTTTAAAAGCAGCAAATCATCACATCCAGAATGGAGAACAGACCCAAAGCCTCACTGCAAACAAAGTTGCCCCTCATTTTCCAAGGAAAGTGAAGATCAAAGATAGGGTAGGACTTACCCAGGGTCACACAGCGTGATAGTTAGTTTCATGTGTCAACTTGACTGGGTCATAATACCCAGATATTTGGTCAAACATTATTCAAAATGTTTCTGTGAAGGCAG
Organism: Lemur catta; assembly: GCF_020740605.2. NCBI lineage: Eukaryota > Metazoa > Chordata > Mammalia > Primates > Lemuridae > Lemur > Lemur catta. The sequence goes on along the minus strand of NC_059144.1, from coordinate 1,933,293 downwards.
TTTTAGATGAGATTAACATTTAAATGAGGAGGTTTTGAATAAAGTGTATTATAGTCCATAATGTGGATGGGCCTTGTCTAATCAGTTGAAGGCCCAGAAAAAGACTGGGGCCCACTAAGAAGGAGAGAATTCTACCTCCAGGCGGCCTTTGGAGTAGAGCTGCAGCTCTCATCCAACCATCTGTCCATCTATCCATCTAACCACAGACACACACATTCCATTGGTTCTGTTTCTCTGGAGAACCTAATACACCAGCTTGTTGGCATCTGTGTAAATTACATCTTTCCTCTTGCCTTCTGTTTACCCTCAACGAACATATATTGAGTCCCTTGTCTTCAGTAGCAGGATAGTGTCATGGTTAGAGACACAGATTGAGCCCGGCTGTCTGGGTTTGTACCTGGGCTCCACTGTTAATTGCATGATCCTGAGCAAGGTCTCGCCCTCTGGTTCCTCCTCTGTCAGGTGGGGCTGGGATAATACCATCACCTACCTGGTAGGGGTTTTATGAGGATTGCTTTGATTAAAGTGTGTAATGACCTAAGAAAAGACTTCGAGTTAATCAAAAGGGAGATTATCCAGGTAATCCTAACCCAGTCACACAAACCCTTTAAAACCAGAAAGGTTTTGCTGGCTGGTGCCATATGAGGAAGTCAGAGAGATTCCGGGTGTGAAAAAGATTCAACCTACTGGCTTGACCGTGGAGGGAGGCACAGGAGAGGGGATGCTGGTGGCTGCTAGAAGCAGACAGTGGTCCCTGGCTGGCCACCAGCCAGGAAATGGAACCTCAGACCTATAGACCTCACGTATCCAACTCACACGGTATCCACATCAGCTACTGTTTCCTGGTACCCAAACCATCACGGTGGGATGGATGTGGCAGCCTAGCAGAAAAGGTTCATCAATTTCACAGTGTTGCCAGATGCCGACCTTACATCTTCACAGAGCACCCACCAGTCTCCACGCTGGGCTTGGGGGATTCCGAGATGATCAGTGTAGCTCCTGCCATCAAGAAATCTCGGGGGGATGGGCAGGACATGGACAATGTATATGACCTAAACTTATGTACCCCCGATGAGCTGAAATAAAAAAAAAAAAAAAAAGAAAGAAATCTCAAATCTGAAAAAGAAATGGACAAACCCCTGGAAGGCAGTTATGGGGAATATGGCACATACATTGCTAGCTTGAAAAATCATCATCATCAAATAACAATGTATCAGTCAGCATATTTATTTTCCAATTAGCGGCTGTGTAACAAATCACCACAAACTTGAATACTTAAAAACAATGCTGATTTATTAGCTGGCAGCTCTGGAGACCAACATCTGGGTGGAATCAGCTGGGTCCTCTGCTCTGGCTCTCGACAAGGCCAAAATCAAAGGTGTCTCGGCCTCGGCTCATATCTGGGAGCTCTGCGGGGGAAACTGCTTCCAGGTTCAGATTGTTAACAGAGCTCAGTTGCTCACAGCTATAGGTCTGAGGTCCTGACTCCTCACTGGTGGCCAGCCAGGGACCACTGTCTGCTTCTAGCAGCCACCAGCATTCCTCCTCCTGTGTCTCCCTCCACCACCAAGCCAGCAACAGCAGGCTGAGTCTCTTTCACACCTGGAATCTCTCTGACTCCTCATCTGGCACCAGCCTGCAAAACTCTTCTGCTTTTAAAGGGTTCATGTGATTGGGTCAGAATCACCTGTATAACCTCTTTTTCAATTAACTTGATGTCAATTGATTAGTACCTTTTACTATGACTGCAAGATCCCTGTTGCCATGTAACTAACCTAATCACAGGAGGGACATCTCATCCTATCCACAGGCTCCACCCACACTCAGAGGAGGGGTTCCACAAGGATCATGGGGGGTCACCACAGAATTGTGTCTCCCAGGGTCAGGGTGGGCTAGGTTATGCTGCAGCAACATACAACCCCTTGTCCACACCACAGGTTGGCTGGGGCATTGCTCAGGGTCTTCTCCCCCTCAGCTGAGGCTGACAGAGCAGCCACTGTCTCCGACGTGATGGTCCCCTGGTAGAGAGAAAGCAGCAGCATGACAGAGCATGCAGGAAAGATGCACAGGCTCTTAAGGCTTCTGCCTAGAAGTAAAACCCATCACCGCCCTTACGAGGCATTGTATAAAATAACCCACAGGGCTGCAGGTGACTTCCGTGGGACAGGGAAGCTCAGTCCTGGCCCAAGTCCAGGAGAGAGAGAACTGAATATATATGCTGACCAGCACTGAGGATTGGCACTAATTGGGAATTGTCAAAAAGTAACTGCTATGAGCTCCAGCTCAGGGCCAGGCACTCTGCTGGGTGCAGCATTGGTCAGACTCTTTCATTTGCAAGTGACAGAGTGAAAGGTCACTGAGACCAGCTCAGGCCAAAGGAACTCTGCCTTAGCTCTATAGCTAGAAACGGCCCTGGAGCAGCTGACGGAGTCGGAGGAAGAGTTGCAGGGTGGACTCGGTCTCCGGTCTGGCTGCAGCCTGGTCAGATTCTCCTCCTCCACCCACTTCCCAGCCGCCCTGTACCCCCTGCCCTTGCTGCTCCCCCTGCAGAGAGGCCCACCCCAGGGCAGGAGACTTAACATTAGTGGAGTGAAAGGGCAGCTCGGGTCCTGTGCCCGTCTATTAAGCCCAGGGAAGGATCTGGTTGGTCTATCCTAGGCCAGGTGTCCTCGCCATTCCCACAGCAGGAGGTACGAACGGCCCAAGGTGGAGTGCAGGAACAGGGCCTCCTACCAGAAAGGAAGAAAACAAAGCCACAGTCACTCCAGCTGTTTCACGTTTATTTCGTCTTCTCAAAAACTCTGCAATAAATGTTATAAGCCCCACGCATGAGGGAGACGGGTACCTGTGTGTAGCAAGTGAGATCTAAGCTGAAGTCTTTGTCACTCAAAAGCCAAGCTGGGACTCTCCTTGAAAAAACTTCTTCTGAGTCCCTTCTGCATAAACAGGCCCGGGGGGACATTCGGGACAGAGCTCCTCCCAAGCGCTGGTTCCCATTAGAGCTTGAATCTGCTTTTGGGGGCCTTATTTATGGAGGGATCTTTGTTCTAAAACACGGACTCTTTTCATAATCCCTGCCCAAAAGCAAAGCCCAGCCTTGGTGTTTGTCTTCATTCCTTCACTCTGGACAGTATGGGCCAACATTCCACTTGGGTTTGCCAACAGCAAAAGTAACCAACTGGAAAACACAAGCTATAACCAGGAGGAGATACACTGCTTTTCACCAAAGAAATGCCAATGTCAACAGCAGCACTGGCGACCACGTGCTGGCTGGACGCTCCACCTACGCCCCCGCCTGGTACCTCCCGGCTGTCACTACTGGGTCAGGGCAGTCCAGACAGCACTGGCTTCTGGCTTGTGACCTCCAGTGCAGCCAGGAGTGGGGAGACCTGCAGGGGGCCCCTTTGCTAGCATTGACGTCTTAGTGCCAGGCTCTGACACTAGCACCCAGACTCCTTGTGTGGCCAGTGCGATGTTCTCTATGGGACGGAAGCCACCATGGCCTCTCCCAGTCGCTGGCAGCAACCACTATTGGCTGGAGGTTGGGTGACAGGGGAGATCTGAGAGTGGCCATTTCAGCCTTGGCTGCCGTCATACGTGGGCCCAGGACGGGAACAGGAGGAGCAGGCAGGAGAGGTACTAGTCTATGTTCCAGCCAAGTCTCGAGAGGCCAGAGCCAACCGTGAGTTCCTGTTCCTTACGGTCAGCTCGGGACGTCCCATAGACCCTCAGAACTAAGAACCAAGACAATTTTCCTGGTCTCCTTCGTCACTCATTGAAATACGCCCATCTGAACAGTCAGAAAGAAAGAGTTACATGCACTTTTTCCAGAAATGCTAAAAAAAAAAAAAAAAAGTAAAAAAAAAAAGTCCCAGACCCTTAAAATACTAAGTCACAAAACAAGAAACACAGGAATTAAGCCATAGGCCGCTGAGATCTGGTATTTCCCAGAAGGGTTTTCATTCTGTGTGTGTCTACAGCTGCGACAGGCTGGGGGCTTGTGGCAGCCTGGAAGGGGGACTGAGAGAGGCCTCGGCCACAGGACGTGACATCCCCTGGGCCATCATGGCTGTGTCGGAGAACGACGAGCATCGTGCACATTGTGGCGACTCTCAGCCTCCACCGCACCTACCCCCACCCCAGGGTGTCCCAGCTGCTCGGCCAACATGGGCTAAATTGGACTATGCCCACACGTGTGATCATGTCTGTCTTGCTACAGTTTGGGGCGGATACCCCTGTTGGGCCAGGCCCTTAGTTTCAGTTTGGGTTTTCCCGAAAGCAGACTCTGAGGCGAGAATCTGAGTGCAAACGGCTTATTTGGGAGTGAAGACAGAAGTGGGGAGCGAGACAGGGACAGGCGGCACCAAGAACTCCATCAGGCGCTATCAGGCCGGTTCCGGGGGGCCTGGGCTGCATCCCCCCAGGGAACTGCGGGCGGCTCTGCAGAACCCCTCAGAGTCACCCCGCCAACAGGCAAAGGAGTCGGGGTACCTGCACGGACGAGTTAGGAGCCCGCTGAGCGGAGACAGCGGAGCGGCAGGTGTCCCAGCAGCCAGGTTAAAGCCACACGAAACACGGAGCCAGGTCTCTGACGACGCCCGCAGTGCGCAGAGGAAGAGGCTGCACTGGAGGAAGCCCCGCTGCACCGTGTCACCTCCACCTGGGGCCCGGCACACCACGGGGACGGTCGGGGGACCAGCACAGACATGGGGTGGGTCGTCTCACTGTGGAGAGAGCCCGAACAGAAGGGGGAGGGGGAGGAGCAGGACTGGAGAGCAGGTGCCGGGTCCTGAGTCAGAGGTGGGGAAGAACCTTCAAGGCCCCCATGTGGAGGGGACACGCCCAAGGCCTCAGGCCCAGGAATGGAGGCGCCTGGCGAACGTGCAAGGCCCGGCCAGCCCGGGCGCTCCAGAGCCTGCCCGCAAGCTCCGGCTGTGCCCCGTCTGGGCTGGGTAGGGCGGCTCCCCTGACCTGTGGGGCCTGCCGAGTGAAGCCTTGGTCGCCGTTATGGTCGGGCCTGAAAGATCACAGGGAGGTTTGTACACCTCCCAACTTCTGCCAGTCGTCGCTTGAGGGCTGCTCCCGGGGCGTGAAGAGTCCCGCAGTTCCGGCCGTGGGCAAAGCTGGCACCTATGGCCAAGGGAGGGCCGGAGGCAGAAAGCCAGTGTGGCAGGCAAAGTCCAGCCACCTGTCCTGAGAGCTGGGGCCTGGGGCCGCCTGCAGTGCGAGGCTCAGGACGCTCTGCAGTGGTCACGGGAGAGGTGCTGCCTCTCTGGACAGGGACGGGGAAAGCCTGTGTCCTGGGCCCACAGGGACCCAGCTTAGGGATGGAGCTGATGGTTCATGCGACATATCGGGCTGAATTAAAGGAGCAGAACTGGTAACAGACACATATTAAGAGATTTACTGCCAGGGATTGGCCGACACGATTGTGGACATGGCCAAGGACGTTCGGCATCGTAGGGCAGCCGTTAGGAAGGGAAGGCTGGAATTCTCCAGAACAGGCCAAAACTGCTCCACAGGCAGAATTTCATCATCCTCAGGGAAGCCTCAGCTCTGCTCTTACAACTTTCCAGCTGATTGAATCAGACCCACCCAGAATATCTGAAATAATCTCCCTTACTTAGAGTCAACTGAATACGGACTCTAATCACATCTACAAACACTGTCACTGTAATATCTGAATAATGGGGGGCTGTGGCTAGTCAAGATGATACACCAAGACTGTCACCACATGGAATAGATGGAGAGAAAGATAATATCTTGCTGACTTCATTGACTTCCTAGATCCAACCATTGCTGAACACCATACTACCTCTGTACTTTCAAATTTCACTTTCTAGAAAATCCACTCTTTGGTATCTTGCAGGCAGTTAGCTACGCTCCCAGCAAAGAATTGGGTCACTTAGGCAGGGGTTGTCTCAAAGGATGAAAAAATAGTAGAAAATAGAAAATAGAAATAAAATAGTATACAGAGGCAAAAATATAGTTTATAAAGAATAGATTTATGAATATAGAGAAAACGAGGGGCCTGGGGACTCCAAAATATTCCTGTGAATTTTGGAGCCAAGACTGAAGTTTTACATTAGTATTTATAGATACAGTGATCAGTTGCCAGGGGTAACAGATTTACATAATAAAAGGTAGTTCATTTTAGGTTCAAAGTCTCCCAAAAGGCTTCTAGAGGTCCCTTAATTAACTCTGTCTATGTGAACAAATGGTCACGAAATCTTTTTAGGACAAACTTCTAAGTTTTAAGATAAAACTATCACTTACCAAAAGAGAGACAGAGTGGCTCCATATTTTATCTAGTTATTGTATATTGAGACAGATTCTTCAGAAGTCAGGCAAGAGCTGTCCCTTAGGCTAATTGCTCTAGCCACAGGTGTCTGTCTCCTGGGCGGGCACTTCATTGATCAGCTCCCATCCGGTGGCTCCATGCAAACCTGCTTTGTGTTCAAAGCAGGCGAGAGCCACAGGCCTGAGACTGCAGGTCACCTTGGAAAGCAGCTGCTACTGACCATTGAGACGCCCTCCTGAGGTGAGGCAGCTTTTGATATGTGAACTAACACATTTACATTTTCCTTTAGGGCAAAGCCCTGCAAAACTCCTGAGATCATTTCTGTCTCTAATATTATAGGGGGCATTTCCATAAATCAGTATTTCTTAGGCACAGCTGTATCTCATGCTAGGTTTTCTGTAACATGCAACTGACATAGTAAGGACCCAAAACAAGGAGGTGACAGTGTCATTCTGACCAGACCCCCTAAGGAGGGTTGTATTTCAGTCTGGGTCCCACGTAGTGTGAGACACAATGACACACAACAGGGTAGATGAGGCGGTGGTCACTCCCACTTAGTAAGGAGTCGTGTACTGAGCACCTGTGCTGCGTCGGACCTGGGCCCTGTGCTGCAAACACAAGGACAGAGGACACCTTCTCTGCCCGTGGGGGACAGACAAGCAAATAGACAGTGGCCAGAGTGGACAGTGCTGTGGTAGAGCAGAAGAGAGCATTGGGGCCCTGGGAGCCCATCTGTTGAGCCTAAGAAATACTGATTTATAGAAATGCCCCATATATTTTTAGAGACAGAAATGATTTCAGGATTCTTGCAGGGCTTTACCCTGAAGGAAAATGTGAACGTGTTAGTTCGCATATCAAAAGCTGCCTCGCCTCAGGAGGGCGTCTCAATGGTCAGTAGCCGCTGCATTCCAAGGTGCCTGCTGCAGTCCAGGCCTGTGGCTCTCACCTGCTTTGAAAGACAAAGCAGGTCTTGCCTAGAGTCATGGGATGGGGAGCTGATCAACAAAGACAGGCCCTGGAGATGAGAGCTGATCATAAGATATGCTGCCTGAGCCGGCCCAGACAGAACCATGCGGTTAAAGTAAATAGCATAAGGGACAGCTCATGCTTGACTTCTGAAATCTCTGTTCTAATACACAATAACCAGAGCCACGATATCTCTCTTTTTGCTAAATAGCCTTGTCATAAAACTTAGAAGTTTGTCCTAAGAGGATTTTATAACCCTTTGTTCACCTAGATAGAGTTAGTTAAAGGATCTGTAGTAACCTTTCAGAAGACTTTGACCCTAAATCAAACTACCTGTTATTATGTAAACTTTGTTGCCCCTGGCAACCGAAACCTTGCACATTATAAGTATCTGTATAAAACTTCAGTCTGGGTTGCATTTCGGCAGGAAGAGATGTAACCTTCTGGGCACCCTGCTTTATCTAGCTTCACAAATCTTTACTTTATAAACTATATCTTGGGCTCTGTGTATTATTTTTATTTCTGTTTCCTACTATTTTTTCACCCTTTGCGACGACCCCTTTCTGAGGGACCCAAACTTTGGCTGGGAGCATAGCTAACTCCCCACACCCATTGGGATGGAGGGGACCTGATTTAGCCTCTGTGGATCAAGGTAGTCTTCCTGGAGGCAGTGACATTAAAGCTCAGTCTGGAAGAATGAGAAGGAACAAACCAGGAAGACTAGGTCAGGGCAAGATGTTCCAAGAAAAGGGACTGGCATGTACAAAGGTCAAAGGCCACATGGGTGTGGTAACTACAAATGCTAGGGATTGCTAATGCTGTGTGGGCAAGTTTGGGGCCAGTCACTGAATCTCTCTGTACCTCAGTGTCCTCAATTGTGAAATCATGGTAGTAGAATAAATGAATTAATAATTGTAAAGGACTTGGAATAAGGCAGCAGTTTGATGGCTAGCTACTGTTGTCATCATCGACACTGTTACCTGAGTACAAAGTACAAGAAAGGCCTAGAAGAGAGGGGCCTGGACAGCTGGGCTGGGACCAGGTTGAATTCTCAGCCTTTATCTTCCAGGCCTCAGGGAGCCCAGGGAGAATTTGAAACAGGGAGTGGCAAGACTGAATGTCTGCTTTAGGAATGGCTACTGGGAGAAAGGGCTCTGGGCAGAGACACATCAATCACAATGCAGTTGTAGGGTCCTGAGGCCACTTCCCATTACAAAGGGTTCAAAGAACAGGGGATGTCTGCTCTGAAAGAGTTGACCCTGTTTTGAGGGCAGGGACAGGAGGACATAGAGACAGACTGAGGAATGAGAGTGGGCTTACCATCAACACAGGGCTGTCCTGTGTAAGAAGGCCCAGGAGTTTTAGGCCAAAGATGGTACAAGCAAAATCATGCCACCACATCTCACGTAACCTTGGGAAGAATTTGCGTTAGTCAGAACTTCTCAGAGACTGGAGGGCAGCTTTAAAGGGTAATGAGCTCCCCATGCAGGGAGGTATGCAAGCAAACTGTGGATGAGCATTTGACAGGGAGGCTGTAAAGGAAGCATAAACATCAGGCAGGTTGATCTATATAATTTCTAAGATTTCCTCCAACCTTAATTTCTGTCATTCTACTGAACCCCTGAGAGATGGTATATTACCTTCCTATTGCTGCTGTTAACAAATCACCACAAACTGAGTGGCTCAAAACAACATGAATTTAGGATCTTACAGTTCTGGGGATCAGAAGCCAGCACTGTCTCGCTGGGCCAACCAGGTGTTGGCAGAGCTGCATTCCCTTTTGGAAGCTCTAGGGGAGAATCTTCCTTTGCATTTTCAGCTTCTAGAGGCCTCCTGCATTCCTTGGCTTGTGGCCTCATTCTCCATCCTCCAAGCCAGCAGCATGGCATCTTGCAATATCTCTCTTTCACATGCACTCACACGCACCCCTTTCTGTTTACCCACCTTCCCCACTGCATGCCTCAACTCTCAGGTCACACCTGAGATGGAACAGCTGCCAGAGACAGGTTTTGGGTTTGGGAAACACCAGGACTTTGCCATCACACCACTGACCCAGTGTGTCAATTGCACTCATGCTCCCGTGAGGACACCAATGCCGTCTCTATCGTCCACTGTTTCATCACCCACCTCAGTGCCTGGAGTACCACAGACCCTCACAAAATAGATAGATATGAGTCTGGCGAGCGAATGAAGAATCTGTCCAAAGACAGTGGCTGATGTGTAGCTGAGAGATATTTACCCACTCCTTAGCTCTGACTGAATGGCTTTCCCGGCATAACAAGGTACCCTGCCACAAAGGGGTCCATGCCTGGTCTAAGACACTAAAGGGGCCAGGAGAGACCTTTGAGGGAAGACAAAAGCCTTACTTGATTTGTGGGAAAATCCATGCCTGGATTTTTAACATTTGGAGCAGCCACTTGATGAATGAGCCACTGGAGGGGCCAGAGAAGGGACTGCAGAGTGGGTGGGAGGTACGGGAGACCTTTGAGAACAGAGCACGTGTGCGTGCAGGGCTCCATCGACGGCTCCCCAGACCCACCTGCGTCCGGCATGCCAGGAGCCGATGCGTGCTGTACTGTGTGGGTTTCTTGATGGGCCTGTGCCTCAATCTCTGAAGAACAAGAATAGCCACCAAGTCAATTCAGCCACGCCTTACTGGTCATTCGCTCTGCCTGGCTGGGTGGTGGGTGCTAACAAACCGAGACGAAGACGACCAGCCCTCTGTCCTGGGCACAGTCCGTGATGGAGACAGATGTCAGGTGGTTCAGTCGATGTCTCACGCTCAGGATGCAGGCGAAGCCGGCGAGGCCCCGCTTGCACACGGAGTTCCCAGGATGGACACTGCATGCCATGGGCTCGGCACAGGCTGTCCTTCCTCATCTTCGTCTGCCCAGGGAATCCATATGAGGCAGCCTCTGCTCTGGGGAGTTTCCTGGTATCCTGCTCCCTGCTCTGCCGAGATTCAGGTGCTGCTTCCCTTTGGTCTGGTCGCCTGCACTGCAGTTGTCTTCTCCCCACCAGACTGTGACTCCTTGGGGCCCCAACATCCACCATGTCTCACTTGGTACCAGTGACTGCTGATGGCTACAGCCACTCACTCATTGATTCTGCAAACATGCCCCATGGACCCTCAACGTGAAGATCCGTAAGCCTCCTTGCAGGCTCTGATCTCATCTGATTTACCCGGTAACTGCACACCGTGTCCTGGGTGGAACAAGGTCAGCTCTCCCAGCAACACATTGATCTCAACTTCAGACAGGCAGACAGCTCCTGTTTTCCAGCACAGCGATGTCTCCTTGATCCAAATGGTGCAGGGACTTGTGTGGCACATGGGCTTGTTTTCCTTTCCTGTCCTGGATCCAAAGCCCATTCGATGAACACAGCCAGGAGCCCGAGAGCATTTCAAAGCAGACCTGGAGCTCCTGGCTGAGGCCAGCTAGTCTGCCAGGGACGCCTGTGCGTCCACCACCAGGGAGGGAGTGCAGACTCCTTCATCAAGAGGGAAAACACATCTGTGCTTCTCCTTGCTGCATCCAAGCACACAGAGTTCTGCCCTGCCTGTGAGGTTCCTGACACACAGTCCCTAGGTTGTCTTGCTAAGGTGTTTAGAGAACACACTCTTAGCTACAAAACAGGAAGGTGCAGCTTGGAGTCCCTGCCCAGGGCTTTTAACACCAGAAACTAGATAAATAAAATTCAGGAATGGAAGGGACCTCAGACATTGCCCAGGGTGATGCTACCCTGTTTACAGACAGGGAATGGGCACCAGGGTCGGGAAGGAATTTCTCGTGGCAAATACAGTGGGGACGGGCTGGAGCCAGATTTCAGGCTGTGGCTGATCCTCAGTTCTGCCCATGTCCGGGACACCATGCTTGGGTTTACTCTTCCCCACAGGCTTCATCTTTGGTCGTTTTGTTCTGGGAACGTGCAACTTGCCTAGGCCCCTCTGCTGGGCTCCTGTGGCCCGAGTGCGGAGACAGGCAGGTCCAGACACAGAGTAGGGCTGCGATGCCCTCCCAGCTTCATATCCCCAGAGACTCAGTTTCCTCACCTGGGAAATGGAAATAACCCCATTTCCTTCACTGGCTGTCTGTGAGGCCCATGGCACTTGCGGCAGTGGCTGGCCTAGTGGCTGCTGGTGTATGAGTAATGCTCAGTGTTCAGGAAGAATCTTCCCCTCTGACGGCTCCTCCTCCCTGCTGGTTCCCTGATCTTGCGCAGCTCAAGCACCCAAGCTCATCCCTGACGGCAAGAGTCCCGCTGCCCACCCATTCCACACCGTGGGTGGGTGGACGGAAGGAGGGCAGGGAACGGAGTCCATCTAGACCTGTGCCCTTCCAGCTTGGCGGCCTCCCACAAGCTGCTGGACTCCCTGAGCCTCAGTCCTCCCACCTGGGAAATGCGACTGTTTTCTGGGGCACCTACCTCTCAGGGACACTTGCAGGACTTAACAGGGACAGTAATATTAGCTCAGACTGCTTGGAAAGTCATGGTGTGCCTGGCACGAGCTTTGCTCGGTCATGCAGTGTCTCAGTGAGGGCTCACCGTGGTGTTCTGACTTAGGCACTCTTACCCCCATTTCACGTAGAAGCAGGGTCAGGAAACACTTAAACTCCCCCATGGCCAAGGCCAGAATGAGCGGCCTTGCTTTGCCCCCAGCGCATCAAAGTGGAGAACCTACCCCTTCACCTGGTGCTGTCTCAGGAGGGCAGCCCTGAAAGAGATGCGCGTGTGGGGAACCCAGCCTTCCTGAGGGTCGGCTCTCCGGGGCATGCTGCATCTCCAGGGACAAGAGCTGGGCGGATGCTCACACGACCCCACGGCTGCAGCTGAGTCCTGTCCTCCAGCCCAGAAACATACAGGGGCTCAGAGGGCGAGTGACAGCCCTGCCCCAGGCTCCCCTGCCTGGTTAGCGGCTAATGGACGCTGCCTCGGGCTGCCTGACCCCAGCGCAGCATCCCTGCTCCCCGCTGGGCCCCCGAGGGACGGTGCTCAGCCCCGCTCTAGTCCCTTCCGCTCCCCCAGTTCCGCTCCAGGAGATGGGCCAGGGGGTTGACAAACCGCCCCCCTTCCCTCTGGGGCCTGCCCGCCCACCCTCTCCACTTCAGGAAAAGCCCCTGCGGAGGCAAATGCTGCTCACGGAAATGCGGGGCGGCTGGGTCACCCGCTGCCCTCCCCGAGGCGCCCCTCCTCCCCGCACGGTGGGCAGGGACAGCGTCTGGCCCAGGTGGCGCTGGCATCCTCCCTCCCACCGCGCCGGCCTGGGCCCCACAGGAAACGGGGCGTGGACCCGCCGGGGACCACCCCCGGCCGTCGCTTAAAGGGGCGCGGCGGGGCTGCGCGGCGCCTGCACGGTGAGGACGGCCTGGGCGCGGTGACGATGGCCTGGCCGCTGCCGCTGCTGCTGCTGCTGCTGCTGCTGGCCGGGACCCCCGCGCGGCCCGCGCCGCCGACCTGCTACTCCAGGATGCTGTCCCTGAGCCGGGAAGTCACTGGCGACTTCCAGAGCCTGCAGGCAGCGCAGCCCCGGGTAAGTGCCCCGCCCGCCAGGACTCGGGGTGCCAGGCAGACCCAGTTCTCGAAAACCTGCCTTGAGAACCAGAAAAAAAGAAGAAGGAAAAAAAGGCTTTTTCCTTTCTAGTAAATGTTAATGTCAAGGGAATTTGTGCCTCATTCGTCTCCTGTTAAATACGATACCAATGGTTTGCTTTCCTTTTAAATATAAGGAAAAGTAATCAAAGACATCACAATTTGTGTGACTTGCTAGCAAATGTCAGCGGATATTTTGTAAAATGTAAAAAAAGCAAATGGAAAAAAAAAAAAAAAAACAGCTTCCCCCAGGGTCTAGAACTTCAGAGTTAAGGAGGACCAAAGAATTAAGCTTATTTATTTCCCTTATTAGCCTTCATTAACCTGGTAGTGAGGGTGGCTCAGGGAAAGGGCCTCCACCCCTCACCTGCAAATTCCTCTGTATCTCAGCTTCCTTATCTGTAAACAGGGATGACAATAGCACCCTATTCCTGTAGGGTGGCTTTGAGGATCAAAGGCCCGAGTGCCAGCACAGCTGCAGAGCGGAGCCTGCACCTGGACTCGGGCATGTGAGAGGAAGGCCCAGGGACTCAGAGAGGGAAGCTGCAGAGGGGCCATCCCAGACGCCAGGCTGGATTCTCTGACTGCTTATCTCTAGAAACAAAATGCAGTAAACATCAGGCCAAGCTTTAAAAGTGTCTCTTAACCACTTGCAAATGCTCCAAAGGAAACATAATGTTTCTCAGATGGTAGGGTTTACAATATCCTAACACCTTCTTTGTATTTGCTTTTTAAAAGTTAAATAACATGTTTTCTTTCTAATTATAAAAGTAATTACTTTGTAGAATGGTTGGAAAATGTACAGAGGACAAAGAAGAAAATAAATATTGCTTGTAATTCTACCACCTAGAGGTAACTGTTGCTATAACATTCTGTAAGATAGTATGTTAGCTTTCTGTCTACACATAGGTACTCAGCTACATGCATGTGTGTATGGGTGTGTAAGCAAAATTTGGATCAAACAGCACAAACACTTTTGCAACTTACTTTTTAATGACATCTGTAAATAACATTCTTTTTTAACAACATTTTGTTATATAGTTGCACCACAAGTTATCACATATATATGCGCTTTCATATTACCATTAATATATTGTATACTATATGTTAGCATACCTGCATTACAATTATAGAACTGCTAATAACTAATATGTATAATTACACATAATATATACTTATTTGCATATGATTATATGTAATATCCATAATTCTATAGAGTTATAGAACTATTATAGACTAGTCATGGAACTGTTTTATGTATGTGCATGTATACTATATATATACACTTTTATATTACTATATTATATATTACTATTTCTATATTACAATTATAGAACTTTAATACGTATACTTATTTGTATATGTGGTGTGTATGTGTGTGTGTGTATAAAACAATTCCCTAATTCATAGTAAATAACATTAAGGTGTGATCTAAAAGTCGAATTCGGGAATAGCAGTTGCTCATTTTTGGTGGAATGTGGTGTGACACCGGGCACAAGAACGTACTGTGCAGATTGTAGCATCGAGAAAGGCCCCAGAATCCGGCTGGTCCGGCTGTCGGAAGGGCTGGCAGGGAGCCTTCTGCATCCAAGTGTGTCCCTGCAGGCATTCCCAACAGCCCGTATCCCTTTCCCCAGGATCCTTGTGTGAGATACCTGCCCAGGCTGTACCTGGATATACACGTAAGAGGGCTGTGCCTGATGGGGGTCCGGGGTGGGGGGCATGGCATGGGGGTGGGAGAGACCCCATGCAGCCCAGCTACCGACTTCTCTCATGAGCGCCCTCCCCACTGCCCACTTCCAGAATTACTGTGTGCTGGCCAAGCTGCGGGACTTTGTGGCCTCACCCCAGTGCTGGAGAATGGCCCAGGTCGATGCCTTGAAGGACAAAGTGCAGAAGCTGTACACCATCATGAACTTGTACTGCAGGAGAGTAAGTAGACACTGTTGAGATTCCTTTTCCTCTTGCTGTCAGCCAAGGCTTTCTGAGCTCTTCAGAGAGGAGAGTTGGGAGGAGAGAGGAAGGAGGAAGAGGAGCAGAAATGTTGAGGGGTGCTTCCAGTTTACAAAGCCCTTCCCAGCCACGGTGGCCTTGTCAAGGGATGGGGTTCAGGACATGGCCCCATGCCTCCATGAGCAGCACACTGAGGCTGGGTGTGGGCCGCGGACTTCCACACAGGCCGACTCTGCCAGGAGCCAGCTGGGGCAGGTCAGAAGAGATGTTCTGAAGAGGGCGGGGGAGGTGTCCTCTGTGACAGCATTCTGGTGGGAGAGGGGAAAGGGACAGAAAATCAGCAGCTGTTGAGACATGGAAAGGAGAGTCCCATGATCCTGGGGCACAACTCAGCCTCAGACAGCCCTGAGCTTGTGCCTCCGTCTCCCTGCTCCCCAGATGAGAATACCGCCTTGGTCTGTTTTCTGCTGCTGTAACACAACACCACAGACTGGGTAATTTATTTAGAAGAAGAAGGAGAAGTTGTTTATTTAGCTCCTGGTTCTGGAGGCTGGGAAGTCTGAGCTGGCGCCGGCGTCTGGGGAGAGCCACCTGCCTGCGTCGTAGCATGGCAGAGGCATCACATGGGGAGCGGCAAGAGCAAGAGAGCCAGAGAGCACTGGCTTTGTGTCAGGGCCACCCCGCAATAAGAACCACTCCAGTGAGAGCGACGTTTGTGTGCTCAGAGGAGCAGAGACCTCAGTAATCCATTAATCCGCTCACGGAGGCAGCTCCTGCGTTCATTCACGAAGGCAGAGGGACTCAGTCTCCAGCACGTGCGCCCTGGTGGACACACCCAAACCACAGCAGTGCCCTGGCACTCCTCTGTGGCAGTTTCCGTGCTCCTGAACAGGGGACATGGTAGTGCCCGTCTCGTGAGATCACTGGAGAACTATGCTAATGCTTACACTGTACTACCGCCTTGATCCTAAGAAGTCTAGCAGGGTGACTAAATATAGAATTCCTAGCACCAAGCCTGGCCCAGGGCAAGTCCCTCCGGAAACTGTAATAATTAGATATTAAGTTATAATTTATTTGTTTGTGTAGCAAAGCTTTGCTCGACATCCCCTCCCCGTGCCCAGTCTCCGCTCCTGCCCCTCCCGCTTGGTCTGTGGGGGAGAGAGGGAGCTACTAGAGTCGCGGTGCAGTCTGGTGCGTGGTGGCGTTGTCTGGGGTGCGTGAAGGTGACAGCTGGCCCTGCTCTTCACGGTGTCCCCAGTGCCCGGCCCAGAGATGTTGCTTAGCAGTGAAGGTTCTTTCATTCATTCCCTTCTTTACCCGTTTGTCTGTCTGTCCATCTGGTCAGCCAATGTGTGAGTGGACCCAGTAAATAACACTAGTAATAAAACATGAGATCCTATGGGAATGTGAAGAAAGAAGTGACCCACGGTCCTTGGGAGACTAAGGGATGGGAGGTCTTCACACAAAGGGGAACAACTGGGTGGCGCTGGAGGATGACCAAGAGTCCTGTGGTTGCGTATGGGAGCCACGGCCACCTCTGGTAACCTCCCCGCTCATTGCACGTCTTTCCCAGGACTTGGTATTCCTGTCAGACGACTGCCATGCCTTGGAATCCCCAATCCCGGTGACCACGGCCCTGCCAGATCGTCAGAGCTAAGGCCACCGGACCAGAGAAGGATAAGAGGACAAGTCACATCAGCCGCCCAGACACAATGAGCCGAAGGCCCCCGCCCCCATCTCTGTGTTGCTGTAGCATCTGACACTGTCACGCGTCCGTCCGCCTTCTGGAACGCAGGGCTGGGCTCCCGCCCAGGCCGCTTCTGCGAGCCTGGAGTCGGACGCCTCGCGTCTCGGTCCCTCGCGTGATGTCTTGCCGGGACGGCTGGACACGCAAGCATGTCAGTTTAGTCACTAAAAAGAAAAAGGCTAACCAGCTTCTCTTTTATAAACAACTAGCTTGAGAACAAACAAAATAGTGTGTTTTTATTACTAGTGTAGTCGAGTGATGGCACCATTTTTCTTTCTTGATAAGAACCTGCTTAGCTTACCCTTGCTAAGCTTCTATTATCCCTTCTCCCAACAAAGTTTCCTCACTTTCTTCCATTTAAAAAAAATTCGTGCTTTTAAGATATATTTGCAAGGTTTATATGTAGTGCTGACAGGAACCACTCTTTCACTGAAAGGTGATGAAAATCAAATAAAGAGTTATCTTCACAGCAAGACACGTGTGTCCCGCTATGTCCGTCTGACACGGATGTGGGGGGACTATTTCGCACTTCTGAAAGCTTCTGCTCTAAGCTGACGCATCTTTCTCCTTCTGTCTGTCAAGCTCAGGTGTCTCTAGGTCTGCCTCATCCACCCGCGTGAATGTCTGCTCTTCACGCGTTGGAGATGCTCTGATTTATGCTGGGGACAGACTGTGCCTTTGGGGACAGACTGCACCATACCGAAGGCAGCGCTATGCCCTGCCCTTTCGTGCGTGTCACCCCTTGACGCCACACTACAGACCCGAGCTGGGCGTCCTCGGAGGCTCAGGCTCACACAGGTCAAGTAACTTGCCTGGGGCTACCGGGGTGAAAAAGCCTGGATTGAACCCAAACCTGTGTCACCCCGAAGCCCACACTGTCCCAGTGCACCACGCTGGCTTCCTGCAGGTGAAACATGCTTGCCTAATTAATTGATGAACTCAACGGTAAAATTTCAGTTAAGTAACTGCATTGTTCAAAAATATCTCAAATGTCGATTTGCTACATTCCACATGTTATACTGGGGTCCTTTTTGTTGCTTTTCCTCCCTTCTATACACACCAGCCAGGCCTTTCCCCTTGATCTTGGATGCCTCTGACTTCTCAGATGATTCAGGAGAATGATTTATTGAGTTTTCATTTTCTATTTAGAAGCACAGGTCCACAGAGTCACTGTATTAGCTTCACTGTAACAAGGTACCACAAACTGGGGGGCTTGAGAGAAGAGAAATTTATTGTCTCACAGTTCTGGAGGCCAGAAGTTGTGACATCCAGGCATGAGCAGGGCTGTGCTCGCGCCGAAGGCTTTAGGACGGGATTCTTCTTTCTCTCTTCCCAGCCTTCGGTGCTGGCTGCCACCTTGGCATTTTGCTTTTAGACACGTTGCTAAGTTCACAGAAATTGTTCTGCCCCCATCGACATACGGTGTTTCCCATGTGTCTGTGTCCAAAATTCTCTCTTCTTATAAGGACACCAATTACTGGATTAGGGCCCCTCTTCTAATCTAATATGGTCTCGTCCTAATTTGGTACCATCTGCAAAAATCCTCTCTCCAAACACGGTCACTCAACATATCTTTTTGGGAGACACAATTTAACCCACAAAAATTACTTTTTAAAGAAACAGCGCCTTCTCAGAGGAAAACTATGCAACAGATTGTCTTTTTTTTACCACCCTCACCGTCTACCACTTGCTGGCAGATGCTAAACATGGAGGCGTGGTGCCCGGCGCACGGCACACGCTAGCCCACTGCGCTTCACAGTGACGTTGTGGGACAGGAGTTGGCAACCCTGATTTACGGTGGAGGAAACACTCTGGTTCAAAGGTTAAGTGACTTCCCCAGACAGCTAATAAGTGGTGCCAAAGGGATTCCAGACAAAGGGACGAGGGCCAGAGTCACGTCATGGCTCTGCTGACCCTTTGTTATTTCTAGGTTGTGGAAGCAAACCAGCGAAGACAAGGGCTCATTTAGGCATCGTGGACATTAACTTGTTCATTTCTTCAATATTTATGAACGTACTATGAACTCGACAACTAGAGAGATGAAAAGTGAAGAATTTCTCCTCTTGGGTTCCCAAGGGAGACATTTGCAAAATGTAGGAGGGAGCAGAGGAAAGAGAAAATAATTCTGAGACTGGGGTGGAAAGATTTCTTAGAGGAATGGGATTCGAACAAGGACTTGCACTATGACCGGGAAGGTGACCGGCTGAAAGCAGTGGAGGCAGAGGACGTGTCACAGCCAAGGGCACGGAGATGTCTAGTCGGGGCGAACGGTCCCGACACTGGTGTCTGGTGGGGAAGTCAGGAGGTGGAGCTGCAAATGTCATGGGATCAGAACGTAAATGACTTTGATTACGTAAAGCCAGGCAGAGTGTCCCTATCCTGTCACTAGTTGTATGACCAGGGCCACACAGAGGAGAATCCCTTTCTAGGTAAAAAGATTGGAACCCAGTGGTTGGAAACTGTCAATTCCTCAAGGGCTCTCCTTGCTTTGCACTACAAAATAACAAAATGAGGGCCTGCCACTCCCGCTGCGGACTAGCCCGTTGGCAAGCCGGAAGTTTGAGCACCAGCCTGGACTTCTCCTCTGGCTTCCGCTATAGCCACCTGGTCAACCTGTCTTCTCCATGCCTCTCCATTCCTCCATTGGCTCTTTTCTGCCTCGACATTAGTTCAGAATGTGAACTAAAAATAAGATCGTAAGCCCTCTGCTAACTGAATGGACCCCTCTCGGCCAAGGGGACGTCATTTTAGGCCTTCAGCTCCCCTGGGTCTAGGGCTTGCGGACAGCAGCTTGTGGGGCAACTCAGCCTCCATCATCTCAGCTCCACGAGCCAATTCCTTGTGGCACCCCCACACGCATGCACAGAGCTCTGTTCTGTTTCAGTACAGAGCCCTGACTTACGAGGTGAACCTGTGCCCTTCTCTCTGTACCCCGTGCTGATATGCCAGTCAAGGTCCCCGTGACCCCTTGCCCGTACACTGTAGCTGCCCCCTTGCTGGGCTCTGGCATTCACTCTGGCCCCTTTGTCCCCAGTTTCCTCACAGCAGCCAGCATAATCTCTCGTTTCATCAATTAGATCATGGTCTTCCCTATTGAAAAACTTTCTACAGCTTCCCACTTTGAATGAAATTTGAGCCTCTCTCCTTGGCCTACGAAGTCCTCATTTACTACCACTGTTAATCACATAAACATCCTCTACCACTGAAGTATTGGAGCATATGTTTAATGGTTTGTTTATTTGTTCATTTTCTGTCTCTCCCACTAGACTGTGTGCTACAGGAAGGCAGGAACCATGTCATTTTGTTTCAGCACTTAGCAGCGTGCCTGACACCTAGTAGATGCTCAGTAAGTTTATCTGGGACATTTCTAGATACTGGATACTGCTTACTGGGAGGATCAAGAAAAGTCGCCAGTTCGGCGACTTCCAGGTGGCCCACGCCCCTTCTCTCCTCATGAAATACATGCTGTTTGCACACACCAAGGCACACATAGCCTCAGAGGCCCAGTTCATGTGTTTTCAGGAACTGCTGACTTTTGCTGGTTTGGTTAACTTCACTCTGTGCGTGCACACGCACGCACACGCACACATGAATTCACATTTTGTGGGCATTCAGTCTCCCAGTGCTTTGAGCTCTCCCATAAAACGTGGCTGTCTGGCTGTCTGGACGGTAGCCAGTAGCAGAGACCAGAACAAAGCCCTCATCTTCCATTCCTGGGTACATCTAAAGGCTTAGTTGTCCCTTCAGGCTGTCTAGGAGCACTTTGACTGCTGAAATCAACATTGCACCTTCACACCCAGGGGCAATTTAAACCAAGTGAGAATTATTAGGCAAAAGTCCCCACCATTCAAGCCTAGCTGATTTGCAAAAGTGCTAAAAATGCAAAATCACCTTCTGCATCTGCGGAATGTTCAGGTCTGTAGATTGTCAGATCAAGGACACACAGGATGGAGGAAGGGACTGTCCTGACATCAATTAAGAGTTAAAGGAGAAGAAGAAAAGAATAAAAAATAGAGCAAAAATATGTGGAAAATGGTCGAGTTAGCAGTCATAACTTAGATTTAACTTCCTTCATGGTGAAGGCATCCCAGAGATTATTTGGACACCTCATATACATTTCTAAAATGTTTGCAATCAAATTCCTGAAACGCAGTCCTACTTATTTTTTCAGTAGTCTTCTGGCTGCCCCACAAAGACAAGGACATTGGTCCAGAATCACTGCTTCTTAATTCACTTGGTCTTGATCCCAGTTCTGCAGCATCAGCCCTGCCCCAGTTGCCTCCAGGTCAGAAGACGGGTCCAGGTTGCTGGCACTGTCTCAGCACCGGGTACCCTTCCTTCCACTGGGCAGCTCTGCCTACGCTGTGTTTGGAAATCACTCAGCTCTAGAGGGGAAGGGTCTGAAGTTGTCCTCTGACATTGTCCACTGACACCTCAAGGTCCTCTGTATTTATTGATGACAATATCTTAAGTATGTGGACAACTGTGCAATTTACAAGATATTTTCACATCTATTTTTCCTTTTATTAGCTTTAGTTCTTATGCTAATTTGGAGAATGGGGGGTAGGATTGTTTATTTCTATTTGTAGATTTAAAAGTGAAGCTTCAATTAAATATCTTTTTATACCTACAAACATGCTTAAAGTTTTCTAATCTGACAATAGCAGATCTTGGTGAGGACACAAGGTAACCAGGACGCTGACATCCTGCTAGTGATGTGGCTACTTGGAAAAGAGTTTGGCATTACCTGGTAAATTTAAAGATGTGCATATCCTATGACCCAGCAAATTTTAACCCTAAAATATACCCTAGAGGAATTCTTTTACATATGCACCAGCAAATATGTCTAAGGATGTTCGTGGCACAATGTTTACAATAGCAAATGACTAGAAAGAACCCAAATACCTGTCACTGATAGAATAGAGGAATAAATTGTTGTAGAGTCAAGCAATGATACTGATAATTAATATATGACAATAACATGTAACAGCGCAACTGAATAACATGACTGAATCTCATGTAAATTATTAACATTAATTAAAATAAATATTAATACATAATATTAATGAAGAATTAATACATAATGTTAAGAAAGAAAATACAAGTAGCAAAAGAGGATATAAAGAATGATTCCATTTATATAAAGAACTAAACCAGGTAAAGAATAAAATATAGATTTGCGGGATAGAAACATATGGGATGAAACTTTAGAGAAGTTCAAGAACATGGTTAACACAAAATTCAGGATGGAATCCACCTGAGAAACAGAGGAAGAGGATAGGATTGAGTGGATCAATGCAGGATTATAAAATTAATAGTGATACTTTATTCCTAAACTGAGTGTTAGGTAGCCACTGGGTCATTGTTCTGTCATTTACATAAATTAATATATGTATATAATTATGTAGCTAATATTTAATAATAAAAATAAAAAGGAGTGGCATTCATGTAGAGCATCAAAAATTAATAGGAAAATTCAGTTTAAAACTAATCCCAATTTGTTTTTACAAGCAAAATCTATGAGGTACTTGGCAATAAATATAAGAAAATATGTGCACAAAACTTTGTGGCGATAATTATAAAACTTTTTAAAGGGCATAAAAACTGTCCCATATAAATAAAGAGATAATCCATGTTTATTAATCTCAAATTAACATCAATTCTGTGTACCCAGTGAACATCCCAAGAAGAGGGATCTTGATACGCTGAGCCTAAAATTTATAGAAAAATCTAAAAGATCAGTAGGTTTTGTAAAACAAGAATGGAAGAGAAAGAGATTTTCCTGCAAGGTATCAAGACTTGGCACGAAATTACAGAGATGAATAATTGGGGCACTGATGCCAGGAAAAGAACCGAGGAAACAGAACAGAGGTTCCAGAAACAGATCCACAGAAATGTGGTGAGTTGCTGAGAACACATGACAAGTCAGTGGGAAAATAATAGATAATACAATAAATGGTGCTATGGTGATAGGCTATCCACTTAAAAAAAATAAAAAATTGATATCTTCCTCACACCATACACAAAAATAAAATTTGAGAGGGATGGCAGTTAACAGGGAAAGCAGTATTTAATGTCTAGAAGCTCTCATGATAAAATATCTTTGTGTTATTAGCATAAGGAAAAAATTAGCGTAAGGAAAACAAGATCCAAAGAGTGTACCCACTAAAGAAAAATGTTGATAAATGCAGTATAAAAAGACAGTTTACAAAAAAAACTTTTAAAAGACACAAGAAGCAAAGCTAAAGGAACCCCCCAGAGATTGGAAAGATAATGTGTTAACTGACAACTGTTTTTATCCAAATTGCCTATAAACCAATGAAGAGATAGAAAAATGGATAGGACGTGGACTGCGTTTTCCTTTAAGCCTGTTTTTCCTGGGCACAGCCCTCAACTTTGGCTTAATAAATCTCCACTGACTGGGGTTTTTTGCCTCAGTCATTTAATTTTCTTTATCCATGTATCCATTAGTGGACATTAGGTTGATTCCATAACTTGGCGATTGTGAATAGCGCTGTAATAAACATGGAAGTGCAAATATCTCTTTGACACACTGATTTCCCATCCTTTGGATGTGTACCCAGTGGTGGGACTGCTGGATCATATGGTGGTTCTATTTTTAATGTTTTGAGGAACTCCCATACTGTTTTCCGTAACAACTGTACCAATTCACATTCCCACTGACAGTGTGCAAGGGTACCCTCTTCTCTACACCTTCACCAGCACTTGCTACCTTTCATCTTTTTATAACGGCCATTCTAACAAGTGTAAAGTGATATCTCATTGTGGTTTTGATTTGCATTTGATGAGTGATGCTGAGCATTTTTTCACATACTTGTTGGCCATTTGTCTGTCTGCTTTTGAAAAATGTCAGTTCAAGTCCTTTGCCCATTTCTTAATCAGGTTATTTGTTTTCTTCCCTGGGTTCCTTATATATTCTGGGCAGTAACACCTTGTCATATGCACGGCTTGCAAATATTCTCTCGCGTTCTGCGGGCTGTCTCCTCACTCTACCAGTGTGTCCTTGTGGTGCAGGAGTCGCTGGTTTGATGCAATCCTATCTATCTGCTTTTGCTTTTAGTGCCTGTGCTTTGGGGATCATATCCAAAATATCAATGCCCAGACAATGTCATGGAGTTTTTCACCTAGTAGTGAAATGTTTTCTTCTAGTAGTTTTACAGTTTCAGGTCGTAATGTAAATTCTTTAGAGAGCAATTTCATGATATTTGAGAAAGCTATTTCATTTCTGGGAATATATTTTAGGGAAACTCTCACAAGGAGAGGAGAATAAGGATGTTCATCCTAGTATTGGCTATAATTAAAAAAAAAATTCTAAAAGTCTACCAGAAAAGTGAATAAATTCTGATATATTCATCTGTGAAATACTATATAGCAGTTCAAATGAATGAATTAGATGCCCAAAATTCAATGTGCATTGCTCTCAAAAACTATTGTCCAATAAGAAAACCAGTTGCAAAAGTATATGTCCCTTACGATATCTGCATATTTTTAAGACTTTTTAAAACTTCACAGAGGCACAGGCAAATGGACTGGAGCGCATCGCACTCAGGGTAATTCTGAAGAGTGGAGGGAGGAGAGGGTACTAGGAGGGAAACTTAAGAAGATTTCAACTTCATCAGTAACTTGGATTTTTTAGAAACATCAGCATATATGACAAAATGTAGACACGTACTGCATCTGAGTGGTGAGCACACAGAGTAACAGTTCTATTCACTGGAACAACCAAAAGCAACTTCCAGTTAATGGTGTAACTATTCAATGGTTTCCTGTTTGGTTTTTCCACTTTTCTAACACCAAGCACCATATCCTCCCACAAAGAGCACAGCTGAATGAACTTCAACATCCTTTAAAACAAAGCCAGAGAGAGCTTTCCAGGGAGAGTGATGCTCAGAGAGGTTCAGGAACTTGCTAAGGGGAGCCCGGCCGTGAGGTGGTGGGACTGGCACTGGCACCCACCTGAGCCCCAGCTCTTCGCGTGTGTGGAGGAATTCCCCACTAGGACTCCTCTGGAGGACGTTTAAGGACGAGCATGTGCCTGCAGGAGTCCAAGGGCCGCAGGGCTGGAGCCTGGACAATTGTTCAGAGGCTCAGAGAGGTCGAGAGAGACCGGCGGGCACCACACAGCTGCTCAGATGTGGAACCTCCCAAGCCTGAGTGCGCCCTCCCCGTTCCCCGCTCCCCACCCTCTGCAGGGTGCTGGGACACCTGCAGCCACCCAGCCCCAGTGCTCTGTGCTGGCCATGCACTCACCACTGCACCACAGCAGGGGTCTCACCGGATTTACCAGGGTGCCAGAAGAGACTCTCCTCACCCCACTGCCCTATTAACTGCAGCAGACGAGAATGCCAGCCTGGCAATCCTACCCGCTCCCCGAGAAAAGGGAACAGTGAAGGCCGAAGGGTCCTAGGCCAGAAACGACTCCCTGGCGTCCTTGCTCCCTTTCCACTCCTGCAAACCTTCTGGCTCTCTCTTCCTGGCCGTTCCAAGTACATTTTCCCCGTGGGCTCCTTTCGTGTTGGAGTCATGTGTGAGAGTCCCTGCTCTAGACCACAGGCTCCATGGGACAGCCACCCCTTCCTCTTCCCGTCCCTCCCCCTTCATAAATCTGTATTTCTAGACCAACCCCTCTGGGTCCCACCCCCGTGTGGCTGGGCTTCTCCAAGACTCTGCCTCTTCGACTTCCCCAGCACCTCTCCCCTCCTCCCCGTCCACACCCTCTCCCCTGCGCAAGTTCACACTCTCCAGCAACATATTTCATAAGGGAAAAAAAGTGTTCTTTTTATTAAAACTGGGAAGACAATGAAGGAATCATTCCTGTAAAATTAGGCAAATACAGCAACTTGTTTTCTGCAAGGCATGATGGCATGGTTAAGACACTCATCTAGCAAAGAAAATTAGTTTATATGCACAGTTTCGAGGCTGTAAAATGTGCCTGGAGCCCTAGCACTGTGGTGACAAGTTGAAAACCCTGTTCTGAGGAGAATCGCTGCAGAGGGTCACAGGTCACCAGGGAGAGGACGGCCCTGGCTCCTGGGGCATCGCTCAGCTCCTGGCCGGTGATTCCGGGTCTGTCCCTCCGCGGCTCTCACCATGGGCCCCTCTGGTGTCGTGAGCAGTGATGAGTCCTGTTTCCTTCTTATCGGTGGGTGTCACAGACCACCTGAAATCGCTGATAAGCCTCCCTCGTGCCAGCCTGGCCTCTCCCGGGCTGCAGCCTGGCGTCGGGTGGAGCGGCAGATGCCATAAAGCCACGCTGGGCTCCGAGAGGCCTTGGTGCAAGGGATTTATGGTCTCTGCTTATCTCTGGCCACAGGTGGTGCTTCCTCCAGGAGAACTGGCCCCAGGAATATGTGTCCCCTTCAGAGCGGCCGTGGCCGAGAGACCCCTCGGAAGCAGCAGCAGCGCGTCTCTCCCGGCCAGCCTCACACCTGTGGGTGGCCCCTCCGGGCTGCACCTCTGTTTTCCCTCTAATGCTCTACGGTTTGCAGGCACAGGCAGGCGTGATGGCCGACATCACATTTTGTGTTTCAAAACAACCCTGAGATGCATTCAGAACGCAGCAGATTTCTCTCGTCCCAAGGATGACAGCAGGGAGCCCGGGGAAGGAGAGTGACCCATCTGAAAGCACAGTGGTCTGGCCAAGCCGGGCTTCGGACCAGCTGCTCTGGCTCCAGGTGGTCTGAGGCTCTTCCCACCAGCAGCCTCGGACTCTCAGCTGCAGAATAACCCTCCTCTTGCAGGCCTCCTTGTTTTTAAGTATTGTTTTACAAAATTCTCTTGTGTCCCGCATTTAGGGAGTGAACTGGTTAAATACTACCCCTCCTAGGCTGGGGCTGGGCAGGCAGAGAGTGAGGTTGGGGCTACTTTGTGGGATCCCACAGGAAGTGTCTGCCTGCTCAGCTGCTACACAGTAGGGTTTGTTCTGACCTTGAAGTCAACCCAACCTGCTGCTATGCCTCGGGTCAGAGAGCCCAGAGGACAACCCCTCGACCATGCACACGGGGCACTGGGTGGCAAGCAGACAAGCGGGCACACGGGGGCCCTGCGAAGCCAGGGGGAAGGCCTCCGTGGGCACATGCGGAGGGGCGTGGCAGTGGGGCACTGCAATCTTCCTCATGCGGTGGATGAACCACAGGGACAGGAGAGTCCCCCACAATCACCAGCAAGAGGCCTGGCAGTAGGGAGACTTCCTGGAAGAGAGGGCCTGAGACGTTGGCGTTGCCAGACAAAGGAGGGACAGGAAAGACTGGGGGAACGTGGTGTGGCAGCACAGAGCATCCGGGACACTGTCCAGTGGTTTCCTGCAGGGCACAGGACAGCACCAGGTCAAGGGGGTGCACTCTCCAGCCAGCATGCCTGGGTTTAAATCCTAATTCTGTCTCTTCTAAGCATCTGTTGGCCTCAGTTTCCACATCGGTAAAATGGGCTGATAATACCTACTGAATAGAGTTGTGGGAAGAGTCTGGTGATTTCTTGCCTGGAAGGGCTTAGAAAAGAGGCTGGCACACATCACCAACCGAGGGCCCATCCGTGGGAGCAACTGCCCCTGCGGGGACACATCCCGCAGCAGGGAGGCGAGGCGGGAGGCAAGCGGCGGGCCCAGGAGCGGTGCCTGTAGGGTCTGCGTGGGCATCGTCTCTCAGGAACCGGGTCAGGGAAATCCGGGGAAAACAGGTCCTAGAAGACTGAAAGCTCGGCCTGGACATGCCGACCACCCACAGGGAAGGTGACGCCGGGAAGCTGGCAGCGCAGAGAAGAGAAGCCCGGCCAAATGTAATTAATTATAAACAGATTGACACATGCAAATGAGGCTCTCCGCTAGCAAATGTTTATGCAGGGATTTTTTAAAACAAAGCATTAATGCGACCTTTCTCTGCACATTTCTAAAGTGAGGATTCTCAAAGGGCAAGTCGCAGTGGTATGGAGATGCTTAAAAGTCAATTCGCGCTCATTGAGGCCACCCAGCCCTGAGGCCGAACTGCTGTGCAGTCGCTGCTCCCCCGTGTTCCAGGAACCGGCCAGGACCCGCCCAGGCTGCTCCCTCCCGGCCCCCACCCCCACCCGGACCGGCCGGGCCGGAGGGACCTGCTGGGACCCTGCCCCGACGGGGCGCAGAGCTCGGCTCCCCCCGCACCCCCCAGGCCGCCCTGCCCCGCCGCAGGCCCGGGGTGGCCGCACGAGGCCCCAGCGACCTCGGCGAGTCCCCCGGGGCTCTCAGGCTAGGAGGGGCCGGGAGGGGACCGCGCTGTGGCCTTGACGCCCCGCCCCTCCTCCCTCCGAGCCTCTGGCCGGGGCGGGCTGGGGCTGGCGGAGGGGTGCTCGTCAGTGGTGTCCCCCTCCCTACTCTGGATGGCCCGGAGTGACCGCAGGCAGCGCGAACGTCGCGCGGAGGGACAAGCACAGCTGCCGCCCAGCGGCCGCGGGTCAGAATGCGCCGCGGCCCCCAACCCCAGCGAAGACCGCTTTGTGCGCGGGTCCCCGCAGGGTGCCAGGACCCCACGTGCTCGTGAGGGCACCGCGTCCGCCAGACGTGCCGGCCCGTGGGGGCCAGGTGTGTGCACTGTCTCCGTGTCACACTTACACCCTCTGTGTCTCCACTGCATCATTCAAACCAGGCTAAAAATAATGACCTCCTAGCTTCAGCTGGTCCCCGTAACTACCTATGTCCCAAATCCAGTTCCTGCTCCTCATACCCACTGCTCCCACCCTGGACCGAGGCTCCAGCTTGTCACCTGGTCTCCCGCTCTGGCCCTTGCGCCACGCAGGTCCCTTCGCACAGCTGCCCGGAGGCCTGTGCCGAATGCCTCTGCTCGCGGCCTCCGGTGACTTCCCACCGCACTGGGAGTGAAAGCCGAAGCCCCAGCTGTAGCCCCCAAGATCCTGCAGGGTCTGGGCCAGCTCCTCTGGGACCTCAGGGCCTACCCAGCTCCCCAGCCCTCCCAGTCCTGGAACACACCGGCCTTCCCCAGGAACCTCTGCCGGCAGGTGGGTCTCCCCTGGCCCCTCACCTGCAGGTCTATCCCTCCAGGCCGTCTCCCCGCCCTTCAGTCACACGCTGCAGTCCTCATGCCCACCCTCATTCCCCTTTCCCGCCAGCCTTCTCCTGCACTCCACTATTGCTCTTAATATTATAGTATACACTGATTTATTCATTTCATCCATGGCTGCCTCCTCCCACCAGAATGTCAGCTCCGCAGGGACAGGGACTTCTGTCTGTTTTGTCCCCTTCTGCACCCCCAGCATCTATTATAGAACATAAATTGTTGCAGGTGTCCAATAAATATTTGCTGATTCAACAAACAAATGCATGAATGAACAGGGTTTGGATTAGTATCAGATGAGTTAATCCTGGGCAAGGCACATGGTAGCTGCTAGTATTGCTACTTGTAGCTCACAGAGAATGCAAAATGACTAAGAGATGGGTGTTCTGCCCTCCCTGGGGCACAGAAGTGCCCAAGCTCAGCAAGCCTCCTGAGAGCAGGGGATGTAGAGTCTGAGTTTCGAAATAAACAGGAGTTTGCCCAGATGAAGTGGCTGTCCAGGCACAGGAAGCAGCAAGTGCAGAAGTCACAGAGGGGTCATATCAGGTGCCCAGGGAAGAGCAGTTAGCCGGGGGCCTGGCACCAAGGGGCTGGGGGTCCAGGGACTCAAGAGAGAAAAGGAAGAGGAGGGCAGGTGGGCCACTTGGCAAAGGGCTGTCAGCGCTGCACTGGGAGCTTGGGCCTTACCCTGTAGGCCACAGGGGCCAAGGAAGACCTGGAAGCAGGGGAGGGGAGTAACCACGCTTGTGTCCTAGAAAGGCCACTCTAACTGCTGTGTGGAGCCTGGAGGGTCCAGGACAGGGCCGGAGGCAGGGAAGGCTGCTGTGCTAGTCCAGGCCAACAAGGGGGCTGGCGAGGAGGTGGCAGGTGGGGATGGGAAGCCCACGGACCAGATCTGTCAGCAAAGGGGCAGTGGAGTGATGACAATGATTCCTGGATCATATACAGTTGTGACCGGAATGAGTGTGATAGAAGCTATTCCCTCGTCTCTAAATCACTTTTTTTCTGCATCATTTCCCCATGACTTTTTGGATCATTAGTCACTGATATGATTTCATACCATAGAAAACTTGTTTTATTCCTACTTAAAACATAGTAATCCATAGGTCTTTTCTAATATCACTGTAAATACATTGGATGGTACTGCCATAAAAGCTAGCACCACCATGGGCTACATCAATAGGAGTAGAGTGGCCAGAATAAAGGAGGTGATAGCCACTGAATACAGTTAGAGGCACCTGTTCCAGCATGTACCCCACCCAGACAGAACATTGACATGCTATGTGCCAAAAAGGGGAACCCCCTCCCAACATACCTCCAATATAATACTCAGCCACTAGGAGGGTCCCAGGAAGGATCTGGGGGTGTTTAGCCTAAAAAGAGGAAGAATCAGAGTGAATAAAATACAAAAGAGTTCTGTAGCTGTGTGCCTCACCTCTGGGGGTTGGGGGTGATTATTAGCTTTGTTCTGGTTGGTGCCAAAATATAGAATTAAGAACACATGTGGCAGTTGCAGGGAACAGAGCCTGACTCTCTGTGAAGGACCTTCTGCCTGGCGCGGGGGTGAGCTCCCCATTCCAGGAGTGGTCAAGAAGAGGCAAGATGTTACCTCTTGGAAGAAACTAGAAGGCGTTTCTGCATTTGAGGTTGAACAAGGTGACCCTTAGGTGTCCTCCCAAAACTGCAGAGTCACAATCGGTAACTCAAATGACCTGTGAAAGGCAGCCCTGAGTGGCACCTGAGTGGTACTGGGTAGCATCCGCCTGCCTGGATCCCCACTCTCTGCATTAGGAGAGACCTAAACCCTTAGAGCCATGGGGCTGAGAAGCCTGTGTGCACCTCCCGTCCTACAGACCGGAGAACAGGGTGGGAGCACCGTGTGGACTCCCACAGACCCTCACAGCTTGTCCCTGCCCCCCAGGGCCAGAACCTGCCTCCCCTGACACTCAGGCCTCTGCTCACTTTGCTTCCCTGGCTCCCACTTCAGATTTTATGAATGGTCAGGTTATTTCCTGTTGTCTGCAAGAAGGAAATAGGCATGTGAGGGGGGGATGTGGGCTGTTTGCATTTAAACAAGATGTTTTTCTCACCATGTCCAAGCTGGGAGGGGACAGAAGCTGGTCTTCGTTACAGTCAGCCTGTAGATGCCAGGCCCACCTTAGTCACTGGCACTTCATCCCCTGATCTTCGACACATGCACCCCCGCCCCATTTCTTTAGGCCCCGCCTGCGGCTCTCCTGCCCCCAACTAAGGTCAGTCTGCAGGCACGCCATGGAGCGCGGAGATGTGCTTGGGCACAGCGACTCAGGGCTGGACAGCCAGTGCTCCAGGGTCCCACGGGCACCTTTTGCATGACGGGGGGCAAGCTAGTGGCGGGGACCAACCCATGATAGGCCAGACTTGACTCCCAAATCCAATCCTGTCCTGCCCTGGTGCAGGGCGTCTCAGCCTCAGCACTGTGGACATTTTGGGCCGGTTCATCTTTTGGAGCTGGGACTGTCCTGGGCACGGGAGGGCGTGACCACCCGGGCATCACAGCCGAAAATTTCAGGCTGGTCGCCAAACTGGGGGCAAAATCAACCCCCACTCTGGAAGCTCTGAGATGCAGGCAACAGCATCTTCCCTCTTGGTCTTGTTCCCAAAATATTCTCATGAGGTTCTGGTGCAGAATAGAAAAATTCTAAGCTTTTAAATTGGACTGTGGACATGAAAGGTTGGGCACAGGCCCTGGCTTGCCCCTGTCGTGCATGGTTCACACATGGCAGTCACAACTTGGATATCACCTTGCTGGCACCTAGAGGCATTGAGTGTGCGCTCCCTAATTCAATCCAATCCTCTCCTCTCATGGAGAAAGAAAGTACAGCCCAGAGAGGTTAAGCAACCAGCCTGAAATCACACAGCGGGCTTGGTCATCCAACTCCCTGCCCAGGGCTCTTTCATGGCCCCACAGCAAACCCAGATCCAGCCCACACCAGCCAGGAGGCTAAAATCTGGGGAAGACAAAAATTCCCCTTTTGACAGGAACTAAAAACACAGGCAGAGCCTCATTTTCATGTTACAATGCTGTGAAAATGTGGGAAGCAAAATGTTGTAAAAACATTGGCTGGGGACAGGGCAGTGGAATGAGCAAATACCGCTTACCACGTGAGCCGGTTAATAAAAGGAAGAGCCCAGAGTTGTTTGTTGCGATTATAAGGGCCATTTTTTCCCCCTATAAAAAAGAGTAATTTTCGTTTACAGGGGCCCCGGGCAATTTTCCATCTAATTTGATGTTTTATAATGTCTGCAAAGCCACACAACCTTAGTAGGCTGTGGGGGCCGCAGACATTTTATTTTCAAATTTTCAAGGTTATTGGTTCATCAAGAGCAGGGGAGAGTGCGGCTGGGTTTTCATGGTCCTGGCGAGGAGGGGCGGCTGATGGTCTGGGTGGCTGGAAATGAATTTGCTGTGGAGCCCCCAGCCCCCCGTTGAGCACCCTTCCTACCTCCAGCAGCACCCAGAGCACCAGGCCAGAAAGTGGGGGCCGGGCCACCACCCCGGGTGGGGAAGCCAGGGCCCCCAGCCCGCCTGGCTGCAGAGCGCCCCCTGCGCTGTGCCGCTGACCTGCCCCGCACCCACTGCCTGCCGGGCTCTCCTGTTAGGCTTTTGTACACGTTTCCCATTGAATCATCTCGGCAGCCCATGTGGGGGGCACTGTTGTCACCCCTCAGGGCAGATGAGGAATGTGGGCTTGGAGAATTAGCGCCTGGATTGAGGCCACCAGAGCAGGAGGCAGGAGGTCTGGACCTGTCCACTCTGTCTACACTGGGGCAGAGCAGTCAGCACCTGCTGTGGCCCTGGGTTGTGCTCAGTGAGGTGGGGCACAGATGGGGAAGGGACAAGGTCCTCACCCTCGGTGCCCACTGGAGACTTGAGACAGCACACGCAGGGCCTCAGTTTCCTTCTCCGTAAAGTGGGCATGACACCACCTATGTCACTGGAAGGTTACGCAGCTTCAATGAGATAACACCATCGGGGAAAAGAATTCCCGGGCCATGTGGCCCATGGCAGGGTCTCGACAACAGGGCCTTGCTCCCTTCCGGCCTAGACAGCAAGATGCAGGAGGGATTGTGGGTGTGAGGACTAGAGACAGAGGGTGAGAAGAGACAGCGTGAGGAGACCCAAGGCAGAGGGAGGGAGAAGCACAGGTTTAGTCGGGAGAACACCAGCGGAGTAGACATGACCGACCTCAGGCTGGTTCCTTCAGCTCATAAAGCCACTCAGTTTTCCGACAAGCACAGCGGGGACTGTCATTTCTACCATGCACATAAACCCTCTACTGCAGAAGCTGGGGTGTGGGTGTGTGCCACACCCCAGAAGGTACCACGGCAGGGTCCCCAGCCCAGCCTGGGATGAGAGGGCGAACTGACAGCTCCCAGCTGTGGGGACAGAACCATCTCTGTGGCTGATAACACAGACTTGGGAGAAAGAGCAGGGCCACATTCAGTGAAAACCTTCTTGTCTCCCTTGATACCTGTTCTTACAGGAATTGGGAATACCATGGACACATTCAGAGAAAATTAAAACCACCTGAATCTCAACCCACAGACACAGTTGCATACACTTCCAAATGTTCGTGCCAAATGGGATCCTAATGCATATTACACATCGCAAGTTTTTTTTTAACTCAGTCGTGATGATGGACAACTTTCCATGTCAGTTAATATCCTTTTTCTTTTTTTAAGGTGAGGAGCGCAGCAGTATGGTCAGTGACCATAGCTCACTGCAGCCTTGAACGCCTGCACTTAAGTGATCCTCCCACCTCAGCCTCTTGAGTGGCTGGGATGACAAATGTGCACCACCATGCCTGGCTCCGATATTCTCGCATAGTACTTGGAATGACGACAGGGTATTCCGAGGTATGGCCATTGCAGAACGTTGTCTACCCACCCCCTACGCTGTACCCTCACCTCCGGTTTCTCTTTCCTAGGTTTCATGTTTCAGTTACCTGAGGTCAATCAAGGTCCTAAAATACGTGAGTACGGCACAGTAAGATATATCCAGAGAGAAACCACATTCATTTAACTTCATTGTAGTATATTGTTATAATTGTTCTATTTTATTGTTAGTTATTGTTGCTAATCTCTTACTGTGCCTAATTTATAAATTAAATTTATCGTAGGTATGTATGTATAGGCAAAATCAGGTTATTCAGGGTTCGGTACTATTGGTGGTTTCAGGCATCCACTGGGGTCTTAGAACATATCCCTGCAGAGAAAAGAATAAGTTGGACACAGGTTGCTTTGATATTTTGTGCTGATTTATAAGGCTGGGTTGGACACCCTCATAAGTAAGGCTCATGTTTTCATTTGCAAGAACCCTCCCTTTCAATGTAAGCAGCATGGCAGGGAGGGCCAGAAAGACCTCGACTTCCAAGAAATCAGAACCATTCGCCATGTCCCGCATGGAGCAATGCGGTACCTGTGGGTTTGAACCCCTCTCGGCCACTCGACGGGTGCGAGACCCCATGAGCCTCAGTTTCCTGGTCTGTGAAGTGGGAGTGTCCGTACTCTTCCCTCCATTGGTTTTGATTAAGCTCGATAATAGCTTGAACCTCTTTCCAGAGCTCCCTGCAGAAAACTTAACTGCCAGGCCCAGCCACCGGCCAGTGGTCCTTCTGGCAGAAGAACAAAGGGATGAGAAGGACAGTATGGACCAAGCCCTCAAGGCCAGACAGGGAAGACAGAGGGCTTGGGAAAGGGAAGAGCCGTGGGCAGAAGGGCTGGTGGCATTGCCTTCTAGGGGACAGAAGATGTGGAAATGCCTTGCTTATTACAACAGGGGAGTGGAGGCTTCCACCGCAAGGGCGTAGGCAGAGTCTGCCTGGGGTGTCGCCTGCACGTTGCCTCTGTCCTGGACCCGGCAGTTCCACCGCGCTGAGACGGCTGCTCTGTGTGTGCCCCACCCCAGCTGCCTGGAGGGCCCGGAGGACAAGGACCACACCGTGGTCACTTCTCTATGCCCCGAGTGCCTCGCACGGGCCTGGCGCAGAGTTGACAGCAGTGAACAAGCACGTGAGGGAATGAGCAATGAGCAAGTGACCCGTGAGGATTAAAGGCAGCTCAGTCAGGTGCACTGAGGCAGCACAAGGAGACACCACGGGCAGACAGTTCCCCTTCTGGTCGTCAGAGACTGGGGGGAATTGGCGGGACGTTGTCTCGGTTCCTCCTCTGTGGCTGATTCATTCTGTGTCCCCAACAAGTCACTGGACCTCTCTGCCATCCAGTTTCCTGGGGGCATATGGGGATGATGAAAGGAGGTGCCAGGGCTGACGAAGATGAGGCGTGTGGCATTTGCCATATGTAATTGGACGAGCAAGGAGGCAGTGAGGTGGATGCTGAGCACCTGGCGTCAACGGGAGAGTGATGAACGGGAAACCCATGTGTTTTCAGGTATCGGGGTTTGTTGTAATCACGAACAGTGAGGCACAAAGGAGTGGCTGTCATGAGTGAGAAGTTTGTATCTCACGGATCTGCAGCAACGGGAGGCACAGGCCCCGCAGGGCCACGCGGGAGCAGCAGGGTGGGCAGGAGGCAGAGGGGGCGGGGAACATGACAGAGGCAGGGTAGGCCGGCTGAGGACTGGGTGGCTCGAGTCACTGCAGCAGGCTCTGGGACGTAGGGCTGGTCCTGGGATGATTAGGGGAACGGTGGGGCTGTCCCCCCTCTACGACTGAGAGCCCCAGAGAGGAGGTTGGGCTGTGGGCTCTGGAGTGGTTGGTCCGCCCCTGAAAGGCGCACTTACAGGACTGGTTTGCTATCTCTGGAAACTGGAGAACCGGGGCAGGGCAGACCTCCAAGGCCTACAAGGTCCCAGATGTCAAAGCATTGGAATACAGAAAATAAAAGACCATGCTAATAAACCACAGAGCCCAGAGCAAAAATGGGGCTCTGGCATCAGTTGAGTTGATATCCCAGCCACATTGCTTACTAGCTGTGTGGGGTTTAGCAAGTCACTTAGCTGTTCTGCGTCTCTGTTCCATCAGCTGCAAAATAACGATGACAGCAGCTACCGCCAGTGGCATGTTACGAGTGGCTGTCCAGGCGCCTGCCTGGCACACCGCTCAGAAGGGCATGAAAACATCACTGGCACAAGTTGGAAACCCATCTCCAGTTAGTGCAGGTCTGTGCACATGGTAGCCCACAGGGCTGGCAAAGTGGGAGCTTGAGCACTGTCCACCCACGTGGGCACTGCCTGGAGTGAAAATTAAACCAGCCGTTCCCCGGCCAAACGGCCCCTGCTGTGCATTTTGGTGCCAGGCTCTGCAAGCTGCGTCCACTTGGCTCCAGCCAGTGAGAGGGAATGTGAAGTTGCAAATCCAGCCGGCTGAGAGTCAGAAACAGAATGAGGTATTATGTAGCCTGCTTACCCCAGATGAGGGCTTTATTTTATTATCTACATTTTAGACCCTTTAATATGCCTCCCAAGATGCTGTCTGGTTTGGAAAATCACCCATAATAAATGCACATAATAAATCTCTTATTTTGAACATAGAGAGGCATGCAATTTTTATTAATAAAAATAAGTTCCTCTCTGCACCCCACCAAACAAGCATTCAGCAAGTTTCTAAAGAGAATCTGTTGAAGAGATGCCAGCCAGTTGGCTGGCCAGAGCAACTAGCCTGTCTTAGTTTGGCCCTTCTGCTCACAGGGGAGTGGAAGGGTGTTCCGGAAGGTGCCAGCATCTGCTCCCTGACCAACTCTGAACTGAACCCAGGGGGTGGGGGGAGAGGCAATGCCCAGGGGTGTCAGGTAGCAATGAGAAGTGACTGATTCCACAACTGCACAGCAACATGGTGGAGAGTAAGGCTCACACAGGGCTGAGAAGGAAGAAAGAGAGAGGGAAGGACAGAAGGAAGGAAGGAGGGAGGGACAGAGGGAGGAGGGAAGAAAGGAAAGAAGGAAATAAAAGAGAAAAGGAGGAAAGAAGAGAAGGAAAGAAGGGAGAAAATGAGATATATGACGCAATACAAACCTGAT
The DNA here is from genome assembly GCF_020740605.2 of Lemur catta. NCBI lineage: Eukaryota > Metazoa > Chordata > Mammalia > Primates > Lemuridae > Lemur > Lemur catta. Next base: position 1,896,656 of record NC_059144.1, on the reverse strand, counting down.
ACATCTTACAAAAAATTAAAAGTATATCCACACAAATAGCAGCACACATTTTGTAATAAAACAATACGCGTCAAAACCGTAGAATGGCTGCCTGCGGGAGGAACAGGGGTAGGGCATGGAGCTGAAAGGGGAGAAATCCGTGGAAAGAAAGGCCTTCCCCAGCCTGTGGAAATGAGATGCAGGAAATGAGGGTAGGATCACCCAACCCTCTGCATGTCAGGTCCAATAAGAAAGAAGACAGAAAGGAAAACTCAACACAGGTACACACGCACACACACGCATACACACACACGAGCAAATCCTACCCTAAAACTGGCCTTTTCTCAGATACTCCAATGAGCCACGCTTGCTCCCTGTCCAGCTTTAGGCATGCTGTTCCCTCGGCCTGAAATGCTGTTCCCCACCCCTTCAACTGCTCAGCTTTGCCTCATCTGTCAGATCTCTGCTCCCCTTCCCTGTCCTTCCCCCACCTGCCTCACCGGTCAGCTTGGGCTGCCATGACCGAATACCAGAGACTGGGAGCCTTAAACAACAAAAGTTCCTTTTCTCACAGGTCCACAGGTTAGAAGTCCAAGTTAAAGGTGCAGCAGGGTTGGTTCCTGAGGCCTCTCCTGGCTGACGACGGCTGCCTTCTCACCGCGGCCGCAGGTGGGCTGTTCTGCGTGCACATCACAGGAAGGAGAGCTCTCGTGTCCCCTTCTCTTCCTACAAGGACAGCAGCCCCGTCTGATTAGGGCCCCAGCCTCACGACATCATTTAGCCTTAGCTACCTCCCATGGCAGTCACATTCTGGGGCTTGGGGCTCCTGAATTTGGGGGGTACAGCTCGGCATATCCCACCCATCCTGGCCCTGCTTGCTCCCTGCTGGAATTTCTTGTGCGCACAAGTGTATCCAAGCCCATCCTCTGGGTGCAGACGCCAGGACTTACTCACCTTCGACCGTCATCCTAACCTGCTCAAACTCCTGCCCCCTCCTCACCAAAAAAGCCACAGGCCCCCGTGACCTTCCAGTTGGCAAATGCAAAGGCCCCCTAGCCCGAGTACCCAGGGCCTCTCAGTCGGGCCTGCATTGCTCAGCGTCCCTGGCTCTGCCCCCTGCAGTGAACCAGCCGAGCTGGGATGAGTGCAGAGGCCCAGGTGTGAGAGCTTGAGAGATCTGCAGGAGGCAGATCTGAATACAAGAAGGTGAGGGGTGGGACATACATGGAGGACGCTGCCACTGTGTCTGCTCATGACTCTGTCCCTACCAGGAAACAGATACCCCAACTGTGTAGCTGAGAAGACTGGAACGCAAAGATTACTCCTCAAGGTGTGGAGGAGGTTTGGGTGACCAATGGGCCCGCGCAGAGCCCCTCCGAGGCCTGAGAGGGAGCGAGGGAGTGGCCCCGGGAACAGAGGTGGCAGCCTGGGCCCCCCCGCCCCCCCAGAACAGAGGCGGGAGCTGGGGGCCCCCTGGGAATGGAGGCAGGAGCCCGGGGCAGCAGACAGGAGCTGGTGGGCTGCAGTGGAGGGCGGCAGCCAGCCTTCTGCCACCACACCTACTGTGTGTGTCATTGTTATTTAGGTATGATAAGGCCAACAGATCAGGAGAGGACTGCCACCAAAAAGATCACTTGTCACTCACAGTTCCCAGAAGGAGGGGTGCACCGTGCTGGGGAGGCCCCCTGGGAGCACCAGGGTCAGTCAGAGGACAGAGGGAGGGACTGTGGCCTTTGTTGTGTTTTCTGTGGGGGAGCAAGCGAGGCAGGGGGGGCAGGCTTAGGATTGCCGGTTTAATCACCGCAGCCACTCTGGGGCACAGAGGGGCCCCTATTGTCTGGTGGCTGGCCCTGGGGTGGTCAGGGCAGCTGGCTGCGCCCAGAGTGTGAGAGCCCGTGGAGGAGGTGGGCGGTGGCAGGGCTCTGGGTTGGCTGGTTTGCATTTGCAAAGCGCACTCCTGAGCTTGCCCTGCACCAACCCCAGACTGGCCGGCCCTGAGGGGCGGTCCGGCAGAGTGAGCAGGGCCTCAGGTCAAAGTCTCAGAACATGGTGATATAAAACATGGTTCATGCAGGCACGGAGAGGGAGCCACCCTCGCTCTCCCAACACGCAGATCTCCCGCTGGAAGGCAGAGGGCCCGGGGGGCGGCGGGGGGGGGAGGTGGCTGGGGCCCTCAGACCCCCCATCCCAAAGCGGGGCTGGAAGTGGCCCTAAATAGGCGGGCAAGGACCCTTAGCCGCCACTAACCTATGCTTGCGTGCAGCTGAGGTTCTTTACTCACTTTCGCCAATAAATGCTTGTCGAGTGGACGATGCAAACAGTCCAGGGAGCTCCAAGAGGGCTCGCTGAAGGAAGCCCCTCCTGAGCTGTGTTTTGGGGGATGCGTGGGCATTTTCCAGGGAATGCTACACAAATGAAAGAGCCTAAGCACCATGCTGGAGATTGACACAGTATGTTTGGCAAGCTGCAAGCTTTGCAATAGTTCTGGATTGTGAAATTGGGGGATGGCTGGCGCATACCAGATGCTCTGGGAGTGTCTCTGTCCTCGGTGGTCATTTCATTCTCCTTTCTGGGCCTCGTCTGCAAAGCCATGCATGCAGGGGTGGAAAGTGCTTCCAAGGGGGCTGGGCCAGAGTACGTGCTTGGGAAGTGGTGGTCATTGCCATTATGACTAACAACAGCACCTAGCTTGCTTCCCAGGGCTCCGGGAGGCCTCAGACAGGATGACACGTTAGGGGTTCTTTGCAAACTGGAAGACCAACACAACCTCAGGCAGAAACAAGGACGGACGTGGGGCTCAGGGAACCCTCTTTTGTGGATGTCAGGACAGGGGAGCCAGCCAAGGGGACAGGCCCAATGGCTCTGGTGCTCTGGGACAGGGACGATAGCTGGTCTGTTCATCAATCAAATGAACCAGTGGGATGAGGGACAATGCCAGGGTCCGTTTCCCATCTGTGATCAGCCTTGACTCCAAGCCCATACTCCACACCCAGTTTTCTGGAAAAGGGAAAAATAACTCTCAGGGGCCAAATAATACAATACCCTTGGATGCCCCCGGCTGTGTGAGACCGTCTGAGAGGCCTTTATCACTGTGCACAGCGTGCGGCGGCTGCCAAAGTCAGACCTAACCCCTTCCCAGGAAATTCTTGGCTCTGCTTGTGAGCAGCCGTCTGGTGGAATTAATTTCAGCCTGTATGATGCTAACGCCGTGCAAACAGAGACATATAAAACAGTCCTCCCAAGGCTTTGCATGGCCATAAATACTGAACCACGCTTAACTTATGCATGCTGCAAGGCTGCCCTTCTGCAGGAAAGCATAAAGCCGTCCCTCGTGGGGCTGGAGCGGTAAGCGGCTCCGGGTGCCCCAGGCCTCCCAAAGGGAGCTCATTCCCCGTTCCCAGCCTCCATCATCTTTCTGCTTGGACTGTGGATTTCCAGACAACCAGGACTAACCTGTATCAGTGGGACAGCCAAGGGGTGGGGGACCTGCAAGGGCTGTGGAGCCGGGGTAGACCCGTGTCCTCACTTCCAGGGCAACCCCTGGGGAAAGGGACCGTTGCGGGTAGGGGCCCTGCATGCTGGAGTCACAGCATTATGGTCTGTCAGTGCTGGAAAGAAACTTTGAGATCATCCAGTTGAACCCTACAAGTGAAGAGATTTAAAATGATGCAGCCAAGGTCACAAAACACGCTCATGGAAGCACCTGGACCTTGACATCAGATGTGAAGGACAAGGTCAAAGATTTGGAGTCACATGTCCCGGTTAGAACCCAGGCTCTGCCAGTGCCTTGCTCTCTCACCTTAAGCAAGTTATTTCAACGCTGTGCCTTAGCTTCCTTGCTCATCAGATAGATGCACCGTGGGAATTCTGGGAGGATTAGAGGAGACGGTGTCTGTTCGGCATAACCATGGTGCCCAGCAGAGGCAGAACACCCCATGGTGGCAGCTACTGCCCGAATGGCCCTGAGTAAAGGTGGACCTTAGTGTCAGTCTTTTTCAAGCAGAGGCAAGGACTTAGGCATAAGTGGTCTGTTGGGGAAGATGATCCCAGTGAGGAGGAATAAGGGAGCGAGGTGAGGGAGACAGGGAAGGAGGAAAGAAACTAACATGCGCTGTGTGATTGTCTTTGTTGGTTCAAGCTAGAACAAAATACCATAAACCGGGTGGCTTGTAAACCACAGAAATTTATTTCCCACGGTTATGAAGGCTGGTAAGTCCAAGACCAAGGCACCAGGAGGTTCAGTGTCTGGTGAAGCCCTGCGTTCTGGTTCACAGGTGAGGCCTCCTTGCTGCATCCTCACGTGGTGGAAGGGGCAAGGCAGCTCTCTGGGGCCTCGTGTACCCCACTTGTGACCTAATCGTCTCCCACAGACCCCAGCCTCTGATAAGCATATTGGCGATTAGGTTCCAACACTTGGATTTTGGTGAGACGCTAACACTCACACCACAGCAGTTATCACAAATGCTGCCGTGGGCTTTATGAGGAATGTTGTACAACTTCATCAAGAATATAAAAGAGACCTAAATAAATGAGGCAATAGAATGTGTAAGCTACAGGCAGACCCAAAGTGGAATTATATTCAGTTAGGGTCTGATCAGGGAAGGAGAAACCACTCTGGGAACTTCAGATGGGAAGAGGTGTAATGTGGAAACCAGAGGTTGTCACAGTCTTTGGAAAACCGAGGGAGCAAAGCCCAGGAGGGGACTGTCAGGAATTCTGCAAGTTCACAGAGGACCACACGGAGGGTGCTTGGGTCCTGGTGCTTCTCAGCCAGATGCTCAAAGCTGCCGTCAAAACTGCACACCTGTGCTCTGTGTGCCCACAGAGGCCTCCAGAGAAGAAATGCTCCTTCTCTTCCTTCCTCCAACCTCACACGGGTGCCTCACATCTGTGGACTCTAGCTGGGCCCCAGGGGAAGGGGATTTGGGAAATGCGGTTTGTGGGCTTTGCAATCCCGTGGGGGAGGGCAGGGCTTAGGGTGGTGAGCCCGGTCCTGAGAATGAACACACATTTGGCACTGTCATAGAGGTTGATGCCCCTCCCCCAGATTTGTCTACAAATGCAATGAGATGCCAATTAAAACCTCAAGAATTATAAGACTCATAAGATGAATAATGATCTGAGGCTAGCCAACACATGGTTGAAGAAAAAGGAGAAAGAGGAACCGGGGAAGGAGGAAGGGTACAGCGGTGGGGGGTCCCCAGGGCACCCCCGCCCCCAGCCCTCTCTAGGAGGGCTCACAGGACTTGCACAGAGTTGCTCTCACAGCTGTAACGCATTGCAGCACAAGACACAAAACCAAATCAGAAAAGGGAGCATGCACAGGGCAGAGTCCAAAGGAGACCAGGTGCCAGCTTCGAAGGGTCCTGTCCCAGTGGAACCACACAAGGGACTCGCTGGATTCTTCCAGCAATGCGTTATGGCAGCACATCTTCCAGGGAAGGCCGTCTGAGACTCGTCGTCTGAGGATTTTAGTGGGGGCTGGTCAATACGTGTCCTCCACCTGACATGTTCCAAATCCCAGACTCCCAGAAGAAAAGCAGGTGGTCACCAGGAGCCCATTGTTTTACAGATGGTTTAGACACAGTGGGCCACTCCTAGCAGTTCTCGGAACTGTGACAACCATCCTAACATATAAGCTTGCAGACCCCAGCCCAGGGCCAGCCTTGCAAGCAGGGCTTCCGGAGGACGGCAGGCGCAGGCCTGCTCTTTTCTGCACAAAGGGAACAGGCCGTGCCAGATAGAAAAACTTATTATTAATAACACCATATTAACGACAGTGCAGTGTTGGCCCAGGGACCAGACCCTGGTTCATAAGTAAGAACAGAGAATGCCAGAGGTAGAGCCTCCCACTCCCATATATAGGTACAAAGTTAGCATTACAAATCACTGGAGAAAGTAGTATTTAAGAAGTGGTTTTGTGACAATCAGGAAGCCTTATGAAAATAAATAAAATTGGATCCCTTTCTTATTGCATTTATAAAAAATATATTCCTTCTCAACAAAAGACTATAATGTGAAAAATAAAAAAAAATTTTTAAATAAAATATAAATTTAGTGAAGGATATCTTAAAATGAAAAACATAAAAATGGGGAAAAGTTCATGATACTGAATTTGGCAATGATTTAGAGGATATTACCTGAAAAGTACAAACTACAAAAGAAAAACAGATAAGTTATACTTCATCTAAATTTAAAACTTTTGTGCACAAAGGACACTATCAACATAGTGAAAAGGTAGCCCATGGAATGAAAGGAAAATTTGCAAATTATATACTTGATAAGGGATTGATATCCACAATAAAGAACTCCTACAACTCAGAAACAAGAACAACAACAACAAAATCCAACAGCACAATTCAAAAATACACAAAGGACTTGAATAGACATTTCTGCAAAGAAGATACATAAATGGCCAGTAAACACATGAAAAGCTGCTCAACATCACTTATCATTAGGGAAATGCAACTCAAAACCACAGTGAGATAACACTGCACACCGATTAAGATGGCTATCAGAAACAAACAAAAAAACCCAGAAATAACACGTGTTGGTGAGAATGTGGACAAATTGGAATCCTTGTGCATTGCTCATAAGAACATAAACGGGTCCCGCCACTGTGGAAAACGGAATAACAGCTGCTCAAAACAATTAAAAATATGATCCAGCAATTCCACTTCTGGGTGCCTCCCTAAAAGACAAGGAAGCAGGGACTTGAGCCAGCGTCTGTGCATCCACGTCCACTGCGCATTATTCCCATGGCTAAAAGGGTGGAAGCAGCTCAACTGGCCATTGAAGGATGAATGGATAAGCAAAATGCAGTGCACGCACACGCACACGCACACGCACACTCTGAAAGATTATTCCCCCTAAAAAGAAAGGAAATTTTGGTATGTGCTCCAACATGAATGAACTATGACAACATCATGCTAAGTGAAATAAGCCAGTCACAAAAGAATGAATATTATATAATTCCACTTGTATGAGATCCCAGCAAGTCAATTCGCAGAGACAGAAAGTAGAATGGTGGTTGCCAGAGGGTGGAGGAAGGAAGGATGGGGAGTTAGTGTTTAATGTAGACAGAGTTTCAGTTGGAAGATGAAAAAAGTTCTAGAGAGGGATGGTAGTGATGGTGGCAAAGCAGTGTGAATGTACTTAATGCCACTCAGCTACAGACTTTAAAATGTTTAAAATGGTAAATTTTATGTGATGTGTATTTTGTAACAATTGAAAAACACAAGAGACACAAATCACAAACATATGAATATGTGTGACTACCTAGAAATTTAATGCCTCTATGACAAAAAGCATGACAAAAATTTAGAAGAAAGACCCATCCTGAGAGAAGATATTAGCAACCTTTAAAATAGGTGAAAAATGAAAATGGTTTTAAAACAGTAAGAAAAAGGCAAACAGTGTAATAGAAAATGAATGGACAAAATATGCAAGAGCAATTCACAGAACAGACAATCAAGCGGTCTATAAACATATAGGAAGAATCTCATTCTCACTAGGAATCACGAAAGTGCAAGATCACACAGCGATGGCGCCATATCACTGTCACCAGACAGGCAATGTAAGTCTAACGACACTGGCTCTGATGGGCCATGGCAGGTGGGAGCTTCACACAGTGCCAGGGGAGTGGCTGGTACAGCCACTCCAGAGCAATTGAGCAATATTTAGTGACATGGAAAATGCACATGGCTTGGAGAACATACTTGCAATGTACATAAGTGACAAAGGATTTGTACCACATATATGTCAAGATTTCTTCATCAGTACCCACAGAGCCATCTGATGACTGTCATAGCCATTTTCTGATTCCTCATGAAGCCTAAAGGCACCAAAAAGAAAACCAAGAAGTCCCTCTGCCTCGAGCTGGATGGACTCTTAAGGTGGGAGGAGACAGAACGTATGGTTAGAAAGAGGTCAGGTTGTGTTTCAGTGATGGCTTTCCAATGTCTTGTTACATTACTGAAAATAATTAAAGGATAGATGATAGTGCTTTAGTCCATTTGAGCTGCTATAACAAAATACTTGAGACTGGGTAATTTATGAACAGTAGAAATTAATTCTCACAGTTCTGGAGGCTGGGAAGATCAAGGTGCAGCAGATTGGCGGATGTCTGGTGAGGGCCTGTCTGTTCCCCATTTCCAAGAGGGCGCCTCATTACTGCGTCCTCACATGGTGGAAAAGGTGGAAGGAGATGAGCTAACTCCCTCTAACCCTTTTATAAGGGCTTTTGTAATATTGTGAAATATATATTTGGTTTTGGTCTTGTCCCAGTATCCTGGCATACAACTCCTAAAATCCTTGGACTCTTCACAGTAAATGTCTTTTTGTATGCTAATGAGTCGACTGTTGGCCAGCAGCCCCCAGGTAGCTTCAGGATGGGGGATGGTCATAAAGACCAAGGCAAGATTGGAGGGTGGGGTCTTTCAGGCCTCCCCTCAACCTCTGAGGGAGGGAGAGGGGTTGAAGGTTAAACCGATCACCAATGGCCAATGATTTAATCAGTCATGCCTAGTAATGAAGCTTCCATAAAAACGCTCCAAAACAGGGTTGGGAACCTTTTGGGATAGCTGAACCCATGGAGGTTCTTGGAGGGTGGTGCACCCTGGGAGGACATGGGAGCTCTGTGTCCCTTCCCCGTACCTCCCCCATGCATCTCTTCATCTGTATCCTTTGTAATATCCTTTATAATAAACCGGTAAATGTAAGTAGGTGTTTCCCTGAGATCTATGAGCTGCTCTAGCAAATTAATCAAGCCTAAGGAGTGGGTGATGGGATCCCCAATTTTTAGCCAGTTGGTCAGAAGCTGAGTGAAATACCCTGAGCTTGCGATTGGTATGGGAAGTGGGGGCAATCTTGTGGGACTGACCCCTTACCCATGGGATCTGACACTGTCTCCAGGAGGACTCCAGCTGGCGTCTGCTCCAGAACTGATGGCTTGCTTGATGTATGCAGGGGGTGGGGGGAGCCCACACACATCTGGTGTCAGAAGTGTGTTGTGAGAGTATATTAAAAACTGAGTTTGTTTATTCCTGGATTCAGAGAGCCTTAATCCCATCCAGGAAGACTCCACCCTCGTGACTTAATCACAGCCTAAAAGTCTCACCTCTTAAATCTATCACATGGGAGATTAAATTTCTTTTTTGTTTGTAGTTTTTTGGTTTGTTTTTTATTTCAAAATGTTACAGGGGTACAAATGTTTTTGGTTACATGGATCTCTTTTTTAATGCTTGAGTCAGGGTTATAAGTGTGCCCATCACCCACATAGTGTTCATTGTACCCGTTTGGTAGGTTTTCACCCATCCCCTCCTCCCCTCTCCCACCTGCTTGATTTCCACTGAGTTTTACTTCCCTCTGTGCACATGAGTGCTCATTGGTTAGTTCCAATTTAAGAATGAGTACATGTGTGTTTATGTTTCCACTCTTTAGATACTTTACTTAGGAGAATGGTCTCCAGTTCCATCCAAATTGTTGCAAAAGGCATTAATTTGTCCTTGTTTATGGCTGAGTAGTACTCCATGGTATACATACACCACATTTTGTTAATCCACTCATGAGTTGATGGACACTTGGGTTGATTCCACATCTTTGCAATTGTAAATTGTGCTGTCATAAACATTGCAGCTGTCTTTTTGATAAAGTGACTTCTTTTCCTTTGGGTAGATATGCAGTAGTGGGATTGCTGGATCGAGTGGTAGGTCTACTTTTAGTTCTTTGAGGAATCTCAATACTGTATTCCATAGAGGTTGTACTCATTTGCAGTTCTACCAATAGTGTATAAGTGTTCTTTTCTCTCTGCATCCATGCCAGCATCTATTGTTTTTGTACTTTTTAATAAAATCCATTCTAACAGGGATAAGGTGATATCTCATTGTGGTTTTAGTTTGCATTTCCCTGATGATTAGTGACATTGAGCATTTTTTCATATGTTCATTGGCAATTTGTCTATCTTCTTTTGAAAAGCTCTGTTCATGTCTTTTGCCCACTTTTTAATGGGATCATTTGTTTATTTCCTTGCTGATTTGCTTGAGTTCTTTATAGATGCTGGTTATTAGCCCTTTATTGGATGTATAGCTTGCAAATATCTTCTCTTATTCTGTAGGTTGTCTGTTCGCTCTGTTAATTATTTCCTTGGCTGTGCAAAAGCTTTTTAATTTAATCAAGTCCCATTTATTTATTTTTGTTGTTGTTGTAATTGCCATTGGGGTCTTAGTCATAAATTCTCTGCCTAGGCCCATATCTAGTAGAGTTTTTCCTACATTTTCTTCTAGAACTCTTATGGTTTCCTGCCTTACATTTAAGTCTTTTATCCACCTTGAATTAATTGTTGTGAGTGGTGAGAGGTGTGGATCCTGTTTCAGTCTTCTGCATGTGGCTATCCAATTCTCCCAGCACCAGTTATTGAATAGGGATTCTTTTCCCCAGTGTATATTGTTGTCTGTGTCATCAAAGATCAGTTGGCTGTATGTCGATGGTTTTATATCTGGGTTCTCTGTTCTGTTCCATTGGTCTATATCTCTATTTTTGTGCCAATATCATGCTGTTTTGGTTACCATAGCCTTGTAGTATAGTTCAAAGTCTGGTAATGTGATGCCTACATTAGAGATTAAGTTTCGACATATAAATTTTGGGGGAAACATTCAGACCTAGATAGATAGATAGATAGATAGATAGATAGATAGATAGATAGAGATAGACAGACAGATAAATAGAAAGACTGAGTAAGTAAACAAGTGGGCCAATAATCAGAGTTTGTTGTAAAACAAGCATTATAAATAATTTAGTTCTGTATACTAATAAAAGAAGTAAGAAAGGAAAGGAGAGGGAGAGAGAGGGAGGGAGGGAGGAAAATGCACATCCTCTCTGTCCTTGGTCTATATGCTAGAAAAACTTTTGCACAAGACAACACAAATAAAGATGTTTATCACAGCATTATTTATAATGTCAAAGAATTGAAAGCAACATATACACCCATCAACAGGGAAATGGAAAGATCAGTGGTAGTGTTCTAATATGTGTATGACTGAATACTGCACAAAAGTTAAATTATTAGCCAGATCTGTTTGGGTCAGCAAGGTTAGAGAGCAAGAACAAGGCCAAGTAGGAAAAAGACAAATTGTACAAAGATATGTACAGCAAGAAGCCATTTCTGTAAAATCAGAAGCCCAGAAAGCAGTATTATATGTAGTATTCCTTATGAATGCATGTGCATACTGTAACAATATGACAGCCTGGGTGGGAAGGTTGCCCTCATATTCAGAAAATAGTCATCTCTGGGACAGTACAGAGAGAATGGCCCCAGAGAAGGGTAGAGATGGGACGCTAACCATATCTGTAGCATTTAATACCTTTTGAAAATAAAATCTGTGCAAAAAGGACAAAATTTCAACATTTGAAAATTCTAGTTGTGGAGCATGTGTGTTTGTAATGTTGCTTTCAGTACTTTTTAGTGTTTAAAAGTTTTTTATTAAAAACCAAAAAATTAAAAAAATGAAAAGGAAAGGTGTAGCCCCCATAGTGTCCAGGACCATTCTCCTGAACAGATTACAGCCACTTTTGTCAGTCCCGGTATGAAGCCTGAGGCCCGACAAAAGAAAACCAAGAGGCACCTCTAGGTCCAGTGAACATAAACTTGGGCGTGTTCGCCTCCCCTCTCTGGGCCTCAGATTCCTCATCTCTAATCGGGGCAGCAGAAGTGGGACTGCGGAGAGGGTAAGTGGGGTGGACTCTGGCTCTGGCACACAGAGGCCGCATGGCAAACGTGGGTCCTTCTGGCGGTCAGCAGTGTCGTGCTGGTTACTTGTCTCCTGTCCCCTGCACTTGCCAAATATGAAGAGAAAAACCAGCCGGCGTAGTAAACACTCTTCCTCCGTGACCTTCCTGTCTCCACTTGGAGGTCAAGCCCCAGGACTTCTTAAATATAAGATGCCCAGTGGAGAACAAACAGTGAGGAATAAATCTCAGGCTGCACATTTAAAACTTGAGCCTCAGAGAGTGACTTGCCAAGAGTCACAAAGCATGAGATTTGGAGGAATTGGAATGAGTCCTCTGGACGGTCCCTGCTCTACCTTTAGCACGGACTCTGTTAACTGTGTTATGCTCATTCGCGAATCTTCTCGCCAAGCTCATTCGTCTTCCAAACAACCTCTCCTAGAAACCCCACCCCAGGTCAGTGGGCACGCTCTGAGCCAAAGGCCACAGGCTGAGACTGATGTTCCTGACTCACGCTGACAAGGCTCCAGGGGCAGGGTCTGGCCCGAGTTCCCGTGAGTCACTAAAGCGTGGTCCAAGGTTGACACTTGGAGTGCAGTGTTCTGAAGTGTCTCATCAGAAAGTGCCCTGCAGGGATGGCTCAGGTTGAAACTGAATCAAACACAAATGGCCTTCGTGCCGCTATGTACCTTTTGCACATATTTAAGTAGGCTGGACTTTACCAAATGGAGTTTCCCTTATTTTTCACAAGAATATTGTCAAATGCATATCATGAATCTGCATTCTTCAGATGTGGGAACTGAGAGGGAAGGTCACGGCCACGTTCTTACAACTAGGGATGGGCAGAGCTGGGCCTGGAACTCAGCATTTCAGGTTCCAGAGGTTTCCTTTGGAGGTGTGGGGGCAGGGACTGATTGGGAATGCTGGGAGGGAGGATTAGGGGACAGTGTTCACACTTTCAACTCTTTGACTGGAATGGTCCTCAGCTCAGTGTCCACTTGCATAGTTTGCAAGATCTGCTTTCTAGATAACTGTGGGTCACAAGGCCACAGAGTCTGCTGCCGCCGTGTAGCCAGGGCCCTTTCCTCCGGCCCCCAGAGCGTGCTCCTCCTCTCCTTTCCAGCCCTCCCCAGCAGCACCGTTAGCACCCACATTCCTATGAACAGTGCACTTGTGACAAGTTATTCTCTAAGACACCACAGGTTTCTCTACTGTGCCCCCTACTGGGTCCCAGATCCTCACAGCAAAGTCATTAATGTCCGTATTTCTGCCACCAGTGTGTTCAGCACAGTTTAGGCCTTTCCTGTCATGCTCCCCAAAATTCTTCCCAACCCTGCCCATTGCCCAACTCCAAAGACATTTCCACGTTTTTAGTATTTCTTACAACAGCACCCTACTTGTGGTACCAAATGTGTATTATTCTTTTCCTATTGCTGCTGTCACAAATTGCTATAATATTAGTGGCTTAAACAACATAAATTTATTATCTTATGGTTGAGGAGGCCAGAAGCCTAAATGGGTCTCACTGGGCTAAAATCAAGGTTTTAGCAGGACTTCAATCCCAGAGGCTGTAGAGGAGAATCCTTTTATTGCCTTTTCCAGCTTCCAGAGACTGCCCACATCTCGTGGTTCATGGTTCTATTTCTCTGTCTTCAAAGTCAGTGATGTTGGCCCGAGTCTTTCGCACATCACCATCTCTCTGATTCTACCATGTCTGCCTCCCTCTTTTGCTTTGAAGAATCTTTGTGATTATTCACAGTCCCACTGAGATAATCCAGATGATCTCCTCTTTTTAAGTTCAACTGATTAACAACTTGAGTTCCACCTGCAACCTTAATTCTCTTTTGCCATGCAACATGGCATATCCAGAGGATCTGGGAATTAGGATGTGGAAATCCTTAGGGGTGCATGCTCCTGCCTACCACACCCAGCCTGGAGAGAATTTGTAGGAAGTGGCAGGGAAAGTGGCTGGTCTACATGAGCAAACGGGATTCAGCTGAGAGTCCACAAGGCTAAAGCAGCTAGAGTTCACAAAGAAGAGTACAAAGGAGGAGTAAGAAAATGTCAGGAATGTAAAAAAAAAAACAAAAAACAAAAAAAACCCAAACAAACAAACAAACAAAACAAACTACCTGAGGCCAGGGGAAGAAACTAGAAAAGGATTAGGGGGAAAAATCCCTGGGGCTCACTCAAATCCAAGAAGAGTTCCTCTTCTCACCAGCCGAGTGGAAAATCTTACTATTTGTGGAACAGCAGGTAGAATATTCAGAAAGCTTTTGCTTCAGTAGTGGGGAGAAATTTGCGCTAGAATAAGTGATGTTCTGGTTCTACCTAACAAAGCTTAAAAGAAATACCTCTCCCCACCCCCCAATTAAACTGTTTTTAAGTAACTTACCTGTATCCCAAAGGAAAGCACAATAATATTTGTAGAAATACAAAAATATCCAGCACCCAACAAGGTAAAATTCACCATGTCTGGCATCAAATAAAAAATTACCAGGCATTCAAAGAAGCAGGAAAATATAATACATAATGAGGAGAAAGATAAATCAATAGAAACAGATCCAGAAATGACATGGATAATAGAATTAGTAGACAAGGACACCAAAATAATTATTACAACTGTATTTCATATATTTAAAAATCTAGACAGAAGATTGAGCATATTAAAGAAGCAACACAAAAGATATTAAAAAGACCCAAATTGAACTTTTAGAGATTAAAACCACAATGTCTAAGACGAAAATTGCACTGGATGGGATTAAGGATGGATTTTATATTATAAAAGAAATAATTAATGAAAATTAAAATACAACAGAAGCTATTCAAATAAACACAAAGAGAGAGAAAAGACCAAAACAAAAAACAAAAAAAAAAAAAAGAAAGAAAGAAAGAAAGAAAAAAAACACCATAGATGTGTAATTGAAACCATGAAACAGAGGAAAGAGAAGTATGGGAAGAAAAAATATTTGAAGAAATAATAGCCAAAAATTTTCAAAGTTGGTTAAAACTATAAATTCACAGATCCAAGAAGTTCAGCACAGCCCAAGAACAAAAAAACCTGAAGAAAATAACACTAAGAAATATCATAAATTTATATGCTTAAAATCAGTGATAAAGACCAAACATTAAAAGCAACCAGAGCAAAGAAAGTACATCACATACAGGGGAAATATGGTAAAGATGACAGGCAGACTGCTAATTAGAAATAGTAAAACCACAAGACAATGGGAAAACATCTTTAGAGTACCAGAAAAAAAAAAAAAAAACAAAACAACCGCCTGTCAACCTAGAATTCTATACCCAGCAAAAATATCTTTTGAAAAATGAAGGCAAAATAGAAACATTTTAAACGTACAAAAGCTGAAAGAATCCATCAACAGCAGACCTCCTTGAAAATAAATGTTAAAGGAAGTCCACTGGACAAAAGGAAACTGATACCAGATAAGTCTGGATCTACACAAAGGAATGAAGAGCACTAGAAATTATAACTAATTATAACTATAGTGGCTTGTGTCTGTAATCCCAGCACTTTGGGAGGTGGAGACAGGAAGACCACTTAAGGCCAGGAGTTCGAGACCGGCCTGGGTAACATAGTAAGACATCATCTCTACAAAACATTGGCCAAGTGTGGTGGCACAGGCCAATAGTCCCAGCCACTCAGGAGCTGCATGAGTACCACTGCACTCCAGTGCAAGGCCTTGTCCCAAAATAAAAACAAAGCAAATGCGAACAATCCAGATGTTCAGCAACAGGTGAACGGAGGAGCAAACTACATCCAGTCACACGAAGGAATGGACTCAGCAATGAAGAGAAAGGAACTAGTGATGAACGTGTTAGTACAGATGAAAAGCAACATGCTTGTGCTGAAGGAAAGGAGGCAGACAGAAATGGATACACACCATATGATTCCATTTACACAAAATTCTAGGAGATGCAAAGTAATCCGTAGTGACAGAAAGATCAGGGTGGTCTGGGGACGAGAGGGAATGAGGAGGAGGAGGGAGCAGCAGAGGGAGGGATTTGGAAGGAGGAAACCTGGGTGACAGATCTGTTCACTATCTTGATGGTGTTGATGGTTTCATGAGTGTCTACACTTGTCAAAACTTAGCAAATTGTACACTTTATATGCTGTTTATTGTATGTCGATTATACTCAATAAACTGGTTTAAAAAATCTTGTCCCGTGGAACTTTCATTCTAGTGATGCTCAACATAGCACAAATGAGGGAGTGAACCCAAATCCAAACACGTGAGCTCTATCATCACATGACACCTTGTATAATTACTTGTTTATGTGGCTTTTCCTTCTCCCACTAAGATGTGAGATTTCAGAGGACAGGGACTCAGTCCGCTTTCAATGATGACATGTAACAAGATGAAGAAGAGCTCACTCTACTGGAACCAAGTTCCTCTGAGAAAGACAGTCCCGCTTGCTGGACAAATGGCTCCCTGAGCCTGGCTGGGGTCAGGGAGTCCCTGAAAGGCGCTGAAGAGAACCACTGGCTCCGGGACTCAGAGACCTGGGGAAGCTGCATGTGACAAGTTGGGAGCAGGTCCCGGGTAGCCAGAAGGTGGGGGCACCTCAGGCCTCCTCCCTGCCATTGCCCCCTCCACCCCCCAGTTTTCCGTCTGTGCTGCAAGGCTGTGGAATGCCTGGGGCCTGCGGATTTCTTTTTCTGGAGTGGACTTGGTGAAGAAACAGCTGTGTGCACCAGAGTGACGTGGGAGAATGAATGAGGACGTACCAGACTCTGGGGAGATTTGGGGTTTCCTCAAACCATGGAATGGGAGTCTGAGGCACTCCTCCCTGGGTGTCAGTGCGAGGAGGTGCCCGTAGGGAAGCGAGCGTCAGCGTGGCTGAAACGCTTGGAGATTCCCAAGGTTACAATGTGAACAAGCTGAGGCTCTTGCTCTCACCACCTCTCTGTGACCTTCTCTCAAAAGCTCTGTGCCCACAGAGAGGAATCATTACATTCTTTTCTTCATGGTGAAGCATAAACATTAGAAAGAAAAAGAATGGAATAATAGCAAGCTCCTCCCCCATCCCAATTAGCTGCAGAGAGAAGCTGGCTTTTCCTGGGACTGGTGTGTGCCCCACAGCCTCCTGGAATCCTGGGGTGAAAGGCTCCAGATTTGGGGGACGGCCCCCTGGGTGGAGATATAGGAGTCTGGGGGAGAACTGGCCAAATAATCAGGGCATTCACATGCAGGGCTTTGTTTGCTGTTTCAGTGCAAATTAGCAATTAGCAGGGACTGGCGCTGGGCCACCCCTCCTTGCAAGGCCAACTGGCAGCACGTGTCATTTGGTTCTTGGCTGGGGACCCACAGGCTGGGTGGCAGGGAGCAGGCAGTGTTGAGGCTGGACCAGAAGCATTGCGGGCCTCCACCTCACTGACTGCTCCGGCTCCTGGGCATGATGCTGAGGGACCCCCCCACCCCGCCCTGCCATAGCAAGCTGCCTCCTCCTGCAAGGAAGTAGGGTACCAAGTAGGGCAGGACAGGGCTCGGGAGCCTCGGTTCCACCATTGCACTCAATGGTAGGAAACAAAGGAAGAGTGAGTGCTTTGCATAAGCTCAACCAGCTAGGGAGGGCTGGAGCCGGGACCCAAATTCTTCTGCTCCCTAATTTAAGACACTTTTCTGAAACCAGAGGTTCTCAAATTTGAGTGAGCCTTAGCATGCCCTGGAGGATTTGTGGGAACACAGATTACCATCCCCACCCTAGAGTTTTGGATGCATTTGCATTTCTACCAAGTTCCTAGTGATGCTGATGCCCGCGGTCCTGGGACCACACTTCAAGAATCACCACCCAAAAACATGGCTTATAAGGTAACGAGAGAGAACACTCCTTCCCTTACTCATACTCAAAATAATGGTTGTGAGGTTTTTGGATAGACCGGGGCCAGAGAAAGAAAGACGAGCATAGTTGAAAGGGGTAAGCAACGAGGTTTTATTGGGGTGCTCCCGGGTGAGGTTCATGGGCCCCAAGAGAGAGAGACCCGGGAAGTCGCATTGCCCAGAAGTCTGAGTGCGTTTATATATGTTTTTAGGGCTGGGCGTAGGGGTTTCTTTGTCAGGAAGATTTATGGTGGGGAGAGCAAGGAATTGTCCCTTGCAGTTTTAGTGCAGGTATTGAGAAATAGGAGGGGCTGGTGGTATGTGTGGACTCTAGGAACCGAGACTCTTATCCGGGTAACCATCGAGGTGTGGTCGTCCTTTAACTTAGCTGGGCCCTGCAGGCATTGTCCTTGGCAGGTCTTGGGCTGCTTCTTTTTCCATTAGGGAGAGGGGGGTGCCCGCCACCAGCCTTATAATGATGGGGTGTGAGCAAAGCCCAGCAGGAAGAATGGGGAACTAGGCAAATCATTTGATTGGCGTCAGAAAGCAAAAGAAATAGGGGTTCAGATGGATGATCTACTTCACCAAACAAGAAAGTTAGATGAACACGGAAGTTTGGCAGATAATTCATGGGGCCTGTGTAGACAGCTGGAGAAACCCGGATTTTAGCAAAATAAATGATTTGCTGATGATCTTTTTGGAATATATGCAAAGAAACTAACCTCACAGGAGATCACAGAATGGCCCTGCAGCCAGGGCAGCGCACACCTTCCTTTCCGGGCTGCCCTGGCTTGGTATTAACACATCTAAAGCTTAAAGATTTCCAACCTCCTGCTGGCTCCCCATCCACCCAGGGCCCAAGGAACTGTCCAGGTGAGCCACAAACCCTTTGCTTTTCTGGAGACAGTTGCCCAGACCCAAAGTTGCTGGATTTAGCAAATAAAAATACAAGGTGCCCAGTTAAATTTGAATTTCAGATAAACAACAAGTAATTATTTGGTCTAAGTCAGGAGTGGGGAACTTGCGTTCCTAAGGCCACTTGTGGCCTTCTGGATCCTCAAGTGCGGCCTTTTGACTGCATCTAAATTTTACAGAACAAATCCTTTTATTTTTATTAATACATTTTGGTTCCTCTTTTATATTTTCATTTTATTTTTAAAATGAATGTATTTAAAATACCAAAGAATAAATTAAGTTTCAACTAAATAACCCTCCCAGATTGACTGGCACACTTAGAACATTAGGAAGCCATAAAGGCTAAGTTGACGGCTGCTACACTCTGGATTTAGTTCTAACTTCCCGCGCCTGACCAGCACCACTACCACATGAGGCTGGTTGGTGAGAGTTTATGGGAGCCGAATACACCAGTCTGTTGTCAGCTTTTGACAGCGGTGCCCTGTGTTTCTGTTTGCAGGGAAATTGTGAATACTTGCACAGCTCGACAGTATTGTTTAATTCTGTTTGCATAACAGCCCATCATGTCAAAGAAGACCAAGAGAACACTGAAGGAAGAAAACAGATTTTTTTTTTTAATGAGGATTGGGAATATTACCTCGTTTCTACTAAAGATAAGATGATTTCCTTGCTTTGTGACACTGCAATATCAACATTAAAGAAATTCAATGCTCATCAGCATTATAACACTCAAAAGGACTACAAATATTTTTAAATTAGAGGGAGAGGTACGAAAGGTTGAATTGCAGAAATTAAAAGATGAAAAGCAAAACAAAGACAATTATTTTAAGCAGCAATAAGACCTGGAAATAATGCCACTGAAGCAACTTATAAAGTAGCTTATATACTCAGAAAAAAGAAAGGCATTCAGTGATGTAGAAACTGTGAAAGAATGCATTGTTAAAGTTGTAGGATGCTTAGACCCTGATAACATTTCAAGTATTATACAAACAACTGCCTCTTTCAAGAAGAACCATTGGCAGCATGAATTAACCTTCAACCTAACAGAACAAACTTCATGCAATACTTCAAAAGGAAAATATATATTATTCAATCACTTTGGATGAATCAACTGATACTACTGACTCAGCACAGGTTTTATACTTTATTCGAGTCATAAGAGAATATTTTCTTTGCTACAAAGAGTTACTCCCTTTGGACACGCTTATAAACAGAACACTGGGAATAGATATCTTCAACAACTTTCAAGATAAATGTGGTGAAGTTAGACTGAATTTGGTAAATTTAGTGAATGTATGTACAGATGGTGCACCTTCCATGACAAGAAAACATGAAGGGTTTATTGCACACATAAAAAAAAAAAAAGTATTAACTGATCCAGACGCTCTCATTTGTTTTCATTGTATCTTACATCAGCAAAATCTCTGTGCTACAGATACTATTTTAAGTGGCACTTTGCAACAAGTTATAAGTATTATTAACTATATTGGTGCAAATGCAACACGGCATCCTCAGTTTTGTAACATGCTAACGTTGAACCATGAGGTACTCAGTGTGGATTTGCCGCATCATTCTAAAGTGTGTTGGCTATCGCAGGGGCAGGTGTTAGCAAAAATTTTATCTCCATGAGGACAGATAGTCAAATCTTATGAAGAACAGAATCAGCAATGTGAATTATTGAAAGAATATTTATATAGGAATGCAGCATTCCTCTGTGATATCATGTCAAATCAAAATGACTTGAATATTTCTTTGCAAGGTAAAACTAAGCCTATATATGATATATGGCAAAAAATCCAAGCATTTCAGAAAAGGTTATCTTTTTTCAAAACACTTCTTTTTCAAAAGGAAATTTCAGATGAACATTTTCCCCAGTTAGCAGAGGTCCTTGATGAACAGTGTGACATATGCAAATCATTTAAAAAACAGTGGCTGTTACAGACCTATTAATTGGAGAATACAATGAAAGGTACACTGACTCTCAGAATCATGACATCACACTCAAACTAGCATTTTAGCCTCACCTAGTTGATATCACAAGGCACCTAAAGAATGACAGATGGCATTGATTGAACTCTCAGTAGATGACATTTTCAAGTCATTGTTTGATGCTAAGAACAATCCACTTGAAATATGGAAAAATGCAGTAGAATATCCACACCTTCGGCAACATAGCCAAAAAACACTGTCTTGCCTTTCAACCACTTATTGCTGTGAACTACATTCTCCTGCCTAACCCAGATCAAGATGCCCCTAAGGTCACAAATGACTGATATACGCATCTAGAGGATCAGCTGAAACTGTGGACCTCCATGATGTAACCAAATATTCAAATACTTTCCAATAAAAAGCAGACACAACAAAGTCATTAAAATGTTAGTTAACTTTAAAATTAGCAAATACTTTTCATTTTTTGAAATTATTAAGTACATAGTAGTTAGATTTTTACAAAATAATGTACATTTTTAAGTACATCTAATTGAAGTTTCTTGAATGTGGCCTTATTTGATTACAGCTAAATTAATGCGGCCTTCCAACATGAAAAGGTTCCCCACCCTGGTCTAAGTATTCCCAGATAATGCATGGAGCACAGACTAAACCCTTTCCTCTGGCAACCCTATCCATCTCCAGCCCATTTCTGCTGACCTGCATCGGACCCACAGACGAGCCTTGCTCACCTCTGTGGAGGGGGACACTCCAGATCAAATTATTTCATCCATCAAAGTGTAAAGAACCATGTCTGGCACAAGGGTAGTACTCAGTGAATATCACCTCTCCTGTCTTCTGTGTGTACAAATGTCCTCTCATTTAGTTCACATGTCATCTTGCCAGATTATCATAATTCCATTTTACAGATGAGGAAACCAAGGTTCACAGCCAGCAAAGGATGGAGCAAGGTTTAAACCACACCCACTCTTACTCCAAAGCCAGTCTCCCTGTACTGCAGCCATCATCACATTTCTACACGGCTGTCATTGTTCCCATGGATTGACACAGGTGTGTGTGGTTTAGGCTCAGCCAGGCTCTCCCCAGACTCCCTTGCATGGAGGCAGTCTTGGCCTTAGCCTGTTCCATGTGTGAGATCTTGGTGTTTCATATGAGCAGAGTAACTCAGGGAAGTGGTAGATATTACGGTGAAAGGAACATAGACTTAGGTGTCAGCCAGACCAGGCCTTCAATCCTGGCTTGGTCACCCCCTGGCTGTGTGACCTTTGACAGGTGTCTTAACCTCTCTGAGTTTCAGTTTGCTAACCTGAAAAATGAGACCAACCATGTCCATCATTCCTGCTTTCGGGCTGCTGGAGACTGAAACAGAATAGTTGGCAGCAAATCATTTTGTAGATTGAAAGGAGCTATCATGGAGATGTCAGGGCTTCCGGTGAGCCCTGGGGTCTCAAGGCATGGGTCAGAGCTAAAAGTCCCTGAAGAGGCTGGCCCTGAGGTGCTGAGCCTGAGACTGAGGTTTTCCAGGTCTCACAGTGGCTCTATCAACCCATGGCAGCAAAATGCCCCTCCTGAGACGTTTTCACATGATGCCTTTTAGTCATCCTTTAAAGAGTGTTGCAAATCTGTCTTTTTAATTTACTTGAATGAGCTCAGCTCATCTAAGATGCTAATTATTGTCAGGGCCACCAACCATGCTGGTTTGCCAGGGCTAAAGAGCTTCCTGGGACACAAAACTTTCAGTTTTATAACTGGGACAATTCCAGGAAAACCGAGACAAGTTGATCTCCCTAGTCACTGTCGTTTTTATCATTATTATTAAACCCCTTATATTTGGAATCTTTTTACTCTTTCTATCTCCTTCTATTGCATTTCTTATCCCCTGCCATCACTTCCTGCTCCCAGCAATTGTCCTTACTGGTAAGCACTGCGTGGTGCCCAGATGGCTTCACAGCCAGTATTTGTTTGGATCCTCACACTGTCCCCAGTAGATACACACTGAAGTTCCTGGGGACTCTGGGCTGGGAATTAACACGGCTCCTCCCTCCCCCTGCAGGTGTCCTTGAGGGGTCTGCATTTTCTCCACCTCTCAGCTCCTGGAGGTGGCCAGATCCCCAAGCTGTTCCCAGGCATGAATGACAACCAAGACAGAGGGAAACTCTTGAGGAAAGAGAAACATCCGGGTCCCTTCACCCCCTTCCACAATGAGGGTTTCATGTAGGCAAAATTGTGACTCCCTTCTGTGAACCAAGTGCCAACGACAGCCTTCCAAGGTGGGGTCCAAATTCCCTGGGTGCACCTCCCTGGAGCCAGAGGAGCAGAACAGGCGTGTTCAGCCTGAGCGCAGAACCTACCGCAACTCGCGGGCTAATTCAAAGCATGAGGATGCCTAAGGCAGCTCTCCAGCCATGGCGGGGCGTGAATTAGACGTGTTGCTTTGTTTGCTCATTAATTCAATCCGGACATTGGGTTTCTGAGGAAATATAATGTTCTCGGTGCTCCGAGAGGGACCACAGAGGTTGGAAAATGGGCTCTCAGAACTAGAAGCCTCCTATCCTGGAGCCGACAGAAATCCGGAAGAAATGTTCTGGAGAAAGCTGGGTTAGAATCCGGGCCATGCCTCTTAGCCAGGCTGTGCGTTAGGCAAGGCTCCTGGCCTTTTCCTGCTCCCGGAAAGGGACTTGGGTGGTACCTAACTCACAGAGCTGTGACATGGAGAGGGAAGCTTCGACACGTGCAAAGTGCCAAGCAAAACCGCAGGCACGCGGAGGTGTCCGGAAATGGCGCACGGCTTGCAGTAGTAATGGGGACTGTGGCCTGGCCACGCGGAGTGTCTGCGTCCCTGTGTCAATGATGTTTGCAAGCAAAATCCAAAATCAAATAGTTAAATGTGTTTATGTGTTTATGTGATGGGCTCAGAAGTTATTTTTAAATTATTTTAATATTTCATCTAGCCCCTTTGGCCTGCTGGGATATCCAAGAAGCTCTGGTCTTAACATTACTAAAGACAACAATAATGATTGTGCAGGAGTGTTTAGGACACGCCAGGCACCCTGGCACGCACAGGGCAGGTACCACCCGCTCCAGTTGATCCTCCCAGAGAGCACGCAGGAAACGTCAGAGGTAGGGAACATTTCTGTCCCCCCATTTAAGGTGAGGGAATTAAAGCACAGAGACACTGAATGCCTTGCTCGAAGTTACGCTGGTGAAGGTGGGATTTGAACCCAGGCAGTCTGTCTCATGGTCCACGTCCTAAACCATCCTGGTGCAAATACAGGGCTCCAGGCCATGCCGCACGCTGCATTGTGTGTGTGCTGGGAGTCCTTGTTTCTACGTGCAGGGACTAATGCCAGACAAGTTTGTTCCAACGCAGCAGTGACATTTTCATTCCTGAGATAAGAAGATGCACAAAAAGGGTGCATGGGGTTTTACGGGTTTTACAATAAGAATTTCATCAGCATGAAATAGTGAGCAGATGTTACGTTGCTGCATTTGACTATTCCCCTCACCATCCTTCTTCCAGATAGCCATTCTCCTGACCAAACCCGAGTCTTCAGTTGAGGGATGCTAGATAGCAGTTGGATAGAGGGAAGAACGGTTCTTATCCCAAAAGGAAAATGGGAGAACTTGCAAGAAAGAAGCACAGAGTGGGGAAATCAACAAGGGGCCTGGCAGTCAGGTTACCCGGGTTCGAAGCTGCTCTGCCACACAGGGCCTGGGGTGGGAAGCAAGTTGCTTCGCCTGCCTGTGCCGGCCAGCGAGCCTCAGCCCCCGCAGAGAGTCGCCCGCAGCTCTGGGGGCCGCAAGTGCAAGACCCAGGTGTTGGCAGGGTCGGCTCCTCCTGAGCCGTGCAGGAAGGGCCCGTTCCAGGTCTGTCCCCGGCCCCCACAGCCATGTCCTCCTGCGTCTCCCTTCTGCACTGCCTCTGTGTCCAAGGTCCCTTTGTAGGAGGATCTCATTTGTATTGGATTAGAGCCGCCCTGATGACCTCATTTCACCTGAATTACCTCTTTAAAGGTCCCGTCTCCAAACACTCTCACATTCCGAGGTCCGGGGGGCTTCGGGATATGAATGGGGGGGACACATCTCAGCCTGTAACCCTCACCAAGTCCTGGCCTTCTGATCCGCACCGTGAGATTTTTATATTCATTCCTCCTTCCCTTGTTTGATTAAAAATCCCTTTTGGATCCTCCCCAGACTTCATATTTTTCCACCAGTCAACCAACTTTTGTCCATCTCGTGTCAGGCCCCAGACCCCGTGCTAGGCTTGGGCAGAGCTCTGGGGGCACCAGAGGGTTCCTTCGGGCAAGTGTGGAACTCAGGCTGTGAGCAGATGCTCAGATGGAAGCAGGCTCTGGATGCAGGGGCAGCTCAGGAAGCCACTTTTCTGTGGGGTCAAGGAGGTCTTCACAGAGCCCTGACCTGGGCATGAACGCACGAATAGGCGCTCGCTCACTAGGGAGAGATCGGGCCGGGGGCAGGGATCGGGCACTGTGGGCACAGGGCTCCAGCCAGCTAAAGCCTGCAGTGAAAAACGGCTGTTGTTCGGCTTGCCAGGGCGAGCCGGGCCCTGCAGGATGTCCAGCCTGCTGCCGTCTCTTTCAGCTGGGCTTCCAGCTTCCACCCCCCCTGCCACGGGCGCAGCCCCTGCCCGTGCAGCTCCTCGGCTCTTTTGCCCACACTGGCTCTGGGCAGGGAGCTTGCAGGCCAAGGCCAGCCAGCAGTTGGCCCGTGGAACACGCGCTTGGGTGTGATGTTTCCACGCACAGGTGCACACGTGTGTAAGAGCATGCGTGCGAGAGACAGAGAGAGAGAGGAAGTGCTTTTTCATCCAGAGGAAGCCAAGGCTCTCTGTGATCTTCAGAGCCTGGGAATAAACCTTAATTAGCAGCCTGGTCTGTTCAGTTCACCTCTCTGAGCCTCAGGGTTCCCCATTAGCAAAATGGGGGCACAAGACCTAAAGCCTAATTAACAGAGTTAAGTCATGCAAAGTGCTTAAATGTGCACCTTGAATGTTCAAATAACACTCATGGGTCATTTTGATTTTTAGCACTATTGCCTCATAGATTTGTCGTTTCAGCTAAATGAGGCAAATGTCAGGAATGCCACCGCTGTTCGATGGGCGACAGATATTAATGTTAGGAAGAAATGCTCAGATCCAAAAATCTGGCTTGATGTCCCCAGACAGAGCTGAAGTGCCAAGTCTCCCTTTCATTGGCCTCCAAGCCAGAAGGTACAAGGTCAGAATAGTGAGAATCTCAACCAACATCTGTAGAGCGCCTTCTGTTTGTGTTGTTCTAGGTTCTAGATTACTTAATTTAACCTCCATAATATGAGTGGATGGGTCATTTAACTACACATTAAATGTAACATCCATTCTATTGTCCCCCTTTTAAAGAGGAGGAAGCTGAGACACAGAGAGGCTGAGTGATTTGTCCAAGATCACACAGCAGGTGAGCGGTGAAGCCAGATGCATTGTAGAGCTCTGGCCCCGAGCTCTGTCTCTTAGGAGGTGGGGCTGGTCCTTAGACGGAATCCGCTCAACCCAGCCATTCGCGCCAAGAGGCAGAAAGGGCTGGCTGCTGGGACCATCTGAAGGCCCACGCCCCTGTGACAGAAGTGCGGTCCCAGCCCCAGCTGCCCACAGCCTGCCAAACAGACGGTCACGTCACGGGCTGGTTCCCTCACACACAGAGTCAACCAACCTCAAGCAGCCATGGCGAATCCCCTTCCTGTTTTGGCAGCTTGGCGGTCCACCTGGGAGGTCACTTAGCAGGTCCTCCTTTGCCAACCTGGCTGCTTCCGGAGCTCAGTCGGGCTTTTAATAAGGGTCCTGCAGGATGAACTCACTCCCAGGGCAAGTGGCACAAGCAGAGGGTGGAAAGGTTCAGAGTTTAAATGTCTAAGTGTTCACAGGTCCCCTTGGCCTCCAGGGTGCTGAGGCCTCAGCCTTCAGCAGCTGCTCAGCATTGCTCTGGCAGACGGGCAACAGACGGCTTTCGTGGCCGCCACTCACTGTAAGAAGCTGGCAGCGCTCGACCCCCACTCTCCGCCCTCGACCCCAGATTGGCTGAGTGAGTGTGTGTGTGTGTGCGCGCGCGCGCGTGTGTGAGCAAGAGAGAGACAGAGAACTTTCTGGCAAACTCAAGTTCTGCCACTAACTAGATGAGTGACCCTAAAAAGTCACTCACATTTTGGGAGCTTAGTTTTCTCATCTGGAAAATGAGGGGTCTGGACATCAGTATTTTCAAACCCAAAAGAATCCTAGAAATTTCTGAATATGCTTGGCCTAATTTAAAATCCTGGGATTGATAAAAAGTGAATTCTATTCCGGAAAGCATCACCATGGTCAGAATTAACATTCACCGGGCCCGGCAGGGTACGGGACGCTGCCCTGGGAGCTGGGGCACTGCGAGGGGCTGTATCACTTTGCTCCATGCCCAGCTGTTCGTGTCTTCACAGAAGTTTCAGTTAACTGACAAAGCAACCAAATCACAAGTGTTTAATGCCACTGTGGCCCAGGGAAAAAGCCAGAAACAGCCTAAGCTTGTCTCTGAGTTCAAACCCCAGTCTCTCTGAGCTCAGAGCCCCACCTACAAATCGTGGATACGAACGCCGCCCTCAGAGTTCCTGAGAACTGAAGGAATTGACGTTTGGAAACACCGGGCACATTCGTAGTCATCAATAACATGCCAATTTCTCTCTTCTGAGATCATCAAGGTTTAGGGACACTCACAGAGAGTGAAGACAAGAACTTCGGGGTTAAAGAATTGTTTTCCTTGGCTGGGGAGAAAAGACAACAGTGAGTGTGGCTTTCCGCGTGTGTGAGGGGCTGCTGAAGGAAACGTCTGCGGGGATCTGGAGGGCTGAGTGACACTCTTCAGATCAGGCAAAATGCTGGTCCCAGGTGCCCCTCCCCTAAATATTTTCTAGAGTTCCCCTTTGGAAACCAGTCTTAGAACCAGAGAAATGTTTTTCAAATGCATCTCTGTTGTTGGTAATTCATTCATTCACTCGGCAAACACTCACTGAATTGAGCGCTGTGTCTCAGTGTTTGTGAAACTGCTGAGAACAGAAACTGTGACCACGACGGTGCCATCTGCCCTCAGTGTCCACGCGGAATCCGCGGGATCTGGGCATCCTCGGACGTGGGTGTCCCTGGGGATCCTGGAGCCAGTCCCCATGGACGCGGAGGGCAGACTGTATTCCTGCTGTTGCCATTTTGTCATTGATGCTGTGGTTGTTGCTTTCGTTATTGTTGAGAATGTTATCCCTGTTCTAAAGCATTCAATCCTTCGAGTTTGATTATTTTTAAAGTTGAAAGTTTTCTGGAGGCAAACATAGCAACTGAGAAACTGACAAAGGGAGCAACAGCAGGGAGACTTCCCGGTGCTCCTTATAAACTCGTTTATGTTACCCTGGCAACACCCCTGTGAAAAAGGAATTATTTGTTCTATTATACAAATGAGAAGATAGGGCTCAAAGAGATCAAGGGTCTCTTTGGAGGTCGCACGGTGAGCAAGTGGCTGCGCTGTCCCCTGATGCAGTAACCTGGCTGATGACCTCACAACGACCCAAGGTTTCATTAATAGCCCAATTCCTTACCCCTCCCAGTGGCCGTACTGTCATGTGATTTTTTAAATTTCTTCCCCCAAAATAAGGCCACTTCCCCACAATTTGACTTTGGGTTCAGCCGTGTGGCTTGGTCGAGGAAGGCTGGTAGGTTGACGTGGCCAGTGGCTGGGATGCGTCTGGACAGCTTGGTGTCTGTGCCTGGTCAGGACCTGGTTCCTGGAAGGGACTGAGAGGCCTGTGGAGTCCAGATGCCTGGGGAGCGAGCTGAGAGCGGGCGCTGCCAGCCGCCGGCTGGGGACCTGCGAGCTCGGGAAGTGCTCGTGGCTGTGAGCTGCGGAGACGCTGGGCCTGCTCTCTGTGCAGCACTGTCGTGGCAACATGTATCATCTTATCCTGCTTTTAGGCCACAGTGGCAGCTACAGTAGGGACAAGCTCACCTCAGCAGGAGGTTGAGTGCCCTCAGGGCTTACCCAGTGGCTAAGACACCAGATAAATGAGGCATGTGTTCTTGGAGCATCTATCTTCCTAGAGAAGTCATTCAAAGCATTACTTCTATGGTAAAAGCAGGCTTGGTTATAATATACAGAAAGATGCAAGGGCTATATGAATGAAGATAAAATATTGGACTCAAATTACATTGTTCTCTTTCGAAGAGACCACTGTAAACTTTCCTCCCAGAACCCCCAAGACTGCCTGGCCCTTTGGCAGAAGTACTTCCATGGAACAATGAAGCACTGGTCTAAATGTGGACCAGGAAGCACTGGGAGAAGTCACAGTGTTTCCCAGCTGCATGACCCTAGGCAAGTCACCAGCCTCCAGGAGCCTCTGTCTTCTCCTCCGTGAGAATGGCCCGAGCTCCCACCTAGGGGTGTGAGGAAAATCACAGAACATAAGGGAATTTATGTTGCAAGTATAAAGTATGGAAAACATTTATGGCCTAATAAGTAAATAACAATAAAAACAACAACAAGTTTCTGTTTGGCACAAACACGCCTCCCCACCTTCCTGTAGCAATAACTCTGCTTAGAAACCCCAAGCGGTAAGTTCTGTCTCCTAGAATTCAACAGGGACCTCTGAAATCACGGCGTGCCCTTGCCAAGCCCCTAACGATGGATTCCACGTTGGCGCTACTCTTATTTATCATCCAGGGGTGTTTACAGGGGCTGGTGGGGTTCCAGGCACTGTCAGACACGGTCTCTTCCCTGCAAATAAACGAAGCCTTGAAATATTATATTTTTTATTTGCGCCATGGGCTTTCTAAAAAATAGCATGCTTTGCACAATGTTTTCCTTTCCTTGCTTAAATGCTCTCATCCTGAGCAGGAGAGAACAGTGCATGGAAGAATTTGCAGGCAGAGGGATCAAGTGGGAATTTTCAGAGGTCCCTGGACCCTGTAGTATCTCTAAGCTCCGCGGGTTCTGGAATCAGAGAACCTGGCTGCCCAAACGAGACGGCCCAGGAGCTTCCACCTGCCTTCCCCACCTCCACCAGCTGCCCGCCCAGCCCCATTGGTCGTACATTGCAATGCCCCCATGGGCCCTTCCCCCAGCCCTGCAGTGCCCCCAGGCCCAGCCCCATTGCCCCATTGCCCCACTGCCCCACTGCCCCTGGCCTTGCATTTGCACCACGACCTCGTTGCCAGTTCCCTCCCACCCAGCCTCCGCTGAGACAGAGCCCTCCTCCTGAACCCTCCTCCTGAGCCCTCCTCCTGAACCCTCCTCCTGAACCCTCCTCCTGAGCCCTCCTCCTGAGCCCTCCTCCTGAGCCCTCCTCCTGAACCCAGTATCTCATGGCGTCTTCAGTGCTCTCCCGTTGTCAGAGGGCAGAAGTCCAACGTCCTTAGTTTAGAAGACAAGAGCGTTGCAGTCTGGCTCGAACTTTCCTACTCAGCCTCTTCCTCACCCGTCATTCCCTGGCACAAGACCCGTCAGCCGAGCCAGCGTGACCACAATTCCCGTGCTGCGAGGCCTTCTCCTGCCTCTGGTGAGGCCTCTGTATCCACCTCCGTGCCCAGGAGACTCCCGCTCAGCCTGAGTCCAATACGATCATCCTGGGGAAAGCGTTCACTCATCGGCAAAAGTGTGCCAAAGCCCCACACTGGCTTTCATGTTCTGCCTTCACTGTCCTGAAGTTCTCAAGGATGCTGCCTTTCAACTTGTGTTTTGTAAGTGAAGTCCCGTGGAACAAGAGGACGGAGGAGACACGTGCAGCGTGTGCACCCGCTGTTTCCTGCCACCCATTCCCACGGAGCACCCAGAAGGCCCCGGATTTCTGACGGATCCACAAAGCACTAGGGTTCAGCCAGACCCAGAGCTACACGGCAACCACGTGGCCTCCGGGACCAGGCGGCAGAGGCCACACTTTTTGTTGCAATCAGTACTTGGATCAAACGCAGAAAGACGGCAGTGGTGTTCTAAGAACCACGGTGACCGAGGGGCCCTACCAGCCCCTGCCTCGCTCACGTGGCCTCCCTGAGGTAGCCAGCCACTGACTGGAAACGATGACGTCAGAGAGAGACAGGGCAAGCCACCGCTCTTTTCCTTTCAGCCCTGCTCGTCAGGAACGTGCAGGGAGAGCAGCGGCAGAATGTACACGTGTCGAGAGGTGAAATAAAAACAGCTGAGGTCGTCTCGTGCCGCGTTTCCGCGGTTCTGGTAGGCGCAGAGCCCGTGGGGCCAGCCACGGGACACGACAGCAACACGCACTCCCGAGATTCCGCACGAGGTCGACGCTCTTGTATCCACGTTTAAACTTGGCATCACACAATTTAAAGATAAAACATACAATTCATGCTACTCACTTGGAGTCTTTATTTACTTAGATTGCTATTTAATAGTAAATTTAAAGAGCACCGTGGCAGGGCAAGAGAGAAACCACAAAAGAAAAGGTGATTTATGTTTTGATAGCTTTAAAAGCATTTTCTCCATTTGTGAACAAAGGCCCCCCATTTCCATTTTGCACCCTGGCTTGCCTCACCTGGGGAGACAGACCCCACCGAGAGGCATCGTCTGTGCTCTGGGTCCTGAGTGAGGACAGAGACGAGACGGACAGTGACAGCCGCGGACTGGTGAGCTCACAGCCCAGCGTCCATCCCTCCTTCCGGCATGTGGCTCACCGCACAGGCACTGAGCAGCCCTCGTGCCCCCGGGGCTGTGGCCCTCCTTGTGGCTGGGCCCTGGCACCAGGGAGTCCTATGACCTTTGACTTGATACCTTCTCTTTGTTCACATGATTAATTGATTCTTATCCAATGGACGCTTCGTTCTAGGGATGCTTGTTTTGAATTAAATGTCTTTTTGCCATTCCTTTTAAAATGCACACACTGAACTTGCTTTTGATTAAGGGAGTGAGGACATGAGGATTAATAAAAAGTGAGATGTGCACAGGCCTCCTGCCGGGAGGTTCTGGGGGTCACTACTTTACAGACAGAGACACTGAGACCCACCGAGGTTAGGTGGGTCTCCCAAGGCAGCAGCGGGGCCAGGGTCCCATCACGGGCAGTCCTGCTGCAGGGCCTGTGGCTACTGTGCCAGGCATGGTGCTGGGACTGAGGGAGGGATGCAGATCCGTGTCCCGCCGTCGGGGTCATCACAGTCTCCTGGAGGGGAGATGTCGATCAAAGCGTCACAATGAAGATAAGGGCGCTGAGGGCAAGACTCGCGGCTGGGAGAAGCCACTGCAAGACGCCTACACGGGGCTCCGTGTGGGGGAGGGATTCCTAGGGAAGTCGCAGGCACGCTGAGGTTGGAAGGATACGTAGGACATGTCCAGGTAAAGTCAGAGGGTTGGGATAGAAATAGGGCTGCTAAGACACCTGGTTAAATTTGAATTTCAGATGCATGACAAATAATGTTTCGCATAACTATTACGTTGCATGAGACACACTTCGCCTAAGACATTACTCGTTGTTTATCTGATATTCAAATTAACTGCACCTCCTCCTGTTTTTGTTTGTTGGTTAGTTTTATTTACTAATAGTATCTGGCATCCAGAGGTAGGAAGGGTAACCAGGACAGAGGGAACAGCATATGCAAAGTGATGGTTACAGAAGAAGCTCAATGTAAGTAAGAAAATGCAGGAAGACCAGTGCAACTGGGCACACAAGGCCTCGGTTTCCTTGTCTGTGAAATGGGAGCTGTAATAGCACCCCTATCTCATAGGACTGTGTATATGTAAAGTGTTCAGCATACAGCCGGGGCATAGTCAGTGCTCAATACAGGTTAGATGCCATCATGCCTTCTCTTTCTCCACCATCATCTTCCCCTCTCTTTTTCTACTGCCTCCAACCAGTTCTAGATCCTTCCAGACCCTCGCAATTGCCTCCTAACTGCCTGCACTTAGGAAGAGAGTGGTCAGATTCTGATCAACATTCTGAACAAAGAAGCCCTTGGAAGCTGAAGATTTTGTCTGGTGTCAAATTAAGCTATTGAGCATGTCCATGCTAGTAAACATTTCATATACTATTGATAAAGTAACTAACATGCTTACTGGAAGACAATGACTCATGAGCGAGAACGGCTGCCACGGAGAAGCCACACGTTGCTGGAATACGACGTCTGTTATCGCAGCAGGGGCAACACCAACTTCCCCCTTCGCTGTGCAGGCCGGCCCGGCGGCCCCTCAGCATCCGGGACCTAAGCTTCTCCAGCCTGTTGTCCTGCCACCTCTGCCATGTCCTTTTACAGTCTGCCTCTGATAATTCCCGACATCCGAGACCTCTGCAGGTGTATTTCCACTGCCTGTTATTTCTGCTAGTTATTCCTCATGGGGTCCTTGTTTGCTTGTTTGTGTGAGTTAAGTGAATGAATAAGGAGCCACCTACTACAAGTTTGTATTCCAGCCAGCAGGAAGGGAAGAAATGGTTGGAGAGGCAACAACCTCTCCCTTTAAGGGCACAACTCAGAGCTCACACCCTTTGGCCAAAACTGTGACAGAGAGCCACAGCTAGCTGTAAATAATGCTGCAAAATGTACTCTTGGAGGATGGCCTCGTGCTCAGCCAAAACATCAGGCTTCTATTACCATAGAAAGAGAGGAGAGAGGGCATCAGAATATACCAGCAGTCTGCCAACAGCTGAGGCTCAAAAGCCACTGAAAATAGACTCAGCTGACACATCCTCCCATCTGGGCTCTATTCTGCTATAAGGAATGAGGATACAAGGGGCCCTGGGACCAGGGGGACTGGAAAGACAAGGATGCTGGGAGTAGCAAAACATAGCAACAAATCTTAGGATAATTAGGACAAGCAGCTAAATGTGATGTTTAACGCCAGGCACAATGAAAGAGCAAGT
The DNA here is from genome assembly GCF_020740605.2 of Lemur catta. Lineage (NCBI taxonomy): Eukaryota > Metazoa > Chordata > Mammalia > Primates > Lemuridae > Lemur > Lemur catta. The sequence goes on along the minus strand of NC_059144.1, from coordinate 1,863,390 downwards.
TTTCCACTCCAGTTGCTCATAAATTCAAAACAGCTTCAAAGAAGAAGAAACAGCTTAAAAAATTTCTGTGAGTATAAATTTCTGTGAGACTATGTTATAGATTGTATTATATATAATACAGATTACATTTGATGTTATCTGTGTCTACATCTATCTATCTGTTATACACACACACACACACACACACATATATATATATATATATATATATATATATATATATATATATATATATATATATAGAGAGAGAGAGAGAGAGAGAGAGAGAGAGAGAGGGAGAGATCTCGGCTTAGCTTAGCCTTGGAAGAACATCAGAGTCAGATTATGTCACATAACAAGGGACAATATTTGATGTTAATGAGAAAAGTTACTACCTTGTACTTATGCATTTGTAGTTCTTTTAAGATCAGTCCCTATTTATGTCTGTATTTACGTCTGCCAATTACTGAGCAGCTGAATATTTGTGTTGCTCTCTAAAAGAAAGCAGCCCCGTGTGTGAGCTCCCCTCTCACTCACTCACTGGAGCTTTAGCGATGCCTGCTGCCCCCAGGCCTGGCTCCCGGCCAGGGCAGGGTGGGCTCCGGCTTCTCCCTCAGGAGCATGCGTACCACCGCTGGCAGGGTGTGCCCACTGGGCATGCCTGCCACTTCACAGCAGCACCACAGGGCCAAAGGCATTCTAGAACCTCCCTCCAGTGCATATAAACAGTAAGGTGCTCCTGTAGAGGTGGGCTAGTGGAAAAAACACAGACTTCAGAGAAAGGCAGTCCTGGGTTCGAGTTCTTGCTCCCCAGCTCCCTTGCGCGTGCTTGGGTAAAGGAGCTTTCCCTCACATGCGAAGCTCTCACACGGCGGAGGGCAGCAGCTGGCACGGTGCGGAGGTGAAGGCAACAGTCCTGGGGGAAAGGTGGACCTGGCTTTATCTGGGCTCTGACTACTCTAGGGTGACCATCCTGGTTTGCTCGGAACTGAAGGTTTCCAGAGATGTAAAGATTTCAGCCTAAAACCAGGACAGTCCCAGGCCAACCAGGACAGCTGGTCACCCTACTCCCAGGCATGTGCTCCCTGGCAAGTTACTCACCCTCTCTGAGCCTCAATTGCTTTGCATACAAACATAGACGTGATAATGTCCACCTTGCAGGAGAGCTGTAGGGAACAGAAAAAGTGCCCTTTGCAGAGGGCCGTCATCACCATTATTAATATTACTAACTTCTCCCCTCACTGCCTGTGCTTCTATCTTATACTGGCCAATGCCCTAAATTTACCAGGAAGGTCTGCACAGCCCCTCCAGGCCACTATAAAGCAGCCAACATGAAGGGCTTTCTCCCTGGTGCATCGTTTCTGTAGGGAGGGGTCCAGGGAGCCCGCAGCCTCCAGGGTCCCCACCTCTCCGGGCCTGAGTGAGCACAGACGAGGCCTTGGGTCAGTTATAAACCTTCCCTCCAGCCCAAGACCACGTGGCCTTTTTCGTGATGACCACTGCTTGGCTCTGAAGCTCTGAGACAACCCCAAGCACTACCCTGTCCACCCTCACCCTGATTGCACTGAAGAGTCCTTCCTAAAATTAATTACCAAGGGGGCGGAAAAAAAAGGCCAGATACATGCTGGTGTTTCTTTGTCCAAGAAAAAAAACTTGGCATTCATTCCAAGTAAAATTGCTTCACAGCCCAGTGATCTCATCTGGCCCCCAGGCCTCAGAAGGAGCTAAAATGCTCAGGGCACGGCCAAGCGGCCAAGCGCAGTGCTCAGAGAAGGTGTGAATTTGCAAGAGTGTGGAAGCTCCATCCCCTTCTGGGCTCCTTCGCAAATGACTGCCTCCCTCCCTTCGTGGGCAGGCTGCCTGCAAATCTGAGACTTTGGTGGAGACAAAGAAGGTGGTACTAAAGGGAAAATGCCAGAGCATTCTTTTTTAAAACATTTTTTCTTGAAGAAGGACACACATGGATGCTGACTCTGAGGGAAGCTTATCTGGAGCTAAACTCGTGCCGCGATTCCCTCCTGAGGAAAGTCGTGGAGGAGATGTCAGACTGGGCCCGTCTCTCGGAAGTTACCAGAACGTTGCCTCTGCCCCGGCTGAGGCCACCTGGGCCGTGACGAGGTAACTGCCACAGTCCCAGGAGTGACTCCAGGCATGGAAACAGTTTGTTATTGGGGTATCTTTGAGTAACTTAAAAAAATTAATCCAGAAGAGTCTCAGGTATTCATAAGCATGTCAGTGTCTTGCCACCTTAGGAGCACGTAGAAGCTTCCGTGAGACCCCCTCCCTGTGTGTCTCTCAGTAGTGAGTGGACCAGAAAGACCACCCAAGCCTACGCCCCAACCAGTCACAGGCGAGTGGCCTGGACACCATGATAGATCTGGCTCAACCAAGCCCCCAGCCCCGCAGCTGGGCTAGACTCGGCCTCCCTCGCAGCCCACGGCCGCAGGAGAAAGATGACGCTGGAACAAACCAAAGGGTTGACTCGTGGGCCACAGGCCAGGCGCTGTCCTAAGAACTGGTGTCGCCTCACGCTGCCCTCACGGCAGTGGCTTCCAGCACCTGCCCGTACCCCTCAGCCTGCCCTGGAGGTCCCAACACACCTGAGCCCTCCTGCGTCTCTGCCTGAGGCGTCTCTGGTCACAGAGGGAGGGCGAGTTCTGGGGCTTTAACCCCCGAGCTCCTGGCCCCCAGCGGCGACCTCGAGGCCTGTGCACCCATGCCCTCCGGGGCCGAGCCTGGGTCGGCAGCAGCGGGGCCCTGCTCACCTGTCTGGCTGACGCCCCTCCCCGCCCTGTCTCTCCCCTCTCCTGCCCCGTGCTTCCTGGGTCGCCACCCAAGTGAACCCATCCTCTGCCTTGGGGGAACCCGACCTCATTACTGGGCAGCCTTAGTAATGTCCCTGTTTCACGGATGGGGTGGCCAGGTTTGGGGGCCTCCTAGACTGCAGAGGTGACAATGGCGGTGGAGCTGAAGGCAGGTCTGAGCCGTTCCTGCCTTCTTTCCACGGCGCCACGTCGGGACACATCGGGACAACTCACCCCACCTAAACTGCTCCTCCTTCTGGCAACATGAATTGATGAGGGACTCACTGCAGAGCAGGGCTACAGTTGTCATTGCTAGGCGGCTGTGACAAGGAAGTACCATGTCCCACACATGACTCAACCAGCCCTCCCAGAATAGAACCTCCTTCCCACCCCTTGTTTCCTCTGAGCCTCATCCCACCCTGTGAGACGGGGGGGAGGGCCTCTCTCCTGCCATTATGCCCATGGGACACAGGCCTTGGGATGTCACATGACTTCACAAAGGCTGCACAGCTAGCAAGTGGCAGAACTGGAAGGAACTGGAGTGCCAGTCCCCGTCTATGTCGTGATTGGCCTGAGGCTCCAGCCCACAGCTGTCTACATGGCACCGGCGGGAGAGCCCGTAGCTATAAGAAATCAGTCCCGGAGGAAATTCCACCACCCATTCCACAGTGACGAGTGACTTTCATAAACTCTTGTTTAGGGTCCCCCTGCAACCAGCTACATCAGAAGGACACAGCCCAGCCTCCAGGGAACCAGGCCAGGTTGGATTCCATAGCATGCTTGAAAATTTGGGAGGCCCCAGCTGCTGGGGTGGCCAAGGAGATACAGGGGTAGAGACAGAGCCTTGGACGCATCCTGAGCCTTCACCCTTGGCTACATCCTTTGGGAAGAAGCTTACACCGAATCTGATGGAACCTCCCGTCACCAAAGGGGCTGTTAAGGCAGGACATGGGATACACAGGCTTCCAGGAGCCAGCAACACCCTGGAAGTCAGCAGGTCCAAGGCTCTTACTCATGGAGCAGGGAAACCAGAGCCCAGAGAGGGCAAGTGACTCACCCAGGGTCCACCCCTCCGTGGAACAGAGGGAGCCAGGGCTCAGTCGCATGAGTTCCGGCTCCCACCCACTGCCTTTTCCCTACTCGCCATTTTACATCTAGTAGGAAAATCGTTATTTCTCATGTTTTAGCCTATTCTGTCTTCATGGTGTCCCTGTGAGGAAGGTAGAAAGGGACTATTTCTCTGTTTCCTAAGAGAGGAAACTGAAGCCAGAGTCACTTTACTATAGTCACTGAGGGGCCATTAGCACCTGCTAGCCATGAAAGATCCTGGGACAACTGGAGGACAATGGAGAGGAAGGAACAAGGCTGGCCAGAGCAGGGGCCCCGTGTCCACGCTGGCCTGGGCTGGAGGCTCCAGCTGTCTGACTCAGAAGGATCTGTCTGCCTTGGACAAACAGGCTGCTCAGCGGGAAGGTTCTTGGGGCCCAGCCTTCTGCCCACTTCTGTGAGTCTGATCTTTGGGCTATCTTCAACTAACTTAAAACAAGGAGTCCAGAAGGATCTCAGATGTTCGCAAGCATTCAGGGGTCTCACCACCTCCTGCACACCCACCCCCTCACCCTGCACCTCCCTGCACACGCACACGCAGCATGGGGCTCACGGAGAAAAGTGCCAAAAGATCTCATCAGCTAAAATAACACGGTCACTTTCTCCGGTTTCCTCCCAATCCCATCTCTCATCTCCCACCGGGACGACCTACATAATAGACTGGAGCAGGAGGCCACATTCAACGTCCTTTGACAGTCCAGGGTTTCCAGCCGGCGACTGAGCAGGGCTTGATGTGGGTCTTCCCAAAGCCCCGGGGAAAGCGAGCTCTGACAAGGTCTGGATGAAAAATTCAGGGGGTGGAAGGCGGAAAATTTGCTCTCCTAGTAGCCAGGCCAGCGTCTCCCCACCTTTTGTTGGTCCATTTCATCTTTGGAACAGCGTCAGAGGACGCTGCTGCAGCCCGCCTGGTGGCCCTCTGCAGTGCGGGAGTCACAGCCCGGGAGGAAGCCAGGGGCCAGCGCAGAGCTGCGGGCGGGGGCTCTCCGGGGGGCACAGAGCAGGGTGCAGCCGAGTCTGCCTGGGGAACAGGGGAGGCTAGGGAAGGCTTCACAGAGGAGGTGACGTGAGCTGAGGACTGTCGCTCACGTGTGTGGATGGGCGACCACAGTCCCATCCTGCCGTCTCCCGCCGCAGAGGAAGAAGAGGTGCGACCAGGCGAGGGAGGCGAAGGCTGAGAGAACAGTCAGAGAGGCACAGGGCCTCGTGCTTGTCCTGGTACCAGAACCTGGGATGTCCTAGGACTCTAAAGCCTAGACTATTGGGGAAAGCTTGGTAAGAGAGGAACCACAAGTTGGATGTCCTCAAACTGTGGCCAGTGTGAATGGGGTGGCCGAGGGGGGGCAGAGAAAGGAAAAAGCGACACAGGAGAGGTTGAGGCGCCAAGGACAGCCAAGGTGCGCCGGGCAGCTCGGATGTGCCAGCACTGCTCTCGGCACTCTCCGCGCACGCTCTCACCCAGGCCTCCCGGGGACCGATGGCGGGACACTGGGGCTTGGAGAAGCCTGGGAACGCACGGGGATCTCACAGCTGGGGCTGGCGTCCCAGAGTCTGCCACCTGGAGAGGGACCCAGCGCCCTGCAGGCTCTCACCTCCGGCCGACCCTCCAGCCCACTGCAGCCTGGCCCGGAACGAACACATTCCTCACTTGCTTCCCCAGCTCTTCGGCGTCTGACACAGCAGCGGCCCGAGAAAGGCCCAGAGGATCCCATGTGCTCTGCTGGTGACGCCAGCTTCTTAATGTCACCCAGCTGTGCAGAGAGAGGTTGGCCGGGGACCTGGCCCGGGCAACCGAGGCACCGTGGTTCAGATGGGCTGGACAGGAGCGAGTGAGTCACGGCCTGCAGCAGCCAAGCAGGCGGGGCCGTGGGCCGCACGCGGGCACGGGAGCGCGACGTCAGGAAGCTGCCACCGGCCAGGCACCTGCTGCCTGTGACGTCGCTCCCACTTGCTTGGGCACTGGGCCTTTTTACCCTCTGAGAGCCTCCCACCCGGGGTGTGCTGAGCATGTCCTCTCTGGACAGCTCCGAGCGGCAGCCGGCAGGCACAACCGTGTGAATTCAAGGTTGCTCCCAAGGAAGTGAAGTTGGGCAAAGCTGCCCTTGGATCCCGAGGGTCGTTCATTCCCCGAGAACTCTCACCAGGGCCTGGCTACCACAGCCATCCCCCCTAATGTGATGGGCTCCAGATAACCCCCGAGGCACTCAGCGGAAGGGGTGCGCCTGCGCCCCACCCACCACCCCACGGCCGGCAGCCTTCCCTTCGCCCGCACCGGCTCGCCGCCCTGGGACGCTGCCCACTCCACTCAGAGTGGGCCCCCCTCAGCCCCCTTGCCCTGCGTCCTCCTGCGCACAAGGAGACAGGCGGGGAGGCCCCAGGGTAGAAAAGGGAAAATAATCCCAGTCCAGATGCCAGACCCAAGACGGCCCCTGCTCAGCCCCAAAGAGCCGCTGTGGAGATCCGTGCTCCAGGGCACGGACGTGACCTGGCCTGGCCCTCCGTCCCTCGGGGCTGTGTCGCCTGCTGGGCACAGAGACCCAGGGAAACCCGGGGGGTCGGAGCAGGGCACTGAGGGCCCAGAACACCTGAGAACAGGGAAGCTGATGCTTTGCTAAGTCTTAAAGGGCAAGAGGAGTTTGCTGTACCAGGGTGGGGGTGCGGGCAGGGCATATGCAGAGGCAGTGGGCTGGGGGCAGCAGCCAGGAGGGTTCTATTGTGCAGGTGGGGACAGGGGCATCTAGATTCCAAGACAGGGCAGGGGTGGTGGCCCTAGGCACAGGGCACTGGCCCTTGCACAGTCTCAGCAGCAACGCACCAGGGACTTCTGCAGCACCGGCCGCCAAGGCAGGAGGAAGGCACATAGGTGGTGAGGCCCAAGCTGGGAGGTGTGATCTTGTTGCAGACACCGATCCCAGGTAGCACCTGGAGAGGCCCTTCGTGCGGTCCCTGCCTCTCTTCTCCCTGTCCAGTACAGCCCTGTCTCTCTGCTCACAGGGGTGCGTGTGGGGTCTCCTGGGTGCTGGGTCCAAGGGTGAATCATGACCCAGACAGGCCGACCACACCCTTCCCTCCCCAGGATTTACCAGACGGAAGCAAGAGACAGAGACCCTTTCGAGTCTCAGAGCTCGGGGCTGTGTCTCCCCAGTTAACTGGAGTAGAAGAAAACAGCCACGGTGTGTAAAGAAAATCAGATGAGCAGGTGGAGAGAGACGCCCCTCGTTTCCCGCTGCGCTGTGCCAGCAGCCCTGCTCTGTTCGCCCACAGTTGAGGACTCGAGCCAGCAGATGTTCCTCTTGCACCTACGCTGGTTTGGCTTCTGGCACCTGCAACCAAAGATACAATCTAATACACAATGACCAGCCACGATCCAGTCCTCAAGGAATGTGACATCGTTGGCCTACCCAGGCACAACCCCAGCACCGCATGGACCTCACGTGTTTGTCGTTTCCTCTGCCCCTCTCAGTCCCTAGAGAGACGCTGAGCAGGCAGAGCTGGCCCACTGGAGGTCCAGGGGAGTGTTTACTGCATTTGTTAACGAATATGGATTCTGTGGCCCACGTGACCCAGTGTAGCAGGGAGCAGTGCCCAAGTGTCACGGTTCAGTTTAGAGCAGGTGAGTGGCCAGAGGGTGTGGTGTGGCTGACAGCTGAGTGGAGATGGCACCTGGGGGGACAGATGAGGACAGGACAGGTGAGGGGCAGGGACCCACCCTGCAGGAGCCAAACATTAGGCATTCCTTCACATCACAGATATTTGGGGGCACCTGTGATATGCCATAGGCACTGTCATAGGAGCAGTGGACACAGTGCTGAGCCAGCCAGGTTCAGTCACTGCCCTGTAAAGTCTGCATTAGGTAGGGGGCAGGCCATGCAAAACAAGCAAGTCTACCATCTTGTCATGAAGTGACAAGGGCTCGGAGGACAAAAGGAGCTGCATGGGATGTGGGTTTTTGATGGTGGCCCAGGGCAGACTCCTCAGTGGCCTGACTGTCCAGGGACCCCAGAACCTGCCATATGGAAAAAGCCCCATTTCCCTGCCCTCTCCCTGCACGAGTGTGCATGACAGACTCAGCCAGCATTCCTCCTTGAACCTGGCAATGAGGAAACGGTGAGTTTCTGGAGCCAAGTGGGAAATCAAGCCTTGGACCAGGAACGCAGGAAGATCCTAGAACAAAGTGGGAGGGTGGTGCCAGAACAGGCAGAAGATTCCAGACTGGAGCTCGAATAATGGATGGCTGGGTTGTCAGGGTAGGCTGAGGATGGGTAGTGCCCAGTGTCCCCCTCGAGGGCAGGCAGGGGAGGGAGGCGGCATCGGGAAGCACCCAAGTGTGAGCTGAGCTTCTCTGGGCGTCTGGGTGCAGCTCCCTCTGCCCCTGTCCTTCAGCCAGTCCAGCCAATCTGGGGACATCTAAAAGTTGAAATTGGTGACCCTTCCCCACAACTGGTGGGCCCAGTGATGGGGAGACACCTTCCACGAAATCCTGGCAGGACAACCAACCCACGAGAGCCAAATCCATCTCAGCCCCAGACCCCGCTGCCAGCCCCTTGGCAAATCACTGCTGAGCCCTCCTCCTTGGTCAGTTCTTGCCCTGGTGGGGCTGCCCCGGAGCTCAGAGGGACACTGGCTACAAGAGTCCTTTGAGGTATGTAATACCAGGAGGAAGGGGAGGGATCATCGTTGTTAAACATGGGGCCCAGGGGCTGCCGGGCTTTGTCCTCCATGAAACGCCTGGGAGCCGCTGACTCTGAAATGAAACCTGATTCTCTGACATGGACTCAGAGAAGAGTGGGCTCTGCAGGGGTCTGTGTTCCCCTGTCACAGGCCAAACAGCCCAGATCTGGTTGGGATCTGGGGGTATCACTGCAGTATGCAATGTCCCCATGAAAGAGCAGCGTGTCCCTTGAGGGATCACCCCCCTGGGGCTGCAGGGACCTGTGGGGAGAGGACCCACATGCCCGTCCTAACTCTGGGGACCCTGGCACAGTCACTTCTCCCTGGTTCTGCCTTCCCACCTTTCCTCAGAACACATGTCAAACTCCAAAGGATGACGAGGGTCTGGGCAGGAAACACCAAAGGATGACGAGGGTCTGGGCCGTTAGGCGACCAGAGCACAGTGGCCTGGTGTCAACAGGCCGGCACTGGGCCTCTCTGTGCCAGACAGAACACAGGCCCAGCAGAACAAGAGCCTCCCACTTTCTCAAAAGGAACCAGAAATGCAGATTTTTATGTGATGCCTCCAACTTTCCAATGTGGACAACGAAGCCTCTTTTTTTCTAGAAAACACCAAGCAGCCATATCTTTTGGGGGCTATCCCAGAGGCTGTGTCACTCAGGTTCCGTGCACCCTGCCTTCCAGCGGGGTGGGAGGGAGGAGCGAGGAAGACAGAGAGGGAGGGACTTCTGACAGCCAGCTTGCAAACTCAAATGCTCCCGGGGCCGTCCCCTGCTGCAGCGCTCACTGACCTGCGGTACCTGCAGGCCCAAAGGAGGTGGTGGCTTCTTCTGCCAGGCAGTCCTCCATCCCTTCCTGGTTTCCTTCACCCTGCCCACAGCTCTGTAAATAGTGCCTTCCTTAAAATTTGCCTCCATGGGCCTTTTGGGTGGGATTTTGTTTCCTTGGGAACCCTGGCTACACTCAATGTTGTATTTGTTACAAAGTCTTGCAGGTGCCGGAGGAGGGAGAGAATGGTCTGGATGCAAATCCCAGCTCTTCCCCCTGCCATGTCCCATAGTCTTGCTCTGCCTTGGTGCCCTCTTCTGTAACTCAGAGGGCTGATGGACGGGGTGACACAGAATAAAGCCACCAGCACCCAGCCAGGGAGGCTGAGCAAACTGGCTTACTTCCAAGCCCAAATTCAAACAACAGGAGCATTTGTAAAACAATAGCATTTTCTGGACATGAATGGCCAGCCATCTTCAGACAGTGTGACTGCCCATTTCCGAGCGAGGTCTTGACCTCCACACCCCTCTTTCTGTTCCATCTGCACTCCCCTCCCATGGAGATCCCTCCGTTTGACGGGCAGGCTCGAGAAGCTGAGAGGCGGGAGGATGGGAGAGGAGCGCAGGATTGGTATTCTGGAGGCCCAGGGTCAAATCCCAGCCTGGGCACTCTCTGTGTTCGTGGGCAAGTCCCTGTCCCTCTCTGGGCTGTGTCCACATCTGCACAAGAGGAGTTCGCCCTGGAGCCCCCAGCTTCCCATTCTGGGTGTCCGTGGTGAGTCCTACCTCTGCAGACCAAACGAACTTTCTTCTGCATACTCTCTGTGACACTTATCTTAATTAAGCATAAAAATTAGGAAATTCCAAGCTAAGCTTTCCTGAATTGTGTGGGTAGAAGAAATGTTTAAATCTCCCTTTTTGGCTGAGTCTTTGCAAGACAAGCGTTTCCAAATGTTTGGCCCAGTCCACCCCCCGGCACCCCGCCATGGCCTGTCCTCGGGAGGAAGGCTCCAAAGATAAGCGGGAGGGCCGGGCCTGGGCCAACTGGGGGGCTGCATGGCTGACCACGGATGACCCATTGGCTGGGCCTACCCAACACCTGGATGACTGACTGTTATTCTGGACTTCCTTTGCGCCAGATGTGTCTGGCAGCCGCCCACAGTCAATCAGGGGCTTTGGGTTGGAAAATCAGAGAGCTGCAAACAAAGGCAAGGGTGAGAAGGGTGAGGCCTGGTTAGAAAATACTGAAATGCATCCTGGTTGCATCCAGAGAAGAGAACATGCTGTTCCGTGAGTTCCCAGGGACTAGGGGGGAGTAGGAAAGTCAGCCCTGGTATCCGAATGGACAGGTCGTGGTCGCCATTTGTAAGGTGAGGAAACCCTTGGGCTCTTACCTTCCCCAGGCCTGTTCACCTGGGACGGTGCAGGGCAAGACCATGGCTTTGGAATCAAAATGACCTAAGTTTGGAACCCGGGTTTGCTACTCGTTAGTTGAATAAGTGGGACAAGTTACTTGGTCCTCTTGTCCCCACTGGAAACAGAGAGTATCACACTGACCTTGCAGGGTTGGCCTGAGGACTAAAACAGACCAGTCTGGGTGGCGACATAAGTGGACAGGTGAGCACGTGCCTGGCAACATGAGACAGAACTCCAGGGACCAGCCCCCAAGAGCGGCAGCAACTCAGCTGAGAAGAAGGCAAAGTACTGACAGAGCAGTGTCTAGAGACTTAGAGTCTGCCCATTCTTCTAAACACTCTAAGTTCTACTACCCTGAAAAGAGGGGTTATGATTTTCCACGCTGGCGCGATGTCGCTGGCCTGCGTTCAGGGACGTGGTAAGAAACTGCCCACTGCGGTTCCGGGCCGGTGTGGGTGACGATGTTGCTCCTGTTTCTCACAGTGTCATCTCTGAGGACCGCAGGGGAGGCTCTCTCAGCCTGAGTGCCAGAGATAGCTGTGTGACTCGCAGCCCAGTGTGGGCTTCCGAGCAACTGGCTTAGTTTGGCCTTGCAGACACTGGCCAGCACCGGCCTGATCCCATGTCCCCTGGCGCGAGAGAGGTCAGAGTTGAACCTACGTCCCACATCTGCTGAGTCTCCTGACCTCACTGTTCAAATTTTGTGGACCAATTTCAGTTGCCTTCAATTTTTCCCAGCCTAATTTCTTCTTTAACCCGAATTTTTTTTCTCAGCTTTGTTTTTTAATCAAGTTGGATTGTAAATATTTGTAAGTCACTTTGTATCTTCTGAGGACAAAGATGGAGATGGATTGTTAAATGACAAATAGGGAGAAGGAGAAACCAACACAGAATGTGTCACAGGTAGGTGGTACCTGGTGTGTGCTCAGACAAACACTGGTCCCTGTCTCTTAGTGTGGGCGGCTGTAGCAAAGTACTGCAGGATGGCTGGCTTAGGGACAGCAAGCGCTTGTTGCTCACAGCTCTAGAGGCTGCAAGGCTGAGATCAGGGTGTGGCAAGGTCAGGTTTCGGTAAGGGCCCTCTTCTGAGCTGCAGACCGTCAACTTCTCCTTGCAGCCTCACATAGTGGAAAGAGAGCTAGCTGGCTCTCGGGCCTCTTCTTTTAAGGGCATCGATCCCAAACCTGGGGCTTCACCTCCCAAAGGCGCCACCTCCTAATACCATCACTTTGGGGCTTAGGATTTCAACATACCGATTTGAGGGGGCTGCAAACACTCAGCTCTAACACTGTCCTCTTCTGTACAATGCAGCTGAGGCCTAGAAATAGTTTTTTTTCTATAGACTGAGGACCTGGTTTGTCTTTAGGGGTGTCCTGCTCATGTCCATTGAATCATGGTTTCCTGGTGTCACCTGGTGTCACCCTGAGACATTGTGGTGCATGTGGTGTTAGCTCTGACGTTGTCCCAGTCTTGCCTCCCTTCTCTCGGTAACGTTTGGTCCATCGTAAAGCATCCATGAGCTTCTGTCGGGCCGCCTGTTCCCTGTCTGGCCTTCCTCCGTACTGGGTGGTGGCGGGCGGGAGCTCCCCGGAGGAGAGAAGCTTCGCACCCACAAGACGCAGGGCCTCACCGGGTGTGAACCTCCCTTCTGTGGAGTCCTGGGGAGAGTGTAGCAGAATCTGCTGTGCGATTCTGGGAGACTTATGTAAACTCCCAGCCTCTCCTCCTCCCCGACGGAGGTGGGGAAGAGTCAGGGGTGTCAGGGTGCACAGCAGAGGCGCACTTTGGTAAAGACTTATTGAGCACCTACTATGTGCCGGGGCCCTGTGGACCCAGCAGTGACCGAGACAGGCCCAGCTCTTGCCCTCATGCAGCTCACACACACAGTGGGGGGACCGGCATTAAATCAACGTATAACCTAGAACGACTGTGTGAGCGCAAGGCAGAGAACCAGAGTGGCGGGAGAAATCGTGACTGTGGGGGGCGGTTTGGGGAAGAGAAGGTTCCGGGGTGGGGGTGGGAGATGGCGACTAGAAAGAAGCATGAAGACGAGGTCCAGGCTACTAAAAGAGACGTCGCCGAGGAGGAGGAGCCCACAGCCAGGACGAGGGGGGCCCGCTGGCCTGGAATCAAGGTCTGTCGTGTTCTGTCCCCTGGAGAGGGGAAAGCACAGTCCGGGGCCCGGTTTGGCTTGAAGAGTGGAAAATGTCAATGACATCCTGCAGTGATCTGCAGCCGCACTCAGTGACGCGACCAGGAGACAGCTTCTTGGACACACCGCCCTGCTCTGCTCCAAACAGAACTTCAGAAAACCTGCCTACTGTGCGCGGAGCCCGTCACCTTGCCCGGTGCTGCCAGATAGCTGTCAGCCGGGACGGAACCAGAGGTTTCCACTACTCAAAACATCCAGCCCCTTTCTCAAGTGGATGAAAAAGCAAACAGTGAGTTAAACCCAGAGAGGGATGGAGGCGTAGGAAACCATTGTGTGACCACCTGGCCCTCGTGCCTTTACAGAAAGAGAAATACACTTAGGTGGTGACGTTTAAAAGCTTGGACATATTCCCACCTGAGACTCCAAAACACCAGGTCACAGTTCAAGAACATCATGAGCCACGATCGCAGGTATTTCCTCTGAGCAGAGAGAGAAGCAGGCATTCACGATCAAGTGATAACACCTACACGAACACACAGACGTCCAAGGTGAGGTCCCTCTGGCGGAAGGTGCCGGGGCCTGGCTTCTCTCTCTGGCTCTGGCACTTAGCAGCTCTGTGGCCTTGAAATGGCCACTTCACTTCTCTGGGAACAGTGAGACACACACACACACACACACGGGGCTGCTGTGTGGATTATCCGAGTCAAAACAGTTGGAGAGTGCTTTGTAAACTGTAAAGTGCTGAGGTGGTGAAAGTGCTTTTAGGAAGCTAGGAACAGCTCTCCAGTCAAAGCACTTTTATTGGCCAAGCTCAATTCCTCTTTCAGCTTCTCTCTTATTTTCCTGCTCTTCATTTGACTAGTTTCACTTCATTTTAAGATTTCTGGGACAAAAATCAAAGATGCCAGTGCAGACGCTGCCTTTAAAAGACAAGAGAACCAAGTAATGCTCACCAAAGGTAACCGGTGACAGACGATAGATGCTGCCGCCGCCCAGACAGCCCCCCCCAGGCGGGCCGCCCCCCCCCCCCAGCTGCCCCCTTCTCTGGAGAACCGCATCTGCCTCGTGGGACATATTGGAGGGGCTATGCCCTGTCCCAGCACTGGCTGGGGTCTGCCTGTAGCCAATTTCTGACTAACTTGTATATACAAAGTTTTGTCCACCTTGCCTCAAAACGAGACAGTCCGGAGCTCCCCACGGGATGGGGCTAAGGCCGGACTTCAGCTGAACCCAGCCCTTTGCCGAGCTGCCTCCCTGCCCTGATCTCATCTGCAAGTGTCCACTCGGTGTCCCAGTTGCACAAGGGTTCCTAGCCCGGGCCCTCGTCCCAGGGAGCCTAATCCTGATACATTTGGGACCAGGAGCAGCACTAGGACATAGACCCTAAGGACAGGAATCTGGAAGTGCGTCCCTCATGAGCCAGAGGGCAGTGAGGACCCCATCACTGGTGGCAGGGGAGGTTCCCAGATGCCGTAGCAGTGCACTTGCTAAGAATTTCGCCTGTATTCACTGGGGCAATACTAGGTGAAGGGGGACTTCATTCCCTGTGCAGTGTCTCTGAAGTTCGAGAGGTGCTGCGGAGTGAATGTTTGTACCTGTCCAGGCTCAGATGTTGAAGCCCTGATCCCCAGTGTGACGCTGTTGGTGGTGTGGAGGCTTTGGGAGATAGTTAGGGCTAGATGAGGTTAGGAGGATGGGGCCTTCGTGGTGGGATTAACACTCTCATAAAAAGAGACATGAGAGAGATAGTCTCTCTGCCATGTGAGGGTACAGCAAGAAGGCTTCCTGCAAACCAGGATGAGAGCCCTCACCAGGGACCAAATCAGCTGGCACCTTGATCTTAGACTTCCTAGCCTCCATAACTGTGAAAAATAAATTTATCATTGTTTAAGCCACCCAGTCTATGGTATTTTTGTTACAGCAGGCTGAGCTATGACAAGAGGTAGAGAGAAACAGTAACTGTTAATATAAGGTCTGTGGAACTGGGTGGCTGTTTTTAAGCACCACAGATGAATGGGAGGAAGGAAGACCACAGGCTAAGATCGATCAATCACCAACTAAAAGCCAAGTGTCAGGACCAGAAGATCCCTTCTGCAGAGTTTCAGAGACTTTCGTCTCTGCAGCTGGAGGTCGCAGAACCAGAGACCAGGCACAACTTAATTGGAAGGCAGCAGAACTCCAGGAAAGGTGGAATCCTCGCCCTAGTTGGGCCTCCTATGCCTAAGTCAGGGCAGTGATAACAACGGAGCAGAATCTTGAGTCTTGGACCAAAAATACTGGAAAAGATATAGCTGAGAACTTTGAAATTCCCTTGAGCCATCTGGCCCTGCAGAGGGACCAGCCCCCTTGTTGGAAGGACATGGAGGTCATTGCTTGAAGACTCTTCAGGGACCTCTGGTGACATGGACGCCTGCGAGACAACACTTGTCCTCCTTAGAATCATCCTCACTTCCCTTTGAGCCATCAGACTAATAATTAGACTCAAATCTCAGCAAGACCCAATTAAAGAAGTGGTGAGTCTTCTAAGGGAGGAGAGGCATATGTTCCCAAAAGTTTTCAGGACTGGCTAACTTACACCAGCAGGAGGTTGAGCATCTTCTGGGAGCCTTCCCTAGCGGCGCTGGACCAAGGAGGTGGGATCCAAGGCTGCGGAAGGAGTTTTATTGCTGTGGGGACTCTCTTCCTTTTTACAGGACTCAATAAGGCCCCAGGAGATGGTTCTAATAGACTGTTTCTAGAAGTTCATAAAAAGTGATAGACCGATTATAGAAGTGGAGATGCCAGAACTGTGATTCTGGAAGGAGAGTTCAAGAAACTAGGAGAAGTGGTCATGAACACCCCCTGGCTGGCTGCGTTCTCCAGGAAGGCCTGGAGGAGCTCCACCTGCCAGCACTACAGAAATGCCGGGGAAGAGGGCAGATGCACCACTGAGAAGCTCCGCAGTGGCTGTCCTCTATAAGCTGGGGCTGGTGGGAAATGCTGTTATAAACTGGCTGACTTAGTAGCCATGAGGATGATAAGATTCTAAAACAACAGAGGAAGTGGAGCAGTACTTAATTGTCAGAATAATTGCCCTAATGGGCAACCATGTGTCCCTACTCCACAGATACCCACAGATGTAGTTAATAGAATATGGTGTTCATAAGGTAAGATAGCTGGGAAGCCAAAAAAAGGCATTAGTTGACATATAATCAAAAGAGATCAAGAATGAATGAGCACTGGTCTCTTTTTATGCCAGTACCATGCTGATTTGGTTACTACAGCTTTGTAGTGTATTTTGAAGTCAGGGAGCCTGATGCCTTGAGCTTTGTTCTTCTTGCTCAGGTTTGTTTTGGCTATTCGGCGTCTTTTGTTGTTCTATATAAATTTTAGAATTTTTTTTTCTATTTCTGTGAAGAATGTCTTTAGTATTTTGACAGGGATTGCATTGAATCTGTAACTTGCTTTCGGTAGTATTGTCATTTTAACAATATTAATTAATTCTTCCAATCCGTGAGCACAGAATATCTCTCTATTTTTTTGTGTCCTCTTCGATTTCTTTCATCACTGTTTTGTAGTTATCCTTGTGTATGTTTCACTTCTCTGGTTAAATCGATGCATAGGTATTTTGTATTCCTTGTAGCTATAGTAAATGATATTGCTTTCTTGACTTATTTTTCAGATTGTTTGCTGTTGGTGTGTATAAATGCTACTGATTTCTGTACGTTGATTTTGTATCCTGCAATTTTGCTGAATTCATTCATCAGTTCTAACAGTTTTTTGGTGAAGTCTTTAGGTTTTTCTAAACATAAGATTATGTCATCTGCAAACAAGGCTAATATGACTTCTTCAATTTGGAAGCCCTTCATTTCTTTGACTTGCCTAATGGCTCTGGCCAGCACTTCCAGTACTATGTTGAATAAAAGTGGTGGAAGTGGGTATCCTTGTCTTGTTTCAGATCTTAGAGGAAAGGCATTCAATTTTTCCCCATTCAGTATGATATTAGGTGTGGATTTGTCGTATATGGCCTTTATTATTTTGAAGTATGTTCCTTTTATACCTAGTTCAACGTCATAAAGGAATGTTGAATTTTATCAAATGCTTTCTCAGCATCTATTGAAATGACCATATGGGTTTTTTTCTCAGTTTTTTTAACGTGAGGTATCACTTTCATTGATTTGCATATGTTGAACCCTCCTTACATCCCTGGTATGAATCCCACTTGATCATGGTGAATGATCTTTTTAGTGTATGGTTGAATTTGGTTTGCTAATATTTTGTCAAGGATTTTTTGCATCTCATCAGAGATATTGGCCTATGGTTTTCTTTTTTGTGTGTGTCTTTGTTTGGTTTTGGTATCAGGGTTATGCTAGCCTCATAGAATATATTGGAAAGTATCCCCTCCTCTTTAATTTTTTTTTTGAAGAGTTTGGGTAGAATTGGCATTATTTCTTCTTTAAATGTTTGTTAGAATTAATCAGTGAAGCCTTCAGGTTCTGGGCTTTTCTTTGATGGAAGACTTTTTTTTTTTTTGAGACAGAGTCTCACTCTGTTGCCTGGGCAAGAGTGCCGTGGTGTCAGCCTAGCTCACAGCAACCTCAAACTCCTGGGCTCAAGCAATCTTCCTGCCTCAGCCTCCCAAGTAGCTGGGACTACAGGCATGTGCCACCATGCCTGGCTAATATTTTTTTCTATATATATTTTTAGCTGTCCAAATCATTTCTTCCTATTTTTAGTAGAGATGGACGGAGTCTTGGTCTTGCTCAGGCTGGTCTTGAACTCCTGACCTCGAGCGATCCTCCCGCCTCAGCCTCCCAGAGTGCTAGGATTACAGGTGTGAGCCAGCCACTGTGCCCGGCTGATGGAAGACTTTTTAATACGGCTTTGATCTCATTACTCATTACTGGTTTGTTGAGGGTTTCTATTTCTTCATGGTTTGATCTTGGTAGGTTGTATGTGGCCAGGAATGTATCCATTTCTTCTAGATTTTCCAATTTGTTGGCATATAGTTCTCCGTAACAGTCTCTAATGATTTTTTGAATTTCTGCGGTCTCAGTTGTCATGTCTACTTTCCTGTTTCTGATTTTATTTATTTAGGTCTTCTCTCCATTATATTTAGTTAGCCCAGCTAAAGGTTTGTCGATTTTGTTTATCTTTTCAAAGAACCAACTTTGTAGTTCTGTTGATCTTCCGTATTGTTTTTTTAGTCTCAATTTCATTTATTTCTGCTCTGATCTCTATTACTTCTCTTCTTCTGCTAATTTTGGGTTTCATTCATTTTTGCTTTTCTAGTTTCTTGAAGTGTATCATTAAGTTGTTTATTTGAAGTCTTTCTACTTTTTTGATATAGAAATTCATTACTATAAATTTCCCTCTTAGTACTGCTTTTTCTGCATCTCACAGATTTTGATATGTTGTATTTTCATTTTCATTGTTTCAAGAATTTTTAAATTTCCTTCTTAATTTCCTCATTGACTCATTGTTGTTCAGGAGCATGTTGTGTAATTTCCATGTATTTGCATCTTTTCTGAGGTTCCTCTTGTGATTGATTTCTAATTTTATTCCATTGTGGTCAGAAACAATACTTGATATGATTTCTACTTCTTTGGATTTGTTAAGACTTGTTTTGTGGCCTAAGATATGGTCTATTCTGGAGACTGTTCCATGTGCTGATGCAAAAAATGTGCATTCGGTAGCAGTTGGGTGAAATTTTCTGTAAATGTCAGTTAGGTCTGTTTGTGGAACAGGATAGGTAACCCAGATATAAATCCATGGATTTATAGTCAACTCATTCGACAAAGGTGCCAAGAACATACAATGGGGGACAGACAGTCTCTCCAATAAATGGTGCTGGAAAAACTGGATATCCATATGCAGAAGAGTGAAACTTAGATCCCAATCTCTCACCATATGCAAAAAATCAAGTCAAAGTGGATTAAGGACTTAAATCTAAAACCTGAAACTACTAGAAGAAAACATTGGAGAAACACTCCAGGAGATTGATCCGGGCAAAAATTTTTCATATAAGACCTCAAAAGATCAGGTCCCATTTATTTATTTTTGTTGTTGCTGTGATTGCCTTAGGGGTCTTCTTCATAAATTCTTTGCCTAGGCCAATGTCTGTAAGAGTCTTTCCTACATTTTCTTCTAGAATTCTAATAGTTTCACACCTAAGGTTTAAGTCTGTTATCCACCGTGATTTGATTTTTGTGAGAGGTGAAAGCTGTGGGTCCTGTTTCAGTCTTCTACATGTGGCTATCCAGTTTTCCCAGAACCATTTATTGAATAAGGAAACTTTTCCCCAGAGTATGTTTTTGTCTGCTTTGTCAAAGATTAGATGGCTATATGAGGATGGTTTTATATTTGGATTTTCTGTTCTGTTCCACTGGTCTGTGTCCCTGCACTTGTGCCAATACCAAGCAGTTTTAAGAACCACAGCCTTATAATATAGTTTGAAGTGTGGCAAATTAATACCTCCCATTAAATTAAAAAGCTTCTGCACAGCCAAAGAAACAGTCACGAGAGTAAACAGACAGCCTACAGAATGGGAAAAAATTTTTGCATACTACACATCAGATAAAGGACTGATAACAAGAATCTATTTAAAACTCAGGAAAATCAGTAAGAAAAAATCAAACAACCCTATCAAAAAGTAGACAAAGGATATGAATAGAAAATTTTCAAAAGAAGATGTAAGAATGGCTAACAAGCATATGAAAAAATGTTCAACATCTCTAATCATCAGGGAAATGCAAATCAAAACCACAATGAGATACCACTTAACTCCAGTGAGAATGGCCTTTATCAAAAAGTCCCAAAACAATACATGTTGGCATGATGCGGAGACACAGGAACACTCATACACTGCTGGTAGGACTGCAAACTAGTGCAACCCTTGTGGAAAGCAATATGGAGATACCTTAAACACATGCAAGTAGACCTACCATTCAATCCAGCAATCCCATTATTGGGCATCTACCCAGAAGAACAAAAGTAATTCTATAACAAAGACACCTGTACCCGAATGTTTATAGCAGCACAATTTACAATTGCAAAGATGTGGAAACAACCCAAATGCCCATCAATTCATGAATGGATTAGTAAAATGTGGTATATGTATACCATGGAGTATTACTCAGCTATAAGAAATAACAGTGATATGGCATCTCTTTTGTTCTCCGGGAGAGAGTTGGAACCCATTCTATTAAGTGAAATATCCCAAGAATGGAAAAATAAGCACCACATGTACTCACGAGCAAATTGGTTTCCCTGATCATCACCTAAGTGCACATTTGGGAATAACACCAATTGGGTATCAGACAGAGGTGGGGGGTGGGGGGAGGGGATAGGTGTATACCTACATGATGAGTGCAATGTGCACTGTCTGGGGAATGGTCATGCTTGAAGCTCAGATTCAAGGGGATGGGGGGGGCATGGGCAATATATATAACCTGAACTTTTGTACCCCCATAGTAAGCTGAAATAAAAAATAATAATAAAATAAAATAAAATAAGCAATCCTTCTTGGTACATAGAAAAAAAAAAGACCTCAAAAGAACATGCAGTCAAAGCAAAAATAGACAAATGGGGTTATATCAAGCTAAAAAGATTCTGCACAGCAAAGGAAATAATCAACTAAATGTAGACACAACTCACAAAATCAGAGAAAATATTTGCAAGCAATCCATCTGACAATGGATTAATAACCAGAATATATAAGGAGCTCAAACAACTCACTATCAAAAAAACAAATAATCCAGTTAGAAATGGGCAAAAGATCTGAACAGACATTTCTCAAAAGAAGACATAAGATGGCCAACAGGTATAAAAAAATGCTTAACACTACTAATCATCAGAGAAATGCAAATAAGAACCACAATGAAATATCATCTTGGCCCAGTTAAAATGGCTTTTATTAAAAAGACAGGGAATCATAGATGTTGGCAAGGATGTGGAGGAAGAACACTTGTACACTGTTGGTGAAATGTAAATTAGTACAGCCACTATGAAAAACTTTATGGAGGTTCCTCAAAAAACTAAAAATAGAACTACCATATGATCCAGCAATTCCACTTCTGGGTATGTATTCAAAAGAAAGAAAATCAATAAATCAAAGAAATATCAGCACTTCTGTGTTTATTGTAGCACTCTTCACAATAGCAGAAATATGTAATCAACATAAGTGCCCATCAATGGATGAATGGATAAAGAAAATGAGGCACATATGCACCATGGAATATTATTCAGCCATAAAAAAGAATGAGATCCTGTCATTTGTAGCAACATAGAATGAACTAGGGGTCATTATGTTTACTAATCATCCAAGCACAGAAAGACAAATATTGCATGCTCTCATTCATATGTGGGAGCTTAAAAAATGGGTCTCATGAAGATAGAAAGTAGATTGGTGGTTACCAGAGACTGGAAAGGGCAGGGGAGAAAGAGGAGTGAAGAGAGGTTGATTTATGAGTACAAATAGACAGTTTGATAGAAGAAATAAGACCTAGTGTTTGATAGATCAGAAGGGTGACTATAGTTTACAATAATCTATTACATATTTCCAAATAGCTAGAAGAAAATACTTTGAATGTTTCTAGCATTAAAAAAAGACAAATATTTAAGGTGACAGGTATCCCAATTATACTGATTTAATCTTTACAAATATTATTACTGTATTAAATTATGTACCCCCAAAATATGTACATCTATTATGTATCAATTTAAAAACTTTAAAAAAATAAATGAGAAGACATCTGATGCCAGCAACCCCAATGCAAAGTCATAATCCCTTGCCCATTTTTAAGAATGAATTCTCTAAAATCTATTGATTGAAAAAGAGCCTAGTTCCCATGAGGAAAGACCATGGAACACTGGAGGGCAAACAAAAATGATTCCCTGAGATCTTCCCAAAAAGAGCCTCTGGACTTTTTTCCCCCCTTTTTTGACTAATTATATACTGGGGAAAGGAAATGCCCAAATCTTTTGAGAACTGTTGGATACCTGGTCCAAGATACACTGAAAAGTAACTATTGTTACTACATTCTAGGAAAAGTCCTTGAAACAGCGCCTGCTCTTGGCCAAGATAGTAAATCAAAATCAATTTCACATACAGGGAGATTAGTACCGACCTAAAAGACTTAAAGAATAAACAGATGGTTGTCCCTATCATATCCCCATTTAATTCACCAGCCTGGCCTCTGCATGGACCATGGCAGACAACAGTGAATTACCACAAATTTAATAAATTAATGGCCCCACTTGCAGCTGCTCTGCCAGACAATGTATCTTTACTAGAGCAGATTTAGCAGAGTGTCTGATGTGTGCTGTGTCGCTACTGATGTGCAGAATGCTTTATTGTTTGTATGCATCAGGGAAAGGGATCAGAAACAGCATGCGTTCGCACGGGATGTGCAACGGTATGCATCGGCAGCTTTTCCACGCCGAGGTTCATTCTCCCACTTACTGTCACAACACTGGTTGAAGAAACCTGGATCATCCGGACATATCTGAGAACATCACATTGGCCCCCATATTGATAACATCATGTTCAATGGACTTGATTCCTTGTTAACATCCATGAGCTCCAAAGGGTGGGAACTGCCGGACAGGTGAAGTTTTGAGAAAAGGTTCAGAGGTCTAGGGTATGCTGGGACATCCCCTCAAAGTAAAGGACAAGTTGTTGTCTTTCCATGTGGCACCTTTTCCTAATTTACACAAAGGCACTCAGGTAGCCGTATGTGCCCACCTCCCCAGGCCCCACTGCATGGCAGCCTTGTGATTTGATAAAGACTGAGCCAAGTGAAGAATTCCTACCACCTCCCAGCCACACTTACTGGTTGTAGGTGGCCAAGTGACCTGAGTTAGTCCAATCATGATAAGGCTTGGGGCTCCTGCCTGGTGGCTAAGGGAAGAGAGGCCTTTTCTCTCCTCTGGATGTGAGGAGGAAAGCACATAGCTCCGGGAGCCCCTAGCAGCCCCCTGGCGTCCCTGGAGGAAGCTACCCTGTGACACCCAGAGACTGGCAGAACCAAAGGAATCACAAAGAAACCAAACTTCCATCTGATGAAATGTGAACTCTGGACTGAATGACCCTGAAGTCAGCTCTACTTCTGAGCTTTCCCAGTGATTGAGCCAATACATTTTATACTTTCAGGCTAACTCAGGTACGCTCTTTGCTCATCTGTCTCCAAAGTCCAATGACAACTGCCATTCTCTCCTCCTCTCTCTCCTCCCCTTCCCAGTCCCCCAGCCACCAATCAGCCCTCCTCGCCCCCTCCTTTCCTCGTCCCCTCCACCCCTCCCCTGTCAGCTGAGCAAGCAGGAACGAGTGAAAACCCTACGTGGGGCAGACAGGAGGGTGTGAACGCCTGGATGTGAGGTTTCTTCTTGGTCTGAGCCCTGCTCTGTGTACAAAAGATCCTTACCGGGTCAAGAGCACCTTTTCAAACGCACCATTTACTTTAAGAAAAAGCGTGAAAATTCTTATCAAGAAGATGAAAGGTAAGTGTTGGCAAGGATGTGCAGGAAAAAAACCCTTGTACACTGTTGGCAGGAAGGTAAATTATCACAGCCATTATGAGAAACCGTAAGGAGGTTCCTCAAAAGACTAAAAACAGAATTATCGTATGATCCAGCCATCCCACTACTGGGTATGTGTCCAGAGAAAACGAAATTGGTATGGCCTCCCACCATTTACTGCAGCACTAGTCACGGTAGCCAAGGTATGGAAGTGACCTAAGGGTCTAAAAAGTGATCACTGGATAAAGAAAATGCGGGGGAGGTACTCAGTGGAAGACCATTCAGCCTTTTAAAAAAAGGAGATCCTGTCATTTACGACAACATGGATGAACCTGGAGGACATTATGCTAATGTGAAATAAGCCAGACACAGAAGGACAAATACTGCCTGGTCTCATTGATATGTCAGATCTAAAAACGTTAAACTCGCAGAAGTAGAGAGTAGAACCACGGCTATCAGAGGCTGGGGGCGGGGGATGGAGAAGAGGGAGATGTTGGTCAAAACAGTACAAGGTTTCAATTAGGTGGGAGGAACAGTTTCAGTCTCTATGCGCAGCAAATTACTACAGTTAGTAATAATGTATTGTATATTTCGTAATTGCTAAAAGAGTAGATTTTAAACTTTCTCACCATAAAAAAATGATAAATAGGTGAGGTGCCGAATATGTTAATTAGCTTGATTTACTCTTTCTACGATATATATGCGTATTAAAACGTCACATTGTACACCATAAATATATGTGATTATTATCTGTCAATTCAATAAATACTTTTTTAAATTGAAAAAAGAAAGAAAAAGGGTGAAGAGGAAATAACTCTTCTTCTTTGATCTTCGCCTGTCGTGGCCATCTGCAAGAATCTGGCCTTCCGCCATGCCGCCTGCTAAGCTCGAGGCAGAGATGAACGGCCGTGTGCAGGAGGTCAAGGGGCTCTGTGGCCCCGGGACAGCGTGAATCAGGTGACCACCATGATCCCCGGGGACGCAGAGGGCAGGCGCGCGGGCTCTGGAGGCGAGTGGCTTGGGTTCAAACCTGGCTCTGTGACTCCTTAGCTGTGTGACCCTGGGCAAGTGATACCATAAATCTGGACCTTAGCGTCCTTGCCTGTGAAGTAGGGACGATGACAGTCCCCACCCTACTGACGCGAGTGTTCACAAGCTAATGCACCTAAACTGCTTGGAGCACAGTTCCTGGCACACCGTGAGTCCTCGGGCCATGTTAACTGTGTTCATAAAGTCTCTGGTCTGTGGCTTTTGGGTGGTGACTCAGCTGCTGGGTGGGGAACAAGGTGGCCCCACCAGCTAGTATTAAGAAGAGATCTGAAGCTGGTGTACATTCTACCACTGGCCTAGTTTGGGTGCCCTCAAAAGCACAGACTGAGACAGGGCTGGGGGTCAGGCAGCTTGTGTGGGAGATCAGCACAGAGCAGGCAGGAGGCAGAGAGGGGTCAGGCCTCAGGAGACCTCCGGAGAGGCGGGCAGAGGCCTCTAGACTGTACTGAACCGTGACTCCCACTCCAAAATTCACGTCCACCTGGAGCCTCAGAATATGAACTTACTTGGCAGTAGGGTCTTTGTAGATGTAATTACTTAAGACGAAGTCGCGCTGCATTGGGGAGGGCCCTAAATCCAATGACTACTGTCCTTGTGGGAAGGCCACGTGAGGGCACAGAGAGAAGGCCGTGTGGTGACAGAGGCAGAGATCGGAGTGACACATCCACAGCCATGAAGTAGCAAGGCCCCTGATGTCACGGGCCGGTTTTCCCTCAGCACCTCCAGAAGGAGCTGACCCTGCAGGCACCTTGATTTCAGGCTTCTGGCCTCCAGAGCTGTGAGTGGATAAATTCCTATTGTTTTAAGTCACCGATTTGTGGAGATGTTTCAGCAGCCACGGGAAACCAGGGAAGCCTCCCAGAGCCACCCTCACCTCCTGCTGCGACCCCTTCCCAGCTGGCCCAAGACGTCTCTCCCTCACTCGTCCCTTCCTTCGGCACGCACTGCCGAGCTGCTGCTCTCTGCACGGATGGCGAGGCCTGGTGCCTGGGCCCAGCGAACTGCCGTCCCGATGGAGACACCCAGGTCACGAGGACACACAGCGATAAGCTCTGCGACCGCTGGACACAGGCAGGTTGGGAGAGCATAAGGGGCCGACCGGCTCTGCCGGGGCAGGGGCAGGGCAGGGACAGGGCAGGGGCCGGGCAGGGGCAGGGCAGTGAGGCTGCCCGAGCAAGACCTCTCAGGCAGAGGAAAGAGCGGGTGCCAGGCACAGTGTGGGACAGAGAGAAGGATCTGGGGA
The DNA here is from genome assembly GCF_020740605.2 of Lemur catta. Lineage (NCBI taxonomy): Eukaryota > Metazoa > Chordata > Mammalia > Primates > Lemuridae > Lemur > Lemur catta. The sequence continues at coordinate 1,837,707 of NC_059144.1, read as the reverse complement.
AGAGCACGCTGCTCAGAGTGGCTGAGAGTCAGCAGACGAGCCGTGGGGTCTTGGGCACCAAGGGGACAGCTGTGGGGATCACTGCCCTCCGGGCCTCCTGCAGGCCCACTCTTCCAGGAGCAGCAGCCCCTTCCTCTGCAGACTGTCCTTCCCCTCCTCCAGGGGTCCCCACAGGCTCGAATCCTGGTCCCCATCCCCCTGGCCACAGGGCAGGGCCCTGAGATAAACATGGGACCCAAGCTTAGCCAGTTAGAGTCCTTGCCTGAGACTTCATATAGAGTCACCTCAAGAGAAAATCTGTCTCTTTGCTTTCTGCCCGGCTCAGCCAGAGCTGGCAGTGGCCTGCGGCTCTGCTCTTCCCTCCTGCCTGGGGGAGGCTCAGTGACACAGGGAGAGAAAAGGGCCGGGGCATAGAGCAGTGGTCCCCAACTTTTTTGGCACCAGTATCGTGGATGACAATTTTTCCATGGATGGTGCAGGGAGGCGGAGCTCAGGCAGTGATGTGAGCGATGGGGAGCGGCTATAAATACAGAGGAAGCTTCACTTGCTCACCGCTCACCTCCTGCTCCCACCGAGCAGCCCAACAATTTTTCCATGGACGGGGTGGGGGAAGGGGGTTGGGAGAATGGAGCTCAGGCGGTGATGCATGGCCCAGCTCCTAACAGGCCACGGACCAGTACCAGGCTGCAGCCCAGGGGTTGGGGACCGCAGGCATAGAGAAACGCAGCAGAGGAAGAGATGTTGCCTAATCACCTCTGAGGTCAGCTCCACTCCTGTCCTTCCCAGCCTCGTGTCGGCCCCTGTCTCATGTAAGCAGCTGGTGTTAGGTCTCAGACCCTTAAAACAGAAAATGTCCAGATGCATTTTTAAAATGTGGATGTAGTGGGTTGAACGGTGGTCTCCAAGAGGTATGTCCACCTAGAATCTCAGAATGTGACCTTATTTGGAACAGGGTCTTTGCAGATGTGATTAAGGAAAGCGCCTCGAGATGAGAGCATGCTGGATTAGAGTGGGCTCCACCGCCAGTGACAAGTCCTCGTAAGAGACAGAAAAGGAGAAGGCACATAGAGAGATACAGAGACAGGGGAGGCCACGTGGGATGGAGGCAGAAACTGGAGTGACGCAGCCACAATCCAAGAACACCTGGAGCCATCAGGAGCAGGAAGCGGCAGGAAGGATCCTCCCCCAAAGCCTTCAGAGGGAGGGCAGCCCTGTTGGCACCTTAATCTCAGGTGAAAGGGAGGATGGCAGAAGGAGGAAGGCTTTGGTGGTTGGCCCACCGCCTCTGATGGCCCCCTGGGGCCCTCCCATGCCCCTCCTCGACCCTCTTGGCCTCCCCTATCTCTGATCTCAGCCCGGGCTGCGGCGGGCAGGTATGCATGGGCTCCGCCCGGCTCCCGGCAGCAGCGACCTCAGTCAACACTGGGCCCGGGACCCTGCAGGAAGCCTACCTGTGCCAGGCACATGCACTGCCAGAAATGTGAGGAATTAACAGCAAATGGGCCCACCTTTAGCCAGCAGGGTTGAGGGCCATGGAAATTGCTCTGCTCTCTCTCGCTTGAGTGATTGCTCTGAGATGATTCTCGTGGAACAACCGGAGGAGGTCAGGTAAGCTGTCACCTGCTGGGGCCAGCGCGTCCCTCCAGCCAACTGTGCGTGCTGCCCCGACACCTCACCCGGGACCACACTCCCCAGTCAAGTCCTCCCGAGACAGCCTTCGTCTGGGCCTCTGCTTCCTGGGAATCCAGGCTCAGACAGAATCCGCCTGCGGTTCTGGAGCAGGGGCCATTCCATCCGTCCCTCACCCTGCTCACGCCACGCTCCCCACGGCCGAAAGCAGCGGGTCCCGATGAGGCTGTTTTGACAGGCGGCCTCCAATACTGTGACTTCAAAAGGAAGCAGTTTCGCTGCTGTAGAGTCTGGGTGGGCGGTCGGGAAGCAGGGCACCTTGATCTCATTGTCTGCTGTCACCACGACCCGCGTCAAATCGTGCTGCTGTCACACTCCTGTTGGCAAGAAGATGGAATGAGGGGAGGGCTCCTTTCAAGGGCTCTGCTCTCGCCCCTTCAGCCAAAATTTGGTCACATGGTCACCCTTGCTGCAAGTAAAGTTAAGAAAAGTGGTTTTAGCTGGATGCCTCTGTCCCAGCCATAAGTGGGGGGTTTCATGATCAAAGGGAACAAGGAAGGATGGACACTGGGAGACAAGAGCCTCCTCTGCTGCACACCAAACCGCTTCCTGGCTTCTACAACTACAGACACCCTGCATTACAAAACAGAGCCAGCACTTGACGGGAACGCAGTGAGCATGAGCGACATTGACAGAGGGCCTCCCGAGAGCTGACTCATTTGCACTCCGGGCCAAGTGGAAGCCTCAGAGCAGTCCTGTGAGGGTGCTCTATCATACCCATTTCACAGATGAGGAAACCAAGGCTCAGAATGCTAAGTAATGTTCTCAAGTCTAGGAAGTACCATAGTTGGAATGTGATCCAAAGCACAGTCTCCTGAGCCAATGTCCTTGATCCCTGCATCACACTGCCACCCTAGAGCCACAGAATTCCTGCTTCTACCTCTTACCCTCTCTGGGTCTCCATGGTAGACAGACCCTGGGGTGGCCCTGTGAGCTGATATACATACTCTTGTGTCCCCTCCCCTTGCATGTGGGCAGGACCTATGATTTGTGACAGGGCATGCACGATGACATTAGAAAACACTGTCACCTCTGTCTTGCTGGGTGTGAAGAAGCAAGCGGCATGTTGTGAGCCGCCCAGTGAGAGGGCTGCGTGGCAGTGGACCGAGGGCAGCTCCGGCCTCCATCAGCCTGCAAGGAACTGCCAAACCTCGTCTCCCCAGTCAAGCCTCAGATGAGACCCCAGCCCCAGCCACCTCGACTGCAGCTTTGTGACACCCTGGAGCACAGGACCCAGCCACACTGTGCCCAGACCCTGGACACACCAAAATTATAAGATAACAAATGTGAGTTTGTTCAGCTGCTAGGTTTGTGGTGACACTGTATTGCAGTCAGTTCCCCCTCTGAAAATGGGCAAAATCCATCACCTTTCAGATGTCTGTGCAGCAGGAAGCCCTTCTGTACCTGGATGCACTCGTTTTCTACTAATGCTATAACGGAATACCACAAACTTAGTGGTTTAAAACAACACAAATTTATTCACTTGTAGTTGTAGTCTGGAGGTCAGAATTCTGAAATCAGTCTCACTGGGCTGGCGTCAAGGCAGTAGCAGGGCTGGTTCCCCTGCAGGCTCCAGGGAGAGTCTTTCTCTTGTCTCCGAAGCTTCCAGGGGCTGCCTGCATCCCTCCGCCCGGGGAGCCTGCCTTCATCTTCAAAGCCAGCGTGTGGCACCTTCCATTCTCCGCTTCCATCATCGCATCATTTTTCTGACTCTGACTCTTCCATCTCCATGTTATAAAAACCCTTAGGATTACACTGGCCCAGCCCAGGTCAGTCAGCACATACTCGTCTGAGGTGCCACGCTGGGGTACTGTCACAGCACAGGAGAAAGCTGACACTGTCTGTGCCAGGGTTCTCCAGAGAGACAGAAGCGAGAGGATTCTCAGAGACGGATAAGAGGGGGTTACTCTGGGAACCGGCTTCAGGACTCACGCAGCCAGGACCACCCCTCCAGGGAAGCTGACGGTGTCACTTCCAGGAAGTCTGGACTCAAAAGGCTCAAGAATCAGGAGCTCCGACGTCCAAGGGCAGGAGAGGGTGGACGGTCCCGCTCCGGAAGAGAAAGTGAATTTTGTTCCACTTGGGCCCTCGGGGATTGGCTGATGCCTGCCCACGCTGGTGAGACCAGAGCTTCTTCGCTCAGTCAGCTAGCTCGGCGCTAATCTCCCCCAGAAACACCCTCCCAGACACACCCAGAAATGTTTCCCCAGCTGTCTGGGTATCCCTTAACCCAGTCAGTAGACACGTGAAACTAGCCATCACTCTATCTCAAGACCCTTAACTTAATCGCATGTGCACATTCCCTTTGCATGTAAGGTGACATATTCATCAATTCTGGGGACGAGGACACGGACGTCTATGGGGGCTATTATTCAGCCTCTTACATCATAATGCGTTAGGAACGTGACCAATGCTAGCTTAACAAGATTTTCATATGAGTTTGTTTATTTATCTATTCTAGAGAACGTACTGTATGCCTGGCGTAATTCTGGTCATTGCAAATAAATTTACAATTTCTGCTCTCTAGTGGGTGAGAGAAGAAACATCTGAGCAGTTGCAAAGGAAAAATCGAAAGTTAATATATTAGTTTCCTGCTGCTCCTGTAACACATTGCTATGAACTGAGTGGCTTAAAACAACACAAATGTATGTTCTTACCATTCTGTAGGTCAGACGTCCGGACGTGGGTCTGAAATCAAGGAGCCAGTGGGCTGCTATGCTTCTCCCTGGAAAGTTTCCTCGCCTTTTCTGGCTTCTAAAGGCCACCTGCATTTCTCCCTCCTCCATCTTCAGAACCAGCAACTTTCAGCTAAAAGCTTCTCAGGCTGTCATCTGCCTGGTTTTCTCGCTCCTTCCTCCTCTGCCATTTATAAGGACACCTGTGATTACACCAGGCCACTGAGATAGCCCAGGGTGGTCTCCCCATCTCAAGGACAGCTGGTGGGCAAACTTCATTCCATCTTCCACCCTCACTTCCCGGGCCATGAGCCTAATGCACTCCCAGGTCCTGGGGATTAGGATACAGACATCTTTGGGGGCCACTGTTCTGCTTGCCATAATAAGCCACGCCCAGTGCTAGCATTTTAAAAGTATCATCTTATTAAAAGTATCATCTCAAAAGTATCAACAACCAAATAAAGCAAGTACTATTATAATCTCTATTTTACAGGTGGGAAAATGGGGTAGAGTGGCTTATGTAATTTCCCGAAGCCACACCGCTGGAAGTAGTAGCACTAGAAACCAGAAGGTGTGGGTCTAAAGCCCACTCGGTAGACACTGCACCACGGCCTCATAGGCGATGCCCGCCCCGTGCCAGGCCTGTGCTGTTTTAAAACTGTAAGAAGCTGCCGATTTCCCTAATATAAAGAAACCCTTAATTTTCAAGTTTGCAACAGAGAATCTCCTTCGAGAGATGAAACAGGGCCTTCACAGTCCCAATTTCTATACTTCATGGGCCCCATGCTACTGGCTGCTGCTGCCGTGACCCACCTCTGTGGTCTGAGGGAGGTTGGGTGGGGCGGCGGTCTCCTTGCAAAGCTAGATTAAGGACCAATAGCTGAGCGCATCCCTGAAACCAGCCTCTGAGAGGGACTAAATCATCCCTGGGATAATAAGATGAAGGGAATTATATCTAGCAAAACTTCTCTCAAGGGCAATATGGCAATATGGCTGGAAAGAATTCTGCAAAGGGCCCTGTGAGTTGAAAAATAAAATCCCCCAAAACAGCCTTGACAATCAACAGATGGTTGATCTGATCTAAGTGAGGAAGGCTCAATTAATTGCAGAAGTTTTGTTTTACTCTGTGAATGGTGCAAGTTTGGGCCAGAGCAGAATTGCTCTGACAGCAAAGGAGATGTTGAAGCAGCCACTAGGGAACCTGCTTCCCCACACCTGCCATCCCTCCCCCAAGCATGACTATGAAGTAAACATTTAGAAAACATTGGTTTGAAGGGTAAATGATCAGGGCTCCCACACATTTTCACTCTCTTTACAGACATTCTTCCCTTTTACACCCTGTAGCACAATTGAGATGTGACTACAAGTTTCTATCAAGAATTTTTCCCTAGGCTTTGTGTGGTGGCTCATACCTGTAATCCTAACATTCTGGGAGGCTGAGGCAGGTGGCTTGCTTGAGGCCAAGAGTTCAAGACCAGCCTGAGCAAGAGTGAGACCCCATCTCTACAAAAAATAGAAAAATTAGGCTGGGCGCAGTGGTTCATGCCTGTAATCCTAGCACTCTGGGAGGCCGAGGCAGGTGGATTGCTTGAGGTCAGGAGTTCAAGACCAGCCTCAGCAAGAGCTCTGTCTCTACTAAAAATAGAAAGAAATTATCTGGCCAACTAAAAAATATATATAGAAAAAGTTAGCCGGGCATGGTGGTGCATGCCTGTAGTCTCAGCTACTCGGGAGGCTGAGGCAGTAGGATCACTTAAGCTCAGGAGTTTGAGGTTGCTGTGAGCTAGGCTGACGCCACGGCACTCACTCTATTCAGGGCAACACAGTGAGACTCTGTCTCAAAAAAAAAAAAAAGAAAGAAAAATTAGTTGAGTGTGGTGGCTCATGCCTGTAGTCCCAGCTACTCAGGGGGCTGAGACAGGAGGATCACTTGAGCCCAGGAGTCTGAGGTTACAGTGAGTTGGGCTGATACTTGGGTTTTGAGACAGGGTCTTACTCTGTCACCCAGGCTAGAGTGCCACAGCATCAGCCTAGCTCACAGCAACCTCAAACTCCTGGGCTCAAGCGATCCTCCTGCCTCAGCCTCCCGAGTAGCTGGGACTACAGGCATGCGCCACCATGCTCTGCTAATTTTTTCTATATATTTTTAGTTGTCCAGCCAATTTCTTTCTGTTTTTAGTAGAGACGGGGTCTTGCTCTTGCTCAGGCTGGTCTCGAACTCCTGACCTTGAGTGATTCATCTTCCTTGGCCTCCCAGTGTGCTAGGATTGCAGGTGTGAGCCACTGCGTCCAGCTGAGATTTTTTTTCTTAAAGGCCAAAAGATTTCAAAAGGGAAGTAAATGTGGAGAGGAATGTAAATGACATCCTCTCAGCAGGATCTGCCTTCCTGGCTTCTGCCCTGCCGCATTCATCGGAAGGCCGCCCTGCCAGACACACCTGCGCCTGATGCACGCTCACCTGAAGAGGTTCAGGGGTTCCCTCTCCCGCAGCTCAGGGCCCACCCTCCGAGATTCAGCCTCCTAGCTGAGGACACAGCTCTGCTCCATTTGACTGACACCAGACGGGCCCTTTAGGGTGACTGGGCAGTGGGATCCCAGCGGCCCCTACAGGAAAACACAGTCATCACCAAGCCCGTCGTTCATAGATGACACACACATGCACACGCACACACACACACATGCACACACGCACACACACACACATGCAAGCACACACATGCACACACATGCACACATGTGCACACACATGCACACACACGCACATGCACGTGCACACACACATGCGCACACACATGCACATGCACACGCACACACATGTGCGCGCACACACATGCACACACGCACACACACATGCACGCACATGCACACACATGCACACATGTGCACACACACGCACACATGCACACACATGCGCGCACACACATGCACACACACGCACGTGCACACACATGCGCACACACACGCACACACATGTGCGCACACACGCGCACACACATGCACACACATGCACACACACATGCACACACACGCACACACATGCACACACACGCACACCCACACACAGACACATAGAACCCAAGCTGCTGCTCACAGTGACTCAGTGAAGGAAGCACCGTTAGCACTTTTCACAGAGCAGGAGACTGAGGGTCAGGGGATGACGCAATTTCTCCAATGCACGCCCTAAGCAGCAAGGCCACAGTTGGGGGAAGCCTTTTCAGACTGCAGAAACCACACTGCCTGCCTAAGATAAAGGGAAGAAACAAGTGTGCACAACTGTTGGGCCTCACTGGCCCACGCCCTTTGCATGGCACCACTTGATATTCAAATGCAGAGAATTTCCACGCTGGACACCCAAAAGCCCAGAGATTTTCCCTAGAAGGCCTCGGAGCTTGATTTCTCACAAATGGCCCCAAGGACGGAAAAAGTCTCCCAGATTGGGACTGGCAGGAGAGCGGGGCCCATTTTGTCTGATTCTCTTCTCTCCTTTCCTGGCACTGGTAGGCTCAGCTTGTGCCAATGGAAAATTCCCAAGTGCCAAGCAGTTCTCAGATAATCTGCACGCAAAACAAAGCCACAGAAAAGCCTTTCAGCTAAGACCACTCATGAGGGGTTAAGGCAGGGCTCTAGCCAAAACATATATTTTTTCAGATTCCTGACATCTTTTTCATGTTGATCAGGGGGTTTGTACCCAGCCTCAGCCTGTGACGGCTTCAGTCCGTCACTGAGACCACCACTGGGTCGTACTAGAGGGCCCCAAGCCCAGATAGTCTGGCCTCTTCCAGGCCTGGGTTTGGAAATGCCCCGTGGGAAAGAACAGGCCTGCGGGGAGGGCCAGGGACGAGGGGTCCGTGCTGGCTCAGACTTGGGGAGGGCAGACAGGTGGACAGAGGTGATCTGGAGAGAGTAAGAAAGGAAGGGTGGGGGAGAAGGAGGGAGACTGGTTGGCAGAGGGTCCCTGTGTAGACGCTAAGAGACAGTCTCGCGTATGATGCCGGGAGACCAAGGCGAAGGCACCGGCACAGCCGCATCCTGGTGCCTCTTCCAGGGTGCAGAAGGCTGACTGCTCCTTGTGTCCTCGCATGGTAGAAAGGACGAACCAGCTCCCTGGTCTCTTCCCATGAGGGCACTAATCCCTCATTAGGTTCAGCCCTCATGACCTAATCACCTCCCAAAGGCTCCACCTCCAAATACCACCACATTAGGGGTTAGAATTCAACCTGTGAATTTGGGCAGACACAAACACATGGCCCGTAGTACCACGTTAAATCTGCGTGACCTCTGCTGAGATATGTCACCCTCCGAGCCTTGGCTTTCTGGCTCTCTCCCTTGTCCGGGGAGGGGGCGGGGCCCTGCAGCTAGTGGAGTGGTCCCGCGTCTGTGCCTAACGCAGGCCTTGGGCTCAGCGTGGGCTGCTGCCTGCACGGTTTCTCTCCATCCTCAATGACAAGGGACACCTTGGCCCAGCCCTGCACCCCGAGTGGGCCCCAGCATACAGGAGGCACAAAGAGAATTCCTTTTGTATTGAAGTTCATCTTCTTCTGTCTCACTCTTTATCTTGGGGCTCTATGGGCTGACCTATGTGGGATTTAGTCACATTGCACCAGCCCATGAATTAGTAAACACTTGCAGGCCTCAGAGAAATATACCCAAAGAAAATGGAAGCAAGAGTTTGGAGCCAAGTGATAAACATCTAGCTCAGGTACGGATTCCAGCTCCACCACATGCTAGTTGCACCATGTCAGCAAGTCACCCGCATTCTTGGGGCCTGTTTCTCAATCACAGGGCTGGGTCCCTAAGGACCCTTCCGCCCTGACACTCCCAGAGGTCTCCCCATTTCAAGAGCAGGCCAAGAGGCTTCCTCCTCTCTTATGGACATCGGGGGCCAATGCTGATTTCACAGCTGTGATTCTTTACTGGGACGGTGTCACCTGAGCCACTCGCAGAACCTCATCTACAATGCCTATGCATGAGCACCCACCTCAAGAGAGATTGGCCCTGAGATGAGGGCCAGGTAGTTTCCACAGACATCCTGCAGGGAAAGCCACAGGACCTGCAAGAAATGAGACAAGCCTGGAGTGGAAACATTGACCCAGAGTCGCTGTCCTGGGTGACCAGAAACCAGGCCACATGTCAACAGGGTCCCAGGTGGTCATGCATGGGCGAGTCCTAAGATGGTCTAAGCCGATGCTTTCTTTTAAAACTTTTCTCAGGGGTACATATTAGTTTCCCAAGACTGCTGTGACAAATTACCCACAAGCATGGCATCTTTAAACAACACGAATTTATTCTCTCATGATTCCAAAGGCCAGAACCCCCAAATCAAGGTGTTGGCAGGGCCACACTCCCTCCTAAGGCTCTAGGGACGGTTCCTTCCTTGTCTCTTCTAGCTCCTGGTGGCTGTGGGCTTCCTGTGCTTGTGACCACATCACTCCGATCTCTGCCTCCATGGTCACATTGCCTCCCCACCCCCACCGTGTGTCTCCTATAAGGACACTTGTCATTAGATTTAGGGCCCACCCAGATAATTCAGGACTATCTCCTCATCTCAAGATCCTTAACTTAATGACATCTGCAAAGACCTTTTTTCCAAATAAGCCCATTCGCAGGTTATAGGGATTAGCACATGGACTTACCTTTGGAGGAGGCCACCATTCAACCCACTCCAGACCATATTTGAACTTCTGACTATTTTTGTACCTTACGTGATGAAATTGGACTAGAATGCACCCTCCTGTGATGCCTCCATTTTTTAAGATGAGGAAACTAGGGTCCTAAAAGGAAACTTGACTTGTGCCAAGTCACATGGCTAAGGAGCTGTGGAGGTTTCAGATGACACATGTGTCCCTCCACAGGGAATGGTCAAATACAATTTGGTACGTGTCATTGTGGAATAGTGTGCAGATGTTCGAAGGAATGAGGGTGATCTGCACGGGCCAATGTAGACTGGCATCTAAAACTTACGGTTAAATTAGAAAAGGAAGCTACGAAATACTATTTAAAGCCTGATTGTGTGATGTTATACTCATGCCTGTGTGTGTTTATGTGGACACGGGCCTTGGGGAGTGCACGGTTCCAGGTCAGAGGGCAGGCTCCGGAGACAGATCTGGCCCTGCCCACTCCTCTCCACTCAGCAAAATATACTGACTTTGAACAAATTACTTAGCCTTGCAAAGTTTCTCTTTCTTTACCTACAGTACGGGGAAAACATGCTGCCTAGCTCCTGGGTTGTTATGAGACAGTGGCTGCAAAGTACCTGATCGACTGAGTGATGGACAGTCATTATTATCTCCATTGTCGTCAGTAGCTTTTATTATTTAAATGTTCCAAAAAAAAGGTCTCTACTTCCACATAAACATTGCAGAGTAAATGAACACATTTATTTCCACTTCTTCCAAATAGTCCATAAAATGACAGCAAAGGAATAACAAAAGGCATTAATCTACAAGGGCAGGGCTGGGCATGGTGGCTCATACCTGCAATCCCAGCACTTTGGGAGGCTGAGGTGGGAGGATCACTTGAGGCCAAGAGTTTGAGACCAACCTGGGCAACATAGCAAGATCTTGTTCTACAAAAAAATAATTCAAAACATTAGCCAGGCATGGTGGCACACACCTATAGTCCCAGCTACTTGGAAGGCTAAGGTGGGAGGATTGCTTGAACCCAAGAATTTGAGGTTGCAGTGAGCTATGGTGATGCCGCTGCATTCTACCCTGGGCAATAGAGTGAGACCCTGTCTCAAAAAAAAAAAAAAATCTACAAGGGCAAAGAGAGCAAGAATCGAGAGATGTCAACAGCATGTTGGAGGACAGTAAATGGATGGACAGGTGTACTGGACTTGGCAGGGCAGACTCAAGGGAAATCCCAGCCTGTGGGGGGAATGTTTACAAGTAAGCCTTTCATGCCCAGAGCCAGAGAATGAGAGCCCAGGAGTGAGTGGCTCGGGGCCTCTAAGACAGAGCAAGAGATGAGTGGGGAGCACGGGCCAGGGCAGACACCCGCATCACAGGCAGCCAGGCTGTGCCCTCACTGCCCTTTCCTGAGAAGAAATCAGAGGGACCCGTCCTCTCTAGGGAAACCCACTGGCTTACAGGGAAGGCCCTGCAGAAACTGTCACGTGGGCTGCCCTGACGGCATGGATGGATCCCTGCTCTATTGCTTTACTGCCTGACCAGGTCACCTGCCTGCCCACAGGCCCAGCCCGTGCCCGCAGAGCTCTTGTTCAACATTTTTGGGCAAAGGTCAACAGTCATTTGGGGAATATCTCTTGACATAAAGGAGGAAGTCAAAAGACAAAAAGAGAAAGAAAGGAGCTCGGCGAAAAGAGAGACGACGTGGCAAGCAGAAGAAACTGTTTTAAAAATGTATAGTTTCAAGCCACAGAGAAATAAAATGTTGCATCTGTAAAATAAGAACAGGATGCTATACTACAGGGGACGTTCAGAGAATAGGGACGAGCTCTTAACTATCACAAATATGAGAGCAGAAATGAAAGCATCCAGGAAATGAATAGAAGATAAAAATGGAGGAAATCTCCTAGAATAGAACATAGGAGAGAAGATATTTTAAAAGATTTTTAAAAATTGAAGAATAAATCTGAGCAGCCTAACATACAAATAAAAGGATATAATAGGACTTCTGAAAAGAGAAATGATCAAATGAGCAATTTGGGGTATAGGTCAAGTATCTCTTGTCCAAAATGCTGGGCACCAGAAGTGTTTCCAATTTTGGATTTTTTTCAGATTTTGGAATATTTGCATATATGTAGATATCTCGGGGATGGGACCTGAGTCTAAACGTGAAATTCAGTTATGTTTCATACGCGCCTTATGCCTCTAGGTAATTTTATAGGATATTTTTAATAATTTTGTGCATGATGCAGTTTGTGAACATTGACCCATCAGAAAGCAAAGGTGTCACTATCTCAGTCACCCATGGGGGCAATCTATGTTTGTCCCACATCACCATCATTCCTGACTCTGAATTTACTTGCTGCTTATCCATGTGTAAGTACTTAACAGTAAAAGATAGGACATAGCGTTAATACAGGGAAGAAATAATGTGTTCACAGTAACTAAGCACAGTAGCATCACCAGAACACCTGTGTCAACTGTTAGATGACAGCAGCAACAAGCCATGGCAGGCTCCAGTCTGCACCCTAGATGCCGCGTTTGGGTGAAAAGTTTACAGGACATTGCACTTTATTTTTGTAGGTGAGAAGAAACATCAGAAGCAGCTGAGGGAGCATACAGCGGGTCCTTTGAGGATGAGGAGGCACTCTGCCAGATGGCTTTTCTAAACATTTCCTCCAGAGTCACGTACCCCATGAACAATAGTTTTTGTCTGAGAAGTCTCTCCGATTGTGTAAACTGACACGGTTTCTTGTTCTGCTATGAATGCGCACTGCTCCAGTCCTTCAATAAGCCCATCACACACTTTCACCACATCATCTACAGGTACTTCTGCAGGGTTAATGTCACCTTCATCATCACGATTATCACCATCACCTCCATTCAGAACCATTTTACCTCTTTCACCATTGGTCAGTGAAGGAACACCTGGAGCCTCATTACTGATGTTAAAAACTTCGCTATCCACCTTTTCCAGCTAACTAATGAACTCTTAAGGTATGATTTTTGCATATATAAGGAGTGGGACTTTTTTGTTTCATTTGACATATGGAATCCTTCAAAGCCACCATCTTGTTCATCATCATCAGGGACCGTAGTCGGAGGCCAGAGGTGGTTCCAGGCATGCACAACTGTGTCTTTAGGCACTGTGCTCCAAGCATGGGCAACAGCACCTACGGCATCCTTCATGCTAAACTTCTTTTGAAAACCTTCCACATCCACACCTCTGCTCTCTGTTGCTAGCAGGCCATTCAAAAAAGCATTTTTATATTTACTCCTTATTGATCTAAGGATGCTCTGGCCACATGGCTAAATCAATGAAGTCACACTTGGGGGAAAGCACATGGCATAAGCATTATTTTTTATGAGAATTTCAGCTGGAGGATGAGCAGAACAGTTGTCAAGGAATAACAAAATCTAGAGGTCGTCATCCAGTCCGGCTTCTCTGCAGTGGGCATGAGCCGTTTGTACCAAATGTTTGTGAAACCAATCAGAAAAGATGTCCCTGGTGATCCATAACTTTTTGTTAGCTTAATAATGTACTGGAAGAAATTCACACTTTGAAAACACTGAGGACACAAGCTTTTGCCTCTCGCAGCAAGTTTATGTCTATGCATGCCTGCTGCATTAGCACATCCGAGCACTGATATTGCCCTCGGCATTGTTAATTCCTGCAGGGGCTGTCTCGTCAGCTCTAATCAGTGTCTTTCTGGGGCAATAACGCCAAAATAGTGATGTTTCGTCAGCATTGTAGGCTTGTTCTGTCAGATTTTTATGATCGATGACCTTGGCGAACCCATCAATGAATGTCTTCATTGCTTCATCATCAGCAGATGTTTCATCAGCACAAATCTCTAAAAACTCAATGCTATGTCTTTTCTTAAATTTCTGCAACCTGTCTGTTGAATATTCACAGTTCCCTTCAATTCTCTGATTATTGTGACAGATCATTGCTTGTTTCATGATCAGCATTCCATCAAGTGACATGAGTTCCTGGGGAGGCTGACCATCCACTCTTTTTTTTTAAATTTTTTTTATTTCAGCATATTATGGGGGTACAAATGTTTAGGTTACATATATTGCCTTTGCCCCACCCAAGTCAGAGCTTCAAGCAGGTCCATCCCCCAGACAGTTCCCACCGTGCCCATTTGGTGTGTACATACCCATCCCCTCCTCCGCCCTCCCATCTGCCTGATACCTGATGACTGTTATTACTATATGTGCACTTAAGTGTTGATCAGTTAAAATCAATTTGATGGTGAGTACATGTGGTGCTTGCTTTTCCATTCTTGGGATACTTCACTTAGTAGAATGAGTTCTGCTCTATCCAGAATAATACAAGAGGTGCTATATCACCATTGTTTTTGTGGCTGAGTAGAACTCCGCGGTATCCATATACCACATTTTATTGATACACTCCTGTAAAGCGAAAGAAGCAGGTAACCTACAAAGGAAAGCCCATCAGAATAAACACAGACTTCTCAACTGAGACCTTACAAGCAACAAGAGACTGGGGTCCCATTCTCACTCTTCCCAAACAGAATCTTGTGCCCTGCAAAACTAAGTTTTGTATACGAAGGAGAAATAAAGACCTTCTCAGACAAGCAAAGACTGAGGGAATTCATCAAGACAAGACCTGCCCTCCAGGAAGCACTCAGACAGTGTTACACTCGGATCAGCACAATAAATTCTCACCAATGTAAAATCATCCAAAAGCTAAAGGTCAAAGGTGAGATACCACAATGGCTCAATAGAGAAAACAAAGCAACACAGTTCAACTCAACAGGATGGACAGAAATCTGCCCTACTTATCAATTCTTCCAATAAATGTGAGTGGTTCGAACTGCCCACTCCTTCAATACACAGTCGAGATTGTCGTTTTTAGCTTTGTGTAGTGTTTTTCTATGTTTCATTAACTTCTGTCTATTGCTTTCTCAAAGAACTTCAACAGTGTATCCTTCTGTTTCTTCGAGGGATACACGTGGCCATTCCAACACCACGCTCTTCTGAGAAATGGTTCATACTCATACCACCATCCAGTTTCTCTAACAGCTTGACTTTCTGTCCTATAGATAAACAAAAATGCTTCCTCTTTTTCTTATCACTGTTACACAATTCCCTTACCCACATAGCACAGAATAAGCAAAGAAACAAGTGAGTAATGCACGTGGGTCTTGGCCCCACGTGAGGCATCATGGGGAACCTGCCGTTGGCGTGTCTGGCTTGCACCTGTGCCATCTTTATTACCCTTTGTGGGTGTGCTTTTGTGGGAGAATCTGGGTATGTGCAAAAAAGATATACCACAGCCGAAGGGTTCCCCCCCATGGGGACACTAAATAGTGTGTTATGCACCTACATTTTGACTGTGACCTGTCACATGAGGTCGGGTGTGGAATTTTCCACTTGTGACATCATGTTGGCACTCAAAAAAAATTCAGATTTTGGAGCATTTCAGATTTTCAGATTAGAGATGCTCAACCTGTACCTGCTTACAACTGAAGGCCACAGGTTTCCAGCTTGAAAGGATTCACCTGGGCCTAGCACAAACAATAAAAGAAGAATCACACCAAGGTACACGATGATGAAAGTCCCAAGCCACAGGGATAAGAAAAATATCCCAAAAACCTACAGAGAAAGAAAACAAGAATCAGAATGACATCAGATGATTCATAGCTGGAAGCAGTATCATAGAGAAATGGTTCTAAGGTTGGAGTAGGTACAATTCTACACTCAAACTATTATTGAGATGTAAAAGTA
This sequence comes from Lemur catta, assembly GCF_020740605.2. Taxonomy (NCBI): domain Eukaryota; kingdom Metazoa; phylum Chordata; class Mammalia; order Primates; family Lemuridae; genus Lemur; species Lemur catta. The sequence goes on along the minus strand of NC_059144.1, from coordinate 1,821,959 downwards.
GAATGAAGACAGTCTCAGACATGTAAAATTTTGAAAATTTTACCTTCCACGAAGCCTGTCTCAGGAAGCTACTGAAAGAGATGCTCCACCAAGACAGGAAATAACTGAGGGAATGGAAGGCGTGGAACCCAGGAAACCAGAGATCCATGCAGGGGAGGGCGGAGGGGGCCTCTCAGGTGATGGAGCACAGGAAATTCAAGGCCGACGGCTGTGTGATGGCCTAGAGGTTGGTGTTCTCCGGGAGAAATGACTCCAAAACGGGGAAAATGGAACTGGAAGATTCCTGGCATGGGCAAATTTGCCCAGAATAGTTCTTCATTTCCAAAAGAGTGAGGAGATGAATTAAAATGACAGGCACATAGGAAACCAAATAAAACATAAAGGCAATTATCAAGTTCAAGAAAAAAAGTTAAATAAGATAAGAATGAAAATAGAGTTAACATATTATGTGGCATGACTGTGGACATTATTTTGTGATCATAATAGTAAACCCAGAGTACTGATGTAACAAAAGAAAGATACTCTAATTAGAATGATGAGAGCACATTGGGGGAAGCAGTGTGAGAATTAATCTTCATCTTTGTATTAACAGTAGGAAGTCAACTGATAATATTTTATACTAAAAATATCACGTATTATCAATATAGAGATGCTATTTAGAAAGAGGTAGGAAAATGCCAGAAGAAATAAGAAAAAGTTGAAAATGCTTGCATCTGGGGAAAAGAATTGGGATGGGCAGGGCTAGAGGGGAGCTACAGTTTTTCATTATAAGCCTTTTAGAACCATTTGACCTTTAAAACTATGTAAGACTTCTTTAATAAAAAATCAAAATTAGTTTTACAAACAACTTGAAAAAACTAACAACCTCTAGGGAGAAGAGCAGAAATATGCTGTATATACTCATGTATTTTGCAGTGGGAATGTATTTAAGTATGGCTTATATTAAAACAAAAACTAATTTTTAATGGTTAAAAACAAAGGATGCCAGATTTGAAGCCAGGACTCTGAGTGTCTGTGGGGACAGGGCTGTCATCTGAGGACTGGGCAGGGGGACCGGGGGAGAACTTAGACCAACGGAGAGAGAAGGCAGTGGGAATTCCCAGTGGGGAGAAGAAAAGACATGGAATATTTGGCTCCAAACAAGAAACCCACACAAAGATTTTGGTTTGAAGCTTTGGAAAACATTTGTTCTCGTTCCTCGTAAAAAATGGATGACGAATAGAATTATTTGAAATGAGATTTTAACAAGAAAAAAACTCATCACATTTCACGAGCATTCTCCTACTAGTCCCTTATGAAAAGGCCCAAGAACTGATTTTAAGGGTTTCTGTTTCTTTATGATCTCCAGTGAAAGTCATCAACCCCAGGAAAGGGTTCAGAGTTTGTTTGTTGTTTGCTCTTTTTTTGGTTAACATTCTTTCTTCTAAGTGTTTTACTCTATTTATATTTTTGCAACCACTTTCCATAGTGCCTTCAGAGTTTATTTATGTGTTAAAAAGGCACTTACGCAAGCAAGCTTAGGTCCCTCTGTGTGAGTGGATTGAAAAGGCCTGAGCTTTAAGGACACACAGAACTTAATTTGAATTCCAGGTACTGGTTCATTAACTGATCTTGAGCAGCTGACTTGTCCACCCTGGGCTCCAGGATTCCCTGAAACACAGGGACAAGACACTCATCTTGTCAGGCTGTTGATGTGAACATTAAGTTAAGGATGAGGCATGAAGAAACTAGTAGGTGTTCAGCAAACAGACCTTACTCTTCCCGTCCCCCATCCTCTTATACAGGAAAGCAGACAAAAGCAGACGCTAATGACTGGCATGACTCTTACCCTCACTGCATCCAAGTCAAATTTCCTCCGTTCGCCTGCATTTTGAGCACTTCTCAGAAATCCTCGTCCATAATTGTCTCACAGACATCAAGGCTGACAGTGCCTGGGTCCTCTAAGAGCCTTAGAGTTTCGTGACAGTGCTCTGACCTAGGATTACTGACTCTCTATTGTATCTTTAGGGTCATCCAAGTAGTGACATTTTAAAAATCTGGCAGTTGTGACACAGAAGGCAGATCAGATCCAAGGAAAGGCAGTGCAGTGTGCAAATATGATTAGAATAGATTGCTGGCCCAGGAATCCAAATGCTCGGGTCTAATTCCAGCCCATTCCTCGCTGTGCAACCTCGGGCAAGTCCTCCAGCCTTTCTGGGCCGGGTTTCCTCCTCTGGCCAAGAGGAGTTGTTTTGCAGTGCAGGGCTACCTTGCCGGCCTCACTGACTGGTGGTGAGGGTCTACAGCTAGAGAGCAGTTTTGGGCTCTACCTATGAGTCTTTCCTGCCTGTGTTTCCCACTCTCTGCTCTGCGCCCAGCCTGGCGGGTGTTGGGTGGGGCTGGGAGGGCAGGAAAGAGCAGATGCCTCAAGGCTTCTGGTTTCTGTGTCCCAGGAGCCAGGCAGTAACAGCGAGGGCTCACTGGGGCCGGGCTAAGTCTCCGTGCTATTCTAAGCATGTCTCACGCATCAACTCATTTGTTCCTCATAGCAACCCTGTGAGGTAAGAACTATTTTAACCCCTGTTATCCAGAAGAAAAGACCGATAACTTAGAGAGGTCAAGAAACATGCCCAAGGCCACACAGCCGGTCAGAGACGGGCCAGGATTTGAATACAAGCTTCCTGGCTCGGAGCCCCCAGACCCAGCCAATTCCTGTGTTCATACTTCCTCTTACACCATAAAACTTAAGCCCTTAGCACAATCTTGAGAACGTTTCCGAAGAAAGAAAATATGGGGAATTGCAGATCCACACAAACCATCTTGGAGCAGAGGGGACGTGGTGTTAAGATTCTGACTCCTTGGCTCCTTGTGGGGTTTGAATTAGAAAATAAATGTCCCAGCTTATTGAAGTCTTCAAACAATGGAACTCTCCTTCCACCCTTGGCCAGGTAGCTCCGTCCACCTGAGCCCATCCCTCCTTTGAATCCGGAGGTGTCCTGCCCCTGCTCGGAGAGGCACGTAGCACGACATGAGTGTGGCAGGCAGAGCTGCATGGAAACGAGGGCCGGCCCCTCCCCTCTTACCACTCTCCCATGAATCCGGGTTCCAGAGACTGCCAGGGCCAGCCATCAAGGGGAGTTCTCAGCACCCACCTTCCTGCCTCCTGGGCTTCCCCTGGTTCCCTAGCGCCTCTGCAGAGAAATGCTGGCAGCAAGGCAAGGCCCCAGAGCCGGGCCCAGTGCTGAGCAGCCCCACCCAGGGGCTCCCCCAAGAACTTTGGGGCCTGGAGCTGCTCCCAGAACCTGTCCAAGCCTCGGGCTCCTCTTTTGCAGACTGAGGCCAATAATCCTTCATTTATTTAAAAAATATGGAAGTCCTACTGTGTGCTGGGCACTGTTCCAGGTGCTGGGGAGAGCAGGAAGGTACAGAGACAAAGCCACTGCCTGCCTGGAGCTGAGAGTAGGGTGAGGGAGAGACAGAATAAACACACACACAAGCATGTCCTCTGACGCCATGCAGTGGCTGTATGGACAAAAGCAAAGCACAGTGAGGAGTGACCACAGCACAATTTTAGACCAGGGGGACAGGAGAGACTTCTCCAAAACACTAGAGCAGGCACCGGAGATGAGGAGAAAGGGAGAGAGAAACGGTTACAAATAGCCAAAGGGCATCATCCCTGGTGAGGAAAACGGCAGGTGCAAAGGCCCTTCGGCAGGGAGTGTGCACCGGGAGAGCCGGCCAGAAGGCCAGAGGAGTTTCCACGGCCTGAGTGATTAGAGAAGGCCCTGGGGCAGGGGAGGCCCGGACTGCAGGGTCTTGTGTGCCAGGGTAAGCACTGAGGGAAGGGGAATATTTAGCAAAAGGCGTGGGAGGGAGAGGGAAGACAATTCACACACTCTCAAAAGTCAACCAGACACAGGTTCAAGCCACAGCTTTTGTATTTAACAGCTATGTGACCTCAGAAAAGGTCCCTAGCCCTATGGTCCCCACCCCCCGGTCCATGGACCAGCACCAGTCTGAGGCCTGCTAGGGACCGGGCCACAGAGCTCACCACTGGCTCCTCCCACAGAAAAATTGTCTTCCAGGAAACTTAGGAAGGGGACAGGGTGCACAGCAGGAGGTGAGCTACACCTCCCCCTCCCCTCACCCCCATCCCCACCCCTGCCGTGGTCTGTGGAAAGACTGGGAAAAATTGTCTTCCATGAAACCAGTTCCTGGTGCCAAAAAGGTTGGGGATGGCTGCCCTAAGCTTTCTGAGCCTCTGTTTCCCCATCTGTAAGATGAGTCCTCAAGAAGCTGCCATGACTCAGCTTCCTCGGCGTGACCCACCTTCCCTGAGCTTCAATTTCCTCCGCTCTGAGTTTGACTTTGCTTCTCACAAAAGAGGGATGATGACACCTCCATGTGCAGCAAGGACCTCGTGTTCATACCACAGTGTGTGTCAAGCTCTCAGCAGTGTTACTTACTGTGATGATTTCATGTGCATTCGTGTCATCTTCAATGAGTATGTCTACCCCAGACTCCAGGCTCCACGAGGGCAGAATCTGTCCTTTGTCCCTCTTCTCAAGGGGGTCCCCAGCACTAGCCCAGATCCTGGCACATAGTTGGTGCTCAAGAAATAGTTGGTGCTCTTTACAGGTAGGCTAAATGCTAAGTGAAGAGATGAACAGATAAACAGACACATTAGATGTTTCCAAAGGCAGTGAGCACCCAATTCCAGGAAACATACGAGGAAGCATAAGAGTAGAGGTCAGTTTCATTCATTCAGTCAGCAAACATCGCTTGGCTGCCCGTGACGTGCCAGCCCCCAGGAGTGCGCTGGGATCACAGCAGTGAGGGAAACTGGCGCCGCCCCTGCTTACACGGCATGGGGCAAAAAGAGACAGGAAACCAATAAGCAACGTCTATCTGGTTCATTCTGGGCATGAGAAGTGCTAAGAGGAAAAAGGAAGGAAGGCAGGCAGCTACCGAGGGACCCTGTGTGATCTGAGAAGAGGAGTAAATGAAGAGGCACTTGAATGATTCTCTTCTCTGGGAAAAATATTCAAGGTGGGGGACTCTAGAACCCCTTCCAGCTACAAGATGCCCTCCTCCCTTGATGGCTTCGGCAGGAACAGGGAGGGGGCCCCTCTCTGGGAATTTGTGAAGCAAGAGGCTAAAATTGGACAAGACCCCCTGAGCTGTTCTGTTCCACCTCCCTCTGTGACACTGGGACCATCACCGACCCCTCTCGGCCTCAGTTTTTCCTGGTGACCCCTCAGCTGTGCACCCCGGGCTGTCTACATGCCCCACCAGCTCTCGGATTCCAGGCTGGGACTTCCAGAGGCCCTGCTGCAGACCTGTCAGCACCGAGGAGGCAGCAGTTCCCACTGGCACGCGGCCAAGAGCGTCTCCTTGTAAAGCTGGGGTCCAAGAGGAAGGGGGGTGTCCTATTTTATGAAGACATGTTTATTAGCTGAGAGGTTGCTCTTGCCTGCTCCCAGCCCTCGGGTGGCCCAGCCCTACTGATTGGGTCAAGTCACCCAGTACACGGGCAGGTCCAGCTACATAATTTGTGGGCTCCAGCACAAAATGAAAATGCAGGGCCCCTGGTACATAAAGCAGGGGAGGTGCTGCTAAAGGCACTCTCACATCAGCCTTTTCCTTTCTTCGTGGTCTCCCTCTCGACCTGTCATGGGGCTTTTTACTTGCTACGTAATGCCACACTCCCTGTGCATTCTCAGGGATATTCCAGGTGGGTGCAAACCCTTGCAGGCACCTGGGGGTCCCAAACAGAAACTTGGCATGAGAGCACATGGCTCTCACTCCTGGCTCCCTTCCCCTGACAAATCTGACCGGGGTGGTGAAGTCGAGTCAGGCATCTATCTCCTCTGCCCTTGGACCACTGCCCTAAACCATGGCAGAGAGATGGCCCCAAGAGCACTGCAATCTCTGTGCTAGGATGTGCTAGGTACTGGGATCTGGAGTGGGCCAGAGGCCTACCCTCAACAAGTTGCCCACCAAACATGTGTCACTGTCAGTCCAGAGCAAGGACAGCCACTGCCCACCATGCTCGCCTGGAGACGCTATGGGGTGTGGATGTGCAGCCCGATTCCCCACAAGGCACCCGGGCCTCCACCAGGAGGAACGCAGCAGCAGTCACTAGGAGGGGTGGGGAACGGGAGGCTGGGCAGGGCCTGGGCCACCAGGGAGTGGGGAGCAGGCAGCCAGAACTGTTGCAGGGAGGCATCAGAGGCAGGTCCAAGTCCCCAGCACATGCTCCACTGTCTCATCAGGTGTCACGTACAGCACATATATTCAAAGAGGAAATCACCAAGAACTTCAAGATGGTCACTGCAGCATTAAACCCCGAGCATGGAGCCCTTCTGAGTGTACTGGTCACACTTCCGTGAAGCCAGCCCAGGGGAGAAGGAAATCAGGGTGGGCCTGCAGCTCGCCAGGCAGGGGCTGGGGTTTCATTCACTGAAACTCTTTCGGAGACCCCATTCAGTCCTGGCGAGCCTGGCCAGGCTCATGCTGGACCCTCCTGGCTTCGAGGGACACCAGCAGCAGGTCACTCCCCCGACACGGAACCAAGGACCCAAGCGTCTTGAGAATCCCACCCAGGAGGGGCAGAGTTTACACAGGAAAATAAAGACCTCCTGAGGTGAAGGCGTACCTTCAAATACAGATCCTCGGGAGCCGACACCTCCCCACCCTCTCGAGGGGCCTCTCTCTCAGGGCAGTGATGCATCTCCATGTGCTCCATGCTCCAGAACCTTCCTTACACCCCGTCCAAACCACTTGCCCTGTCCTCCTCCTTGTGCTCGTGGGAGGCAGGCGCAGATGCAAGCCCTCCCCTGGAGCCGGTTCATCCGGAGCGCTGGCTGTCCTGGAATGGCGGCCTGCCTTCCCACCAGCTCCTCCCCTCCCCACAGCGTGACCCTGGGAAGGCCACAGAGCCTCGGTCCCCTCGTTTGTGAAGTGAGCACGGTGAGCGCCTGCCCCTGTGCCTGCCAGATGGTGATCAGAGGGGACAAGGTCTGCGAATTCATTTTAAAAGCAGAGATGCCCTTTACCGAGACAAATCATGCCGGTGTCCTGTGCGGGCTGGAGGACGCCACAGCCTCACAGCTCTACCCACGGGCTCACTGGGGCACTGCCTTCGCTACCCTTGGCCTGGACTTGCCTGGACCTCCTCTCTTCTGTTTAGATGCCCCCCCTCAGGGAACCCCACCCCAGCCGCTACCTCACCCCTCGTTCATGTACTACCTGGCTTGGTAGCATTATTTTTCCGTTCACTCTTGGTGTTGGCAGTTTCCACTCTGATCTTGAGCGCTGGGGACAGGGACTCTGTCTCCACGCAGCGTAGCCCTCGGTGGCTGGTGCAGAGGGTGAACATCAGCTAAATGAACCAGAGTGCCAGGACCCGTACTGGCTACTTTACCCCTTTTAACATAAAAAATTATAGTAAACACATTAAAATGAAATGAGAGAAAGCAGAGAGAATAAGGGGAAAAGAAATGTGGGGAGGAGAAGGAGAGCAAGAAGAGGCCCTCTGAGGGGTCCTCCCGTCTGTCCCTGCCTCCCCCCAGCTGCCACAGGGTCCAGGGCTCCCCTTCTGGCGATCAAGTCCACTGGGCAGGCACAGCTCTGGGCACCAGCCTCCTGGGGTGCACGTGCCCCAACTCCCACCCACGAACCCGTGGAGTTTATTGAGCAGGTGGTCCGCTGGCCTGGCTCCGCGGATCCCCGCCCCCAGGCTGGCAGTCGGATTTCCCGCCGGAAGGAGCCCCCTCTCCAAAGAGCCTTGAGCGCCTGAGGGGGAGCAGGAGCGCTGGAGGCTGGTGGTGGCGCCTCCTTGTGTCCCTGCAGGAGTCACTGCGAGGGGAAGTTTCCAGCTCAGCCCCCACCTCTCAGCGCTCCCCTTGGAGACCCCCAGGGCGGTGGGGAAAGCTGGGGATCTGAGTTGGGAGTCCAGGGTCCCCCAAGGCTCACCAAGAAACTGCTTGGTGACCTTGGACTCCTCGCTGGCCGTCTCTGGCCCACAGCTGACCAGTCTGTGAAGGGAATGAAGGCAGTGCAGCCCTTCAGAGGTGCGGTGAGGACGGAGGGGGACCCCTGCAAGGTGCCTGCAGGGGATCTGGCTCAGAGTAAGCACTCACTGGGGGCAGCGGGTGCTTTATGCCCCCACGCAGGGCCATGCTGGGCGCTGGCATAAAAAATCTACCAGCCACAGCCTGCGAGAAGAGAGGAGATTGACAGGCGTCTCCAGCAAGAACTGAAATGTGAATAAAATCCTGGGTTGTGGGGGTGGAGGTGGCCCAGGCGAGGCGCCGATTGCAAGAGCAGGGAAGACTCTGACTCGTGTGCTCTCTGTTAAATAACACCCACGAAGCAGAATGGAGACAATTATTCAGATAATTAAGGCGGGGATGCCTTCCTCTCTGGATATTTCATTCTTTCTCCCCATGTGCCCATCCTGCACTGGCACAGCCCTGAGAGTAGGTATCTCCTTAAATTTTATTCCTAGGGCAACTCACTTGCCTTCCTGGGTTTGGAATCTGGTGTAGCTGAGACCTTGGACAAGTACCCTCACTTCCCTGAGAAGCAGCATGCTCACATGTGCAACAGGATGATAATGAGGCTACCTGTGTCACCTAGCTCTTGCAAGGGTAAAATACACGGTGCACATCAAGCATTTGGCACAAGGTCTGGCATCCGTACCTGTCAATCAGCACATGACAGTCCCCTTCCTTCACTGGCGTCCAGGCCTCAGTTTCCTAGGCTGTGAGATGGGCGCTGGGCAGGGCCAGGGGAACGACTGAGTTCCAGGAGCACGAGCCGGGCGGGCCACACAGCTGGTGCACAGCTGCGCTGCAGGAGCTGGCAGGGTGTCAGAGGGAGGGGAAAGCCAGAGGAGTTGGAAGCTGCGGTTGCCCCCAGGGTGTCTGTGTAAGACTCGGCTCGGAAGCTGAGACTCAGCTGGCCCCTGGGCTGGCGCAGCCAAGTTCCAGGGACTCCAGGGCTGGAGCAGGGGGCCTGGGCGCTGGGTCTCGAATCTGGTGAGCTCCAGAGGGAAGAGAAACAACCGTGGGTCCCAGGGGCCACTGCACTCTTGAGAGGCAGTGAACTTTCTTGCGGAATCCCCTCTGATTTGCGGTGGAGCCGCAGGAAAGCAGGGGATCACCAAGGATAAGGCCCCTCTCAGGTGACCACCTGGTCAAAGCAGTCATCACTTACCCTCTAACTGGGGATCGCAGCCGCTCCTACCCACCCCATCTTTCTCCTCTCCTTGGCCGCCTGGAGCTTGACAAAACGCAAAGCAAGGCTGTAGGCCGCCTGCTCCAAAGCCACAAAAGGCCGGTTCCAGCCTGTCCGCCATGTCCTCTTGGGGCCTTTGCGCTCGCTGGCCACCCTGTGGGAGGGCTCTCCAGACTTGCCGCTCCTCCCGCCCTTCAGGCCTCAGCTGACAAGCCCCTCCTCAGAGGCGAACCTTGACCTCCTCCAGGAAAATCAGCTGCGATGATGATGCTATCAGCGTCCTGCTACTGTCCCCCTGGGAAGCATTCAACTCTATCTGAAATGCGTATTTGTTAGTGTGCTGGTCTTGTTCAACACCACTGAATGAATTAATGACAGAACACTAGTGACTTGGCACTAGACTAAAATCCCAGATCCTGGCTCTGCCTAGATTTTCTGCCTGACCTTGGCCAAATCACACAATTACTTTGAGCCTCAGTTTCTCATCTGTAAAGGAGGACATTGGCCCATCAGTGACAAGGGAGCATCTCTCCCGACGTGTCCAAAACAGTTTCTCCAAGTCTGGCGTGGGTTTAGGGCTGCACTCAGCACCTAGAGACAGGCAAATGAGGTCAACCTGGAGGGATCCAGAGGGAGATCCTGCCAAGTACAGAAATGGGCTACGGCCTGGGCGTTAGTACTTCCTGGTCGCCCGGTTGGCTTTTGGATGCCTTTCTGTATGCAAGTTGGAGGCAGCAAGCAGAGGTTGACAGGAAATACAGATGGGATCTTAGGCGCCTGTGTGACTTTGCGCAAGTCACATACCCTCTCTGTGCCCTTGGGTTCCTCATTTGAACGAGTTAACAAGAGTGCCTGCTTCATAGGGAGAAGACTAATAAAAGAAGTGCCTTAATTCTGGGTCCACCGTGGTACACAGAAAACGGTCTTTCATCCTTCCTGATGCCACCCAAGGCCAAGAACACCCCTCCATTCGACCCCGCTCATCCCTCGGTCTTCAGGGCTCTCCCCCACACACAGCATTGGAAGATTGGAACACATGGACTTCCAAGTGCAGCGCGGGTCTGAGAAGGCGGCCAGCAAAGAGTGTGCAGGTCACCACCCTGTCCCTGTGCTCTGCGCTCTCCAGTTCTCAACCACATGCTTCCTCCGCACCAGCCTGGATGGGGTCCCATTCCGCATGACAGGAAACAGGTTTAGAGAGGTGGGGTGGGTAAAGCTATGCTTCGCCTTCACCAGCTGTGTGGTCGTGCCTGAGTCATTCGTCGGCTCTGTATGCCTCGGTTTCCTCATCTATGAAGTGGGAATAACAATGATGTTGCCCACCTGGTAGTGAGGATCCGTTGGCATAATCCTCGAGGAAAATTTAGAAAGATGCTGGCAGACGCAAGGGTTCAATACGTGTCAGCTGCAGTCACACCAGGAGGAAGAGCTCTGGCACCACCCCCACCACCAAACTGGGAACACAGGTGATGTAACAGGCCGCGGAGAACCTTTCCCTTCTGCTCTCTCAAACCCTTCCAGGGCCCATTTACCGCGCCCATTTAACAAAGAGGGAGTCTCAGAAAGCCGGGAGGAAGGGGGTCTTGTCCAAGGTCTCAGGCTGGTCCCCAAACATTCGCTTCTAGTCAGGGTGGCCATGACCCCAGCCACCTGCTGCGATGGTGGGGGGGGGCTCACCAAAGAGAAAACAGTATCTTTTTTAAAGTAGCGTTGTCAGGGAGGCAGAGACCCAAAATGCCAGAGTCCAGCCCACTTAGGGCAGCTCATCTGAGCCTCGACAAAGAGGCAGGACGCCGCAGAGGGGTGGGGGCAGCGCCGGGCTGGTGAGGCAGGGAAGCGGTTCAGTTCCGAAAAGAGGCGGCTTTGAGGTCTGGAGGATCCTCCTCCAGCTCTGCAAACACCGCAAACTCCTCCTGCGGCGTCCTGCCCGCGCGCGTGCGCACTGTCCCGCACTAGGATCGCAGCCCGCAGGTCCATCAAACTTGCACCCGACTGGGGGTGGGAGACCCGGTAGAAGGCAACCCCTGAGGTCTCACTGCCACGGTCTCCTTGTAAAGGCCGCCTACCCGGGGCTGCAGCCCGGCCCGGCTCAGAGGCAAAGGCGGGGGCCCTCCTTCCGTCTGCCCCTAATCAGGCCCCAAATTGAGGGCAGACCTCCGAATTCGCTTTTAACTACCCCGCAAAGGCAGAGATGTCTATTGCACTCCCAACCACAGTGCGCTAGACCCTGTGAACCTGGCTTTAAGGGCAGATTCCAAAGCCTTGGAGAGGCGCCGTAACTTGTTAGGTCACCATCCAGAGGGGGGTAAACCTGAATTTGGGCCCCACGTCTGAGGGTCGTCGGCCAGGCCCAACTCTTTTGGAGTCTCCGGGGAGGTACAAACACAGTCCTTCCCCCTTTGATATTTGTCTCTTTTAAGTACAGTACTCATAACCAACGTTTATTACTGGCACTGCCAAGCATCTCACAGGGCGTTTCATTTTATTCCCTTAACAATAGGGTAAATTATTAGGACAATTCCTCATTTTGTATATGGGAAAACTGAGGCTCAGAGGAGTTAAATAACTTACCCAAGGTCACACAGTAAGTATCAAAATCAAGATTAATACGGGATGATCTTACTGCAGACAGGTGACCCGACACCCCCTAACTGGCTGTCTGCTGGCTGTTTCTTGAAGCGCTGCCTTCTGTATCCTGGGGATGCGGAATGAACATTCCAGATTTTGTGCTTGGGTTCCACCCCAGGGCATCAGGTCTGATTCCTGGGAAGCAAAGCCTTCCGAAACCCTCCGCCAGGGCTGGAGAAGGCGAGTGTGCAGGACGAGGTGGGGGCAGAGTAGGGTCCCCAGGAAGAGAGAGGAGAGCTGAAGTCACTTTGCTGCTCTTGGAAGGCCACAGCGTTCTCTCAGGCGATTCGCAGGCCTCCCAGTAAAAGCTCTACATGTGTGGGAGCCAGACACCACCCTCCCACCCCCGCACGAACAGGCTGGTGTACCCCGCGCCTTGAATCTCCCGGCGCCGTCGCCGGTGCACTCTGAGCTGCGCATCTCACTTCCTCGGTTGAGCTCCAGGGCCAGGGCAGAGTCTCCGCGTGGCTTTGCTCCGCCTTTTCCCGGAATCTCTGCGTCTGAAAGTCTCTACGTACATCATTATCTCTCCCCAGTGTGTCTGTCTCTGGGTCTCCCTTTTCTCCCCCCGCCCCCAATATTATGTGTGTCTTTCTGTCATTGCCACCAGTACTCCTGTAGGGACGTTAGAGGGTGGCCTTGAGTGTGTTCACCTATATAAAATCGGGCTGCCTATTTGGGGATGTGTGTTGATTGTGGGGTTGGGGTGTGTGTTGGTTGTGTGTGTATAGTGTGTGTAGCATATGTTGGTTGAGTGTGGTTGGGTGTGTTGGTTGTATGTGTATGTGTGTTGTTTGCGTATTTGTTGCCCTTGCGTTTAGGTGTTGGGTGTGGTTGGTGATGTGTGTCGATTTTGTTTGTGTGTGCGGTGTGTCCGCTGCGGTGTATGTTGGTGTGTCGGGTTGATGGTGTGCGATGGTTGTGGGCGCGTGCACTCGAGACCTTCTGTGTCCCGGAGGTGGCGGAGTCCAGCGTCAGGCACGCAGGACCGCACTGAGCAGGCGCTGCGGCGCAGGGCTGCGGGCCCGCGGGCCGCGGGAGGGCGCTGCGGAGCGGCGGACGGGGTGAGGGCAGAGCCCTCCCAGGCCCGGCGAGGGGTGGTTCGCGCCGCGGGAGGGGAGCGTTCGAGGGGTGGAAGTTTCGCGAGTCTGGAGTGGGGCTTCGGGGTGCTCTGGAGAGCGGGCACTGGCGGTGGTAGCTGGGGGCAGGTGCTTTCCCCGGCGCCCGGCGTCCGGGCTTGGGGGACTGTCCCGCTGTGCGGCGACGCAAGCTGCTGGGAGGGCGGGACCGAGCCGGGGAGGCCGCGCGGCCCTGGGGGCACGGCCAGGCCGGCGCCAGTCGCCGAGTTAAAAGGCAAGCCGCGGCCTCTCCTTGCCGCTTCCTATTGCGGCCCCCGAGGGCTCCAGGCGAGGCGCAGGCCTGGACCTGGGCTGGGCTCACCTCGGGGCCTGGGGGCACTAAGCGGGGTGCGGCCGTAGGATTCGCACTCGCGTCCCCCGCCTCGCCAGCAACTATCTTCCTTCGGCCTCCTGCTCGATTTACGGTCAGCCCCGGGGTCAGCGATCCGAGAAGCGAGCCCTGAAACAAGTTGCCTTTGGCTCCAACTCTCCAGCCCGCCCCCCCCGCGCCCCCGGGTCCCCGACCGCCCGGGCCCTGCCGACTTAGGCCCAAAGCGCCAGGCGCCCCAAGTCCCCTGCCGCCGGGTAACCTTATTCCTACCCCGGTTTCCGCGCCACAGACCTCTTCGGTCTCGCCAGCATGGTCCAGAGCTGAGTTTGCAGATTGAGGTTTCCGTCTTCACGCAACAAAACGAAAACGCTTTCACAGCGCGCAGGGCCATTGAGAAGCCCCTCTCATTCCTCAAGGGACTGTGCTTGCTTACGGTCAGAGCCCAAAGGAGCTTAATTCAGAACTAGGGCCGGATCCCCAGCGGCGCGTTTTCCGGCGATACGTGGAAGAGCCGGTCAGGGACTAGGGGACCCTCAACTAGAGAAAGATGCGCAGTGCCGGGAAAGCGCGGAGCCCCTAGCGAAATCCGTCTTGGAATCCCTGCTCTGTGCTTTAACGGTGTGACTTTGGGAAACCAACATCTCTCTGCGCTATAAAAATCTCGTAGGTTGGTTGGGCGCGGAGCAGGCGGCGCGCTTGAGAACTCCCCGCACACGGTAGGCTCTAGGGAAATGCGGGTTCCTTTTCCATCACTTCCTCCCAGCGCGGTAGGTGGCGGCTCCTCGTGATCCATACGGCGTTTCTTGCCAGAGAAGGAAATTCGTCCATAAAGGACCAGGCCCGGGGAAGCCTCTGCCCACTTCGCCCTCCCTCGCTTGATAACCAAGGAACCGAGTTCGAAGGACTGGGGTGGATGAGAAGCAGTGCCCGGAGCGCCGCCGCGAATTCCGGCCGGACTGGGCTGAATGTAGCTCAGTGTTCACCCCATACCAGCACGCCACTCTGATCCAGCACCTCAACATTTATTGAGTACCTTCTGTGTGCGCACCCTGTCGAGGGAGGGAATTCGGAACAAAAAGGGGGCAAACAACAGGCTAGACTTCGAGAAACAAAAATGGGGAAACGAAAGGGCCCAGAAGTGGAAGGAAACCCCGACCCAAGGCGGGCAGCCAGAGGCGCGGGCGCGCGCGGACCGGGTCGCAGGGCAGCCGGCCCCTTTCACCCCCGCAGAGGCTCAGCGAGTGGGGGCGGGGAGGCGTGCCCGCCTCGCCTGCAGCTACAGCCTCGCTGGAGCCGCGCCGCGTCTGCCGAGCGCGAGCCGTTGCTCATTACGGCAATTATGTTGCTCTAAATTTGCCTCGACCCTAAATTGCCAAACTCCAAGGAGCCAGGAGGTCGGGGAGCCGGGGCCGAGGAGACACCTGATCCCGCCCCGCCCCACCATTCCTCTATCACGGACGCGCAGAAAGGGCTCCAGTGCTGCGGGCGCTCCAGGAGCCAAGAAAACGCTAACCCACTGGGTGTTCCCTGGAAGCCCTCCAGCGTGGGGGCTCGCTGACACTTCCTGAAAATCCCGGGGTGGAGGGCGAGGATTCCCAGACCCATTTCGCAGATGAGAAAACTGAGGTACAGAAAGATGGCGTGATCTCTGTACCTCAAGGTCAGGCAGTCAGTAAGTGGCAGGCTTGAACAGCATTGAACCACATAAGCTTGTCTGACTTCGAGTTCGATACTATGCCCACGACAGGAAAGTCGCTAGTGATGTTCCAGGAAGGAACTCGGAAGGTTTGTGGGAGCCAGGTGTCCTGCGCGCCGTCATCCGAGGGTTGCTTAATTTATAGAGAAAGAAAAAACAAAGTGGCGAAGAACCTCAGCCCTCAAGCGCCTTTAGAGGGCCACATGGGCGTGGGAGACTGAGACCTTTTTAAGCGTAACTCCCCTGTTTTGGGGACGAAGAGGCGCAGACTTCTTGGGCGGTCCTTTTAGAAGCCCGGAGGCCAAGACGTACAGCACCGGGCTTCCCCTAGACCCCCTGGTGCGGCAGAACTACACTCCACCGCAAGCTTTCCTTTCTTTCAGGGAGAGGGCTTGTGACAAGTTCAGGCTAGAGCCCCAAGCAGGGGAGACAAAACTTTCCTTGGAACTACCGAGGCTGGAGCACCCGAAGCCCAGATTATCCGGGAACTTGCCCGGCGCCAGCCTGCCAGGTGCGTCCGCAGGGCTGTGAGCGCGCTTAGGCTGCGGCGGCCGACCTGGGTCCCTGGGGCTAGAAACCGCGCACCGAGCTCTGCCAACTCTGTTTTCAGGGTCTCCACTTATGGAGACGTTCACCCCTCCCCAAGGCCAGGTACTTCGGTTTCTATCAACCTTTGGTCTACTAGCTTCCCTTCTTAATGGCCTGCCGCAAACGCTGCCTGGGGCCGCACTGGTAGAGTTTGGAGGCGCCCGCCACCGCCCGACGGAGGCTGCGGGAGGGGGTGAGCAGGTCTGGTGAGAATTAAGCCGCGGCCCCCAACACGAAAGAGAACAGAGCGGTGCCTGGAACTTAATAGGCTTTATTTATTACAGGGTCATTTTCTGCCTTCAGTGTCCTTACAGAATTCCCCCGAAGGCTAAACTTGGTGCTTGTGGGAATTTATTCTCCTGGAAGCTTGGGCTTCACCTACTACATGAAAGAAAAAACAAGTTTGTGAAGGTTTGGAAGCAGGGCCCCGAAAACGACTTGCCAAGGCGAGAGTGTATGATCGCCCTGGGTTTTCTGTAAAGTTTGATTTTTGTTTTGTTTTTAGCGGTCATAATAGGGGGTGTGAAGTCGCTCACATTCTGGCAACTCAAAATTGGTTGCACAAACTTCGTCTACAATGGCAGTGACTTAGAGAAGCAAAGCAATCGCTTCCATCCCCTACCTGGCCTCCTGTGGGAAAAACAGGTTTGCAGAGGTGGGAATTGTCTCCATTAGCTGTCTACAGTCATCAAACCATCTGGGCGATTTGCTTTGTTTTCATAGACAGGTTTAAAGGAGAGAAAAAAGCAAGAGTTGGTTATGGGTCGCCTGAGCAAGTGTCGATTTCAGCTTAAAGTGAATTGGAAAATTGAGCCTAATTATCCTGGGTAATTGCTTCAATTCTCCACTTGACTTTGCTAATGCAGATCTGTCTGGTGTGTTAAAAAAGACACCCCCTCTGTCCCTGCATATCCTGTTGTCACCGTTGAAAGTTGCTAGTGTAAAACTACCGTCAAACTGAAAAAGCAATTGTATGTGTGGAGATGGCAAGAAGTAAAATTTAAATAAAAAACTAAATCAGTAAATAGAGTTTTTGTAGCTTAAAATTAATTTATTTAACAAATATAGCTATAATATAAATGATGATAAAATTTCAAATATACAGTATATTACATAGTACACACAATCCCTTCCAACGGGATGCTTGAGAGCCACGAAAATGTACTGTTAAATAGAAAGAGATTTTTTTTTATTTTGCAATTCTTTTTCTGGTACTGGTAAGAGAGAGGTCCCTTCAACCTACCTTTGCAATGCATCTGTGTATCCCCTGCCCCCCAAAGCAAATGTTTTGCTGTTGAACTTCTCTCAAGTTTTCCAATGGAAGGAGCTGGGGTCCATCTCCCCTGGCTTGCTCTTCTCTTTCTCCAAAACTGTTCTCATTTCCAAGATCGTCAAACACTAATTTCTCTATGACTTTTGCACCTGGTGTCAGGACAGCAGCTATGCAGAAGACGTGGCCTCTAGTCCTGTTCAACCACTAATTCTGCTGGGGACCCTGGATACATCTCTTAGCCTCTCTGGCCTCAGTTTCCCCATCCTTAACTCAAGGGTGTAGATCTAGATTCTAGAAGAGTGCTAAGGGACCCTTCCAGCCACCTTTTGGAAGGGGATCGGACTTCAAAGAGTGAACTCAGGGAGCAACCAAGGCAAAAACCGGAGCGAGGGCCAAAGGGAAGGCGCCGGCGGTGCTGCGCAGCGGAGCACGTCGGGACACAGCTCCTGCTGCTTTCAGAAGACCAGAGCTGCAGGGATTGGCTGCCCCCCAGGTGGGCGGCCCTGGGACCCTCTATGTCAGGTGGTACATGCTGTAGCCTACATGGGCCGTGTAGAGTCCCACGGGCGCCACGGGCAGCGCGGCGCGCTGGAAGGGGCCAGAGGCACCGTAGAGCGACGCACCCGCCGCAGCCGCTACAGCTGCCGGGCCGCCGAGAGGGAAGGAGAGGCCGAAGGCAGCTGGTGGCAGCATGGGCTTGGCGGCCATCTTCAGCTTCTCCAGCTCTGCCTCCTGTAGTCTCTTTGCCTTGGCACGGCGGTTCTGGAACCAGATCTTCACCTGCGTCTCGGTGAGGCTGAGTGAGCTGGAGAACTCCGCGCGCTCGGCGATGGACAGGTACTGCTTCTGGCGGAACTTGCGCTCCAGCGCCAGTAGCTGCGCGGTGGTGAAGGGCGTCCGCGGCTTACGGTTGGTCTTGTGCTTGCGCAGTGTGCAGGCGGGAGGGCTCAGCCGCCCTAAGGAGCCGACAGAGAAAAAGACAGGAGGCTGAGAGAGGCGGTGGAGCATAACTAGCCAATGAAGTAGTAATAATAGCCAATAACTACCAGATATTGATTGTTGCCAAGTGCCTCGGTGCCAATCATTGTGTGAAGACCTTAGGAAACATTTTCTCCAATTCCCACGGCAACCCCGCAGGGAAGAATTTCTTGTCCACTTTTTGCAAATGAGTAAATTAAGATTCCAGGAGAAACTTACCCATATTCAAGGCCCCATGCCCATGCTCAAGGCCCAAACACAACTGGGAAGAGGTGGAACCTCCTTGACGCCCGCACGGACAATTAGGAAGGCCTTTCATGGCAGGCCTCCTCCCACAGCCACACACACAGGGAAGGTGTATGTTAACACAGATGCTGAAACTGCAGAAAGAGGCCCTGCGCCCAGCTCATGGGCACGTGTAGTTTTATGCATTGGCCTAACATCTGTGCCCATCAAGTGCTCGGTGCTAGGCTAGGCCACAGTTGTGTGGCATAGAGTCCAGAACTCTACATGTGACGGGTCTCTTTCCCCTGGGGCAGCCCATTCCTACGGAGGTTCTAGGATCAGTCCCCAGTAGACCAGAGGTGGAGCAACAGGAACATCATGGAGGTTGCACTGTGACCAATTCTCCTAAATATATAAAATGCCATTTTGAGTGGGAGAGAAGGGGCTCGTTCATTCTAACGGGACTTTTTGTTCTGATTGTCTCAATTGTTCCTTGGACCTCTCCCACCCCTGGCACCTTACCCTCTGGCCACACTCAAAGGAGTATGTGTGTTGGGGCAGTGCGCGATTCCGGCTCCTCAGCCTGTGGCTCGGTCCCTGGAAACCAAGCGTGCCCAGCAGCTGTCTTTTTCTTCTGGCTTCAATATTAGCCTCAAGGCTGGGTAATAAGCAAGCACGGAGGTGGAGGGCTAGCGCAGGTCAAGGATTGGGCCAGCTGGGCGCCGAGGCCAGATAAAAAGTGAAACAAATTATTCGCAGGGCAATGGGCTTTGATGGGAGTCCTGGGACCCAAGGCCCTAACCACATTCCCGAGTCTCGGAAAGGACATTTTGCCTGTGCAGCAGCTTAACAGAGAGAATTCAAACCGAGGCTGTTTCACCATGCGGGTTTTGCCTAACTGTATATTTCCCCCACCCTGCACTTCTTAAAAAAAGAAAAACCTTTGGGCGCTCAGACCACCAGAATGTGAGTCAAACGAAATCTCATGTTAACATCCCCCTTCTCCCTGCGCGAGGCCAATTCGAGTCCGGGAAGCAGTTGGCCCTCGACTCGCTTTCCGTCTGGCCTCCCGAAGGGCAGACGCCGAGAGAAACGTCACTATTTTGAACAGCGACTGCCCAGCGCGGGGCCGCCTTCTCCGGCCATTAGGCCCAGGGAGGGACCAGCCTTTCAAAGACGTTTAATCCCCAGATAAAAATCATACCTCAGCATCACGCCATTGAATTCAGGCTGCTATTATGCAGCACAAAATAATCGGAGGAAACGAGGAAAACTTGGGAATTTCCCGTGCTCCTGAAATATCTCCGAGCCTGTTCACTGGGCAGAGAAGCCAGGGGGCCACGAAGCCTTGGAACTACCCCCAAAAGTGCCTTTGGCGGCTGGATTCCACTTCAGTGGGCCCAGTCTGAGATGCATGGTAGCTTCCGACAGGATCAGAGGTGGGGGGCCTTCCCCTAATTTACTTGGTGCCCCGCCCCCTCCCCGGGAACCTGAGTGTCCCCTCCCGCTAAATCACCCATCCGCCCAAAGCACCATCTGCCTCAAACTTCAAGAGGGAGTAGGAGGTGGACTTTTGTAAGAACTTTGGAACCTCCTGGCAAGCAGGTACTTTAAATTGGGTGGGGTTGGGCGGCGTGGGGTGGGGGACACCAGGCTTCTACGAGAAAGTGAAACTCCGAGCAATGGGAAGATGTCCACACTGCTCGCACCCATCTATTGAGGTAAGGGTGATGTAATAGGGTTTAGGATCAGATGAGGGAACATGGACTCCCCGGGTCGTTTGGTGGGGTCAGGAGGGGAGGGTGCCCTGACACCGGTGTCCTACAAGTTAACTCCCAACCGCAGCGTCAGCGCGCCAAGGCGAGGAGGCCTGGAACCCTCTTCCTGGGTGGGAGTAGGGAGAGGATCCAGCTGGCCTCCCCGCCAACAGAGCCCTAGCACCGACTCCGGGTACCGGCTGCAGGTACGCAGACGCCCGAGACAAGTAGGCGCCGGCGCGCGGCCTGGCCCCCTCCCTTGGCGCCTGGGTTCTGGCTACTCACTGGCCGGGGGCGGGGAGAAGCGGGGGCTCTGCATCCACGGGGTCCTCTCGGGCTTCTCGGGGCTCTCGGCTTTGATGAGTCCGTCTTCTGGTAGCTTGAGGAGTCCTCCCACCGAGAAATGGCCGAGCGGCCGCGGCGAAGAGGGCGCGTCTGGGGCGCACAGCGACCCGGGCCGGACGCCCAGGGGCTGCGCCGAACCGCCCGCCGCCTGCGCGCCCTCCGAGGCCGCCAGGGCACTCTCCTTGGCCCCTGGCTTCCTGTGGTCGGCCATGAGCGCCTCCACGCTGAAGGGCAGGAGCGAAGGGGACACTTTGGGCTTGGCCCCCTCCTCATCTGCGCCCATGGTGGCCGCCGTAGCCGCGGCGGCGCTGGGGGCCTGGCCCGCGCCTCCCCCCGCCGGCTTCCCGAAGGCAGAGTCCTCCACTTTGACACCGAGTGGCAAAGAAGTCATGTCAGCAGCCGGGGCCATGCAGAGCTGGGCCCCCTCTCCAGCCGCAGCACGGGCCAGCCGCCGGGCATGGGCTTCGGGCGGGTTGGGAGCGTGGCCGGCCTCAGGGAGCGCCCGGGGCCCTGGCCCGGCAGACCCTCGCGCGCTCGCCCCCCGCCCCTCCCCAGAAGGCCAGCTCGAGCGCGCTGGGCCTGGCTCCGCGCCCCGCCGCCGCGCAGGCCGAGTTCCCGGGAGCACCCGCCGGCTCCGGGTCCGTCGGCCGCTCCCCAGAGAACTTGCTAATAAGGCGAGGCCGGCGGGGCTGCGGCCAATCAGCGCGTGAGGGGGCGGGCCCGGAGCGATCCATTGGGCCGCGCTCCTGGGGACTTGCCGGGAGGCGCGCGGGGCCTGCGGGCGCGCAGGGCAGGGTCCGGCCGGGGGAGGACAGGCGAGGGGAGGGGGTACCCGGGAAACTTTTATCGGATCTAAACCTCTGGCGGCCTCTCCGTCTGGGTCCCCCTGGGTCTCTGTCTTTCTGTGATCCTGGGGACTTTCCCATGTCCTGCCTGGTTCCTTCTCTTTTGCCCTCCTCTCTCCTCCCCTTCCCTTGCAGCCCCTCTTTCCCACTCCTTTTTTCTGCCCCTTTCCTTGTTTCCCTCCTCTACCGCTTCTTTCACCTTTTTCTGTAGTCTGTTGCTGTGTTTCTCTCCGTCCCCCTCTCCAAATCGGACCCCCTTTCTCTACGACAATAATTTGAGTTGAAATCAGTTCTTATATATTCCTTGTGTGCATTAAAAGATAGTCATGGCTAGTTATACTAAGTTGAAGACATAATATTAATTTCTTTCTAAAATTACCTTCAATTTATTCCTCTGTTTCCATCTTCAAAACTTTACCTCCGGGTAAAAGTTGGCCTTTGTCTCTAAGAGCTGGACTAAAAAATTTGCCGAAAGAAGCCACGTTCCTGTGGTGCTAAGGGTATGAGAATACGTAATATTATCTGGAATCTAGGATCGGTTTTCATACACGATATGTATTTTTCATGCTCTAAACCTCTCTCCGGAGGGTCACACCACCTATACCGGTGACCAGTTGGGGAGAGGAGATGCTGGATCCTTTTGATATAGAACTCACTGAAATAAAACTAACAGAAATGGCAACAAAACACCGGTCTGGCCTTACTATGACCTCAGCCCGTCCGCGGAAACAATAACACGTCCCTATCTCTGAGTCGCTGATCCTGGAGGGGAGAGGCACATTTAGGGGAGGGGACCCGGGAAAAGAATACAGTTTCTGGTGGTGGATCCTCGGTTCTGGGCTTTCATTTTGCCAATTTCAGAGGAAACGTGATTTTATTTTTGCAGGTAAAAAACCAGAAAAATTAGTTGGGGTAGAGGGAGATGCAACATCTATGCAAACCGTGTCCGGGTT